>NC_077230.1:437333582-437648225 GCF_027887165.1 Monodelphis domestica | reverse complement strand
AGGGCACCTCCAGCTCTTCCTCAGAGGGCATTTCCAGCTCTTCCTCAGAAAGCATCTCCCGTTTTTTCCTAGGGAGCACCTCCCGCTTTTTCCGAGGGAGCACCCTTGGCTCTTCCTCAGAGGGCACCTCCAGCTCTTCCTCAGAGGGCATTTCCAGCTCTTCCTCAGAAAGCACCTCCCGTTTTTTCCGAGGGAGCACCTCCCGTTTTTTCCTAGGGAGCACCTCCCGCTTTTTCCTAGGGAGCACCCTTGGCTCTTCCTCAGAGGGCATTTCCAGCTCTTCTTCAGAAAGCACCTCCCGTTTTTTCTGAGGGAACACCTCCCGCTTTTTCCTAGGGAGCATCCTTGGCTCTTCCTCAGAGGGCATTTCCAGCTCTTCCTCAGAAAGCACCTCTCGTTTTTTCCTAGGGAGCACCTCCCGCTTTTTCCTAGGGAGCACCCTTGGCTCTTCCTCAGAGGGCATTTCCAGCTCTTCTTCAGAAAACACCTCTCGTTTTTTCCGAGGGAGCACCTCCAGCTTTTTCCTAGGGAGCACCCTTGGCTCTTCCTCAGAGGGCATTTCCAGCTCTTCCTCAGAAAGCACCTCCCGTTTTTTCCGAGGGAGCACCTCCCGTTTTTTCCGAGAGAGCACCTCCCGCTTTTTCCTAGGGAGCACCCTTAGCTCTTCCTCAGAGGGCATTTCCAGCTCTTCCTCAGAGGGCATTTCCAGCTCTTCCTCAGAAAGCACCTCCCGTTTTTTCCGAGGGAGCACCTCCCGTTTTTTCCGAGAGAGCACCTCCCGCTTTTTCCTAGGGAGCACCCTTAGCTCTTCCTCAGAGGGCATTTCCAGCTCTTCCTCAGAGGGCATTTCCAGCTCTTCCTCAGAAAGCACCTCCCGTTTTTTCCGAGGGAGCACCTCCCGTTTTTTCCGAGAGAGCACCTCCCGCTTTTTCCTAGGGAGCACCCTTAGCTCTTCCTCAGAGGGCATTTCCAGCTCTTCCTCAGAGGGCATTTCCAGCTCTTCCTCAGAAAGCACCTCCCGTTTTTTCCGAGGGAGCACCTCTCGTTTTTTCCGAGGGAGCACCTCCAGCTTTTTCCTAGGGAGCACCCTTGGCTCTTCCTCAGAGGGCATTTCCAGCTCTTCCTCAGAAAGCACCTCCCGTTTTTTCCGAGGGAGCACCTCTCGTTTTTTCCGAGGGAGCATCTCCAGCTTTTTCCTAGGGAGCACCCTTGGCTCTTCCTCAGAGGGCATTTCCAGCTCTTCCTCAGAAAGCACCTCCCGTTTTTTCCGAGGCAGCACCCTTGGCTCTTCCTCAGAGGGCATTTCCAGCTCTTCCTCAGAAATCTCTTCTGACTCTTTCCCTGGAAGCACCTCCCGTTTTTTCCGAGGGAGCACCTCCCGCTTTTTCCTAGGGAGCACCCTTGGCTCTTCCTCAGAGGGCATTTCCAGCTCTTCCTCAGAAAGTACCTCCAGCTCTTCCCCAGGGAGCACCTCTCGCTTTTTCCGAGGGAGCACCTCCCGCTTTTTCCCAGGGAACATCTCTCGCTTTTTCCCAGGGAGCACCTCAAGCTCTTCCTCAGAGGGTACCTCCAGCTCTTCCTCAGAAAGCACCTCCGGCTCTTCCCTAGGGAGCACCTCCCATTTTTTCCGAGGGAGCACCTTCCGTTTTTTCCCAGAGGGCACCTCCCGTTTTTTCCGAGGGAGCAACCCTCGCTTTTTCCCAGGAATCACCTCCCTTTTTTTCTCAGGGAGCACCTCTGGTTCTTCCCCAGAGGGTACTTCCAGCTCTTCCTCAGAGGGTACTTCCAACTCTTCCCCAGAGAGCACCTCTGGCTCTTCCCCAGGAAGCACCTCCCGTTTTTTCCGAGGTTTTTTCCCAGGGAGCACCTCCCATTTTTTCCCAGAGGGCACCTCCAGCTCTTCCCTAGAGGGCACCCCCCGTTTTTTCCGAGGAAGCATCTCTCGCTTTTTCCCAGGGATCACCTCCCTTTTTTTCCCAGGGAACACCTCTGGTTCTTCCCCAGAGGGTACCTCCAGCTCTTCTTCAGAAAGAACCTCTGGCTCTTCCCCAGGAAGTACCTCCCCTTTTTTCCCAGGGACCACCTCCCGTTTTTTCCCAGGGACTACCTCCCGCTTTTTCCCAGAGGGCACCTCCCGTTTTTTCCCAGGGACCACCTCTCGCTTTTTCCCAGGAAGCACTTGCCTTTTTTTCTCAGGGAGCACCTCTGGCTCTTCCCCAGAGAGCATCTCGGTCTCTTCCCTAGGGAGCACCTCCCGCTTTTTCCTAGGGAGCACCTCCCGCTTTTTCCTAGGGAGCACCTCCCGCTTTTTCCTAGGGAGCACCTCCAGCTCTTCCCCAGAGGGCACCTCCAGCTTTTCCCTAGCAAGTACCTCCCTCTTTTTTCCAGGGAGCACCTCCCGTTTTTTCCTAGGGAGTACCCCTGGCTCTTCCTCAGAGGGCATCTCCAACTCTTCCTCAGAAATCCCCTTTGGCTCTTCCCCAGGAAGCACCTCCCGCTTTTTCCGAGGGAGCCCCTCCCGCTTTTTCCCAGGGAGCCCCTCCCGCTTTTTCCCAGGGAGCACCTCCAGCTCTTCTTCAGAGGGCATTTCCAGCTCTTCTTCAGAGGGAACCTCCAACTCTTCCTCAGAAGGCACCTCTGGCTCTTCCCCAGAGGGCACCTCCCGCTTTTTCCGAGGGAGCCCCTCCCACTTTTTCCGAGGGAGCCCCTCCCGCTTTTTCCCAGGGAGCCCCTCCCGCTTTTTCCCAGGGAGCACCTCCAGCTCTTCTTCAGAGGGAACCTCCAACTCTTCCTCAGAAGGCACCTCTGGCTCTTCCCCAGAGGGCCCCTCCCGCTTTTTCCCAGGGAGCCCCTCCCGCTTTTTCCCAGGGAGCCCCTCCCGCTTTTTCCCAGGGAGCACCTCCAGCTCTTCTTCAGAGGGAACCTCCAACTCTTCCTCAGAAGGCACCTCTGGCTCTTCCCCAGAGGGCCCCTCCCGCTTTTTCCGAGGGAGCCCCTCCCGCTTTTTCCCAGGGAGCCCCTCCCGCTTTTTCCCAGGGAGCCCCTCCCGCTTTTTCCCAGGGAGCACCTCCAGCTCTTCTTCAGAGGGAACCTCCAACTCTTCCCCAGAGGGCACTTCTGGCTCTTCTCCAGGGAGAACCTTCCACTTTTTCCTGGGGAGTACCTGTGGCTCTTTTGGAGGCAGCACTTCCTTTTTCCCAGGGAGTACCCCTGGCTCTTCCCCAGGGAGTACTTCCCGCCTTTTCCTAGGAAGAGCCTCCCTTTTTTTCTCAGGGAGCACCCCTGGCTCTTCCTTAGGGAACCCCTCCCACTTTTTCCTGGGGCGCACCTCTCGTATTTTCTCAGGAAGCACCAACTGCTTTTTCTCAGGGAGCTCCCCTGCCTCTTCCCCAGGAGGCACCTCTGGCTCTTCCTCGGAGGATACCTCCAGCTCTTCCTCAGAAAGCACCTCTGACTTTTCCCCAGGGAGCACTTGCCGCTTTTTTGTAGGACGCACTCGCTTTTTTGCAGGGTGCACCTCTCCCTCTTCCCCAGCGAGTACCTCCCCCTTTTCCCCTGGGAGCACCTCCAGCTCTTCCCCAGAGGGCACCTCCCACTCTTCCCCAGCAAGTACATCCGGCTTTTTCCTAGGGAGCAGCTCCCTCTTTTCCCTAGGGAGCATCTCCAGCTTTTTTCTAGGGAGCACCCCTGCCTCTTCCTGAGGGGGCACTTCCCGCTTTTCCCTAGGGAGCACCTCCCGTTTTTTCCCAGGGAGCACCTCCCGCTTTTTCCTAGGGAGCACCCTTGGCTCTTCCTCAGAGGGCATTTCCAGCTCTTCCCCAGATGGCACTTTCCACTCTTCCCCAGTGAGTATATCTCTCTTTTTCCTAGGGAGCACCTCTCTCTTTTTCCTAGGGAGCACCCTTGGCTCTTCCTCAGAGGGCATTTCCAGCTCTTCCCCAGATGGCACTTTCCACTCTTCCCCAGTAAGTATATCTCTCTTTTTCCTAGGGAGCACCTCTCGCTTTTTCCTAGGGAGTACCCCCAGCTCTTCCTTGGAGAGTACCTCTGGCTCTTCCCCAGGGATCACCTCTCGCAGTTTCCCAGAAGGCACCTCCCGCTTTTTCCTAGGGGGCACCTCCTCCTTTTTCCCAGGGGGCACCTCCCGCTTTTTCCTAGGGAGCACCCCTGGTTCTTCCCCAGGAAGCACCTCCAGCTCTTCCCCAGATGGCACTTCCCACTCTTCCCCAGTGAGTATCTCTCGCTTTTTCCTAGGGAGCACCTCTCGCTTTTTCCTAGGGAGTACCCCCAGCTCTTCCTTGGAGAGTACCTCTGGCTCTTCCCCAGGGATCACCTCTCGCAGTTTCCCAGAAGGTACCTCCCGCTTTTTCCTAGGGGGCACCTCCTCCTTTTTCCCAGGGGGCACCTCCCGCTTTTTCCTAGGGAGCACCCCTGGTTCTTCCCCAGGAAGCACCTCCAGCTCTTCCCCAGATGGCACTTCCCACTCTTCCCCAGTGAGTATCTCTCGCTTTTTCCTAGGGAGCACCTCTCGCTTTTTCCTAGGGAGTACCCCCAGCTCTTCCTCGGAGAGTACCTCTGGCTCTTCCCCAGGGATCACCTCTCGCAGTTTCCCAGAAGGCACCTCCCGCTTTTTCCTAGGGGGCACCTCCTCCTTTTTCCCAGGGGGCACCTCCCGCTTTTTCCTAGGGAGCACCCCTGGTTCTTCCCCAGGAAGCACCTCCAGCTCTTCCCCAGATGGCACTTCCCACTCTTCCCCAGTGAGTATCTCTCGCTTTTTCCTAGGGAGCACCTCTCTCTTTTTCCTAGGGAGTACCCCCAGCTCTTCCTCGGAGAGTACCTCTGGCTCTTCCCCAGGGATCACCTCTCGCAGTTTCCCAGAAGGCACCTCCCGCTTTTTCCTAGGGGGCACCTCCTCCTTTTTCCCAGGGGGCACCTCCCGCTTTTTCCTAGGGAGCACCCCTGGTTCTTCCCCAGGGAGCACCTCCAGCTCTTCCCCAGATGGCACTTCCCACTCTTCCCCAGTGAGTATCTCTCGCTTTTTCCTAGGGAGCACCTCTCTCTTTTTCCTAGGGAGTACCCCCAGCTCTTCCTCGGAGAGTACCTCTGGCTCTTCCCCAGGGATCACCTCTCGCAGTTTCCCAGAAGGCACCTCCCGCTTTTTCCTAGGGGGCACCTCCTCCTTTTTCCCAGGGGGCACCTCCCGCTTTTTCCTAGGGAGCACCCCTGGTTCTTCCCCAGGGAGCACCTCCAGCTCTTCCCCAGATGGCACTTCCCACTCTTCCCCAGTGAGTATCTCTCGCTTTTTCCTAGGGAGCACCGCTCGCTTTTTCCTAGGGAGCACCTCTCGCTTTTTCCTGGGGAGCATCTCCAGCTCTTCCTCAGAGAGCTCCTCTGGCTCTTCCCCAGGGATCACCTCTGGCTGTTTCCCAGAAGGCACCTCCCGCTTTTTTGCAAAAGGCACCTCCCGTGCTTCCCCAGAGGGCACCTCTGACTCTTCCCCAGAGGGCACCTCCCTCTTTTTCCCAAGGGGCACCTCCCTCTTTTTCCCTAGGGGTACCTCCCTCTTTTTCTCAGGGGGCACCTCCCTCTTTTTCCCAGGGGGCACCTCCAGCTCTTCCCCTGAGGGTACCTCCCACTCTTCCTCTGAAGGCTCCTCCCACTCTTCCACCAAGGGCACTTTCCTCTTTTTTCCAGGGGGCACCTCCCTCTTTTTCCTAGGGGGCACCTCCTCCTTTTCCCCAGGGGGCACCTCCCTCTTTTTCCTAGTGGGCACCTCCCGCTCTTCCACTGAGGACACCTCCCACTCTTCCCCCGAGGGTACCTCCCGCTCTTTTCCAGTGGGCACCTCCCATTTTTTCTCAGAGGGCACCTCCCGCCTTTTCCTAGAGGGCACCTCCCGTTTTTTCCAAGAGATCACCTCCTGTTTTTTTCCAGGGATCACCCTCGGCTCTTCCTTAGAGAGTCTCTCCCTTTCCATCAGCTCCTCTCTTTCCTCCCCCCAGTCTTCTACAAGCTCCTCTCTTTCCTTCCTCTTCTTGGCTACTTTCACTGGCTGCATGAGCTCTGCTTCCACAGACTTTCTGCTTTCTTCCTCCCCCAGTTTTCTTTTCCTCCTGGGCAGCTTCTTCTCTTCCTCTTCTTCCTCCTCCTCTTCCTCTTCTTCCTCTTCCTCTTCCTCCTCTTCCTCTTCTAGTTCCACTTTTTGCCTCCTCTTCTCAATGGACAGCCTTTTTTCCACTTCCTCTATCTCCTCTGGCATCTCCATCTCCTCTAGCATCTCCATCTCCATCTGCGACTCCATTGCCTTCAGCTCACGTTTTCTCTTCAACAGACTTTTTTCCCATTGGGCCAGCTTATCCTCTTCCTCACCCTCTGTTGGTTCACCTTTCTTGAATATCTTCAGCATTGGGATCTTGGCTCCTGCCACTGCAATTGGTGTCTTTTCCATGGACACCTCCTCTTCTTCCTCTATGTGCTGCTTCCTTTTCTTGACACTTGGTTTCCTTTGTTTCTCTTGGCCTTCTTGAAAGGCCAGAAGCTGCTGCTCCCTGAGCAGCCTTGCCTCCAATTGGGGCAATTCTCTCTTCAGTTTGCTCAGTTCCATCTCCTTCTCCAGCAGTTTAATTTCTTTCTGAGTCAGCTTTATCTCCTTCTGAGTGTGACTTCTTTCATCCCGGACCAGTTCTAGCTCTGCTGAGGTCAGGCTTTTCTCTAGTTTCAAAATATCCTGGTTTTCAGGGGACAAAAAGTACTGCTCTGGGGCTTGCTCTGCCTTCATTTCTTCTGCCGCGGCATATTTTGCCAAAACAGACATTTCTCTTTCTTCTTGGGCTTGTATCCTCTCTTCTAGGGCCTGAATTCTGTCCTCCCGAGCTTTTTCCATTCTCTTCTTGGCACGTTCTCTCTTATCCTTGCTCAGTTTTCTCTCATCGGACAACTTCTTCTCCTGTTTCTTTCTTTTCGTGGGCACTTTGCTCTCTTCTTTGGCCTTCATTTCTTTCCTAGATAATTCAGCCTCCTCTTTTTCTGCCTTCCATTCTTTTTTGAGCAACTGAACATCTTCAAAGCTTGGGTGCTTTTGGGTCAGGAGTTTCTCTTCCATTTTCAGCACCATCTCTTCCTTGACCAACTTCATCTCCTCCAGAACCAGTTCCTCTTGTTCCTTGGACAGGATTTCCTGTTCTTTGGTCAGTTGTTCCTCCTTCTGCGCAAGCTTCTTCTCTTCTAAAGCCAGCTCATGATCCAGCTGGGCAAGTTTCCTCTCTTTCTTGGCCAGTCTCTTCTCTTGCTTGGCCAGTTTCATTTCTTGCTTTGTGAGATCTTGATTGTCAATGAAGAAGACTTTCTTCCTCCTGGATTTTTTGGGGTGTGGAAGTTCCTTTGCTTCCTCTGCTTCCTCTGCTTCCTCAGCTTCCTCAGCTGCTTCTCCTTCCTGAACCTCTCCTTCCATCTCTACACTTGCAACTTCAACTTTTTCCTTGCTTGGCTCCTTTAATATGGGGCAGATTTCCCTAAAGAGTTCCCAGCTGGGCTCCCGGTCAACCAGTACCTCCCGGGCCAAGGTCACCAGCTCCCTGCTCAAGTCTCTGGCTATGAGTTCCTGTGAGGTGGAAATACGCAGGGACATGAGTCGGCAAATGTCATCCCTCCAAGGAACCGGCTCCTGTTCAGGCTCCAGTGGCGTTGTGTCGGGGAGGGACACTTCTTCTATTTCCTCAAGGTCCTCCTCCTTCTTAGGCTCTGTTCTCTTTTTCTTGCCCCTTTTGCCTCTGGTTTTTCTCATTAACTTTAGGCTCACATCTGCAGGGGTCGGCAGGGCTTCTGGTTGAGAGGTTGGGGTTGTTGAGATGTATTCCTTACCTTGGTCAACCTCTTCTTCCCCGACAGCTCCAGGTTTCTGTGCCTCATCTTTTAATTTCTTGGCTTTCTCTTTTGGTTTCTTGGTTTCTTTTACTTTTTTGAGTTGTTTTGATCTTTTGCGTGCCTCTTTTGCTTTCTCAGCATCCTCTTTTGCTTTCTCAGCATCCTCTTTTTCTTTCTCAAGTTCTTCTTCTTCTTTTCTTTTTTCAGCTTCGTCTTCTGTTGCTTTCTCAAGTGCCTCGTCTCTTGATTTCCTAACTCTTGATTTTCTTCGAGTTTTGACTACAGGAGATAGTGGGAAATGGAGCATTAAAGGGAGAGCCCAAGTGTATAAGCCTGTAGCCCAAGGGGAATGGACCAGGTCAGGTAGATGCCATCTCTGGCCACATTGCCCCTTCCACACTGGATGGACCTGTAGAACACAGGCTGTCATAATAAAAAGACCAGTCCTGTAATTATTAACTCTTTCCTCCCTGAACTAGAATGAGTAACCTAGCCTTGAATCTCTGTCCAACAATAATTCTTCCCACCACCTCTCTCTACCCCTTGGAACACAGCACTTCATGGACACTAGAATCTACCCTTTCAAGTTTATTTTCCTTCTCCTCCCAGTTCATGTTCATCTTCTGTACCATTTAATCCTTGTCCTTATTAGGGATCATCTAGATGATGGGTTATATCAGCCTCTTTGGGGGTGGGAAACCTTCCAGAATGCAGACAACCAATCAGTGAGGTGGAAAGAAGTATCAGAGGAGCCCTGGTCTCTTACCATAGGCCAATGACGGTGAACCTTTTAGAGACAGTGCTATGCTGGCCACCCCTCCCCAGAGACCAAGTGCAATGTCCCTCCCCGCCTCCACATGCTGGGTATGCCCTGCCCCCCACCTTACCCCACACAAGGGAGGGAGGAAGCATTCCCATGGAGCTGCTGGAGGGAGGGACAGGTGAATTGAGGGATGTCTTCAGGGAATGTAGAGAGGGGAAAGGGAGTGGCTTGAGTGCTCTGCTCCCCTCTAGCTCTGCTACCTGTGAGCTGCCCACTTTCTCCCTCCCACCTCAATTGGGCAGAGGGGGAAGGATAGGGAAAATGTCCTCAGACAGGTGGAAAGGGGGAGGAGAGCAGCTCTGCCTGAGTCCCTCTGCCTTTCTCATAATGAACTCTGGGGGAATAGGGGTGGGGAGGAAGGGTGACTGAGTGCCCACTGAGAACTCTCTATGTGCCAGTCTTTGACACCCATGCCACAGGTTTGCTGTCACTGCCATGGTCCTTTTGTTGGCTTCCTTCTTAGCTCAGAGTCTGGGAGGAATTGGGGACTAGAGAAGCTTAGGCAGCATGCTTAATGGAAAATGCCCTAGTTTTTTGAGTCAGAGAACTGACTGGATTCAAATGGAAGCCATTATTGAATAAGTGCATGTCCTTAGGAGTATCATTCCTTTCTCTGGGTCTCATTTCCTCATCTGGACTATGTGGTTTCTAAGGGGCTTTTGAATGGTATCACTCCAAGAGAATATGATTCTCCAGTCCCTGGGTTTGAGGCATAGTGCCATCACCTGCCAGATGTGCAGCCTTGGGAACCCCTTCTGCCCTCTAACCAATAGTTTCCTTATTTCTCAATTAGGAGTGATGGCTCTTGTGTTACCTGGGTCTTCTGGGAGGAGCACTCTTAAGTCATAGCTCCCTAAAGTACTACATCAGAAGAAGCCACCCTCTTGGAATCAGCACATCCTCATTAGACCCTTCTGAGGTCGCCAAGTCAGCTCTTACCCTTTCCAGATCAAAAGGCTGGTGTTGGAAAGGATGCCAGTCCTTATTCCCACCACATATACAGATGTCTAAGTGGATCCAAACCGGAGGGGGCAGGAATGTTTGCTGGAACCTTCAGAGGGCACCTAGTATAACGTCTGCCTGACCAAGACCATCCCACCCCCCTTTTCTCAGATAAAAGATCATCCCACTTCTGTTCTGATCACCCAGTCTCATACTGCAGTTATCTCCAGCTTGATCTTCAGCTTCTGTTGGCACCTTCCACTCAGTGATGACCATTCTCACACACCTGGTCCCACCCTATACATCCCAGTGATTCTGAACCCCTAGAGATCACTGTCCAAATCCCCTTCTCCCATCCCCCAATGATTCCCCATGACCACCCCCTACCACCCCAAGTTCCAACCTAACTCCACTCAGCCCTTCCCCTGTGCCCTCTGTCCCATAGGCAACAACCTTCACTTCATCTTAAATCTATTCCATTCCCACTCTTTCCATTTCCTATGGACTGACACCTGGCCCCCTCCACCCCCCCCCCATGACACCTCTTTCCTGGACACTCTCTTCACTCCTGGCTGCCCCTTCATTCACCCTCCTTGGCTCACTAGCTCAGGTGGGGAAGCTGGAATCTTCCTTGCTCCGCAGTGAGACTTCCAAGTTCTTCCCGACTCCTCAATCATGAAGTCACCTCTTTCTTTGAGGTTTACGCTGTTCATATCTCCACCCAACCAAAATCCTGGTAGCTGCTGTCTAAAAACCCCCTCCGTCACTGCCCTTCTTTTTCCAATGAGTTTCGTCCCTGGCTCACAATATTTCTCTCTCCCCCAACATACATACTGACTCTCCCTCAAATACCCTAACCACTCAGTCCCTCGGTGTACACACATACACAGATGATTACACCCTGGACCTTGCCACCACCCACAAATAGAACACGTTCATCTTCAAGCTGGAAGGGTTCTTCAAGATCAGATCAAGCCCTCAGGAACTATAGGAATATCATGGTAAAACACTTTTTATACAAAATCAAGTTTAAAGAATTGAAAAAATAGAAATTATTTATGGGTGGGCCAAGCCAATATAATAAAAATACCAATTCTACCCAAACTCATCTACTTACTCAGTGCCATCCCAATGAATTGCCAAAAATTATCTTATTGTGCTAGAAAAAAATAAAACAGAAGTCACTTGGAAGAGCAAAAGATCAGGAACATCAAAGAAACTGATGGGGGAAAACAAGGGTAAAGGAAGGAGATCTAGCAGAACGAGACCTTAAACTGTACTATAAGTCAGTCGTTATGAAAACTAGCTGGTACTGGCTAAGAACCAGAAATGGTAGCTTGATGGAATAAAGTAGGGAAAGAATTCATGGTAGTAAATGGCGCTAGTAATCTTCTGCTTGATACATGCAAAGATCTAAGCTTTGGGGAAAAGAGCTCACTCTCTGGCAAAAATTGCTGGGCAAACTGGAAAGCAGTCTCAGAAATTAGGCACAATTACAGCATTTTGCCTCTGACCTCGACGTAGGGGAAGATAGCATAAGTAAATTGAAAACATGTGGAATATTACCTATCAGATTTATGGGCGAGTAGAATTTATGAAGAGACAAGAGAAAGCGAGCCTAACGGATGTAAAATGGATCCTTTTCAACTTGGATCTTATTTTGGAAAACATTCTGCGGAAAAGTGTTATTATATGTAATTGGGAAAAATAAAATATCTTTAAAAAAGGATAATTTTGATGGGATGATGAATTTAAATGTAGACAGGATTAGAAGGAAAGCAGAAAATTGGGGGGGGGCAGATTTTAAAGCTAGTTTCTCAGATAAAGGCCTCGTACCTCAAATGGATAGAAAATGGAATCAAATTTAGAAAATAAAGCTCATTCCCCAATTGATAAATGATCAGAACAGGCCAAAAAAGGGGGAAAAAAACAAAGTTATATAAACATGTTCTAAATCATTGTTGGTTAGAGAAATGCACATTAAAACGACTCTGCAGTACCATCTTGCCACTTAGCAGATGGGCAAAAATTCCAAATGATGGAAAAATGTGGTCGGTAATAAGATCAGGTGGAACTGATCCAGGCATTTTGGAGGGTACCTTGGAATCCTAGCCAGGGGGTTGTTGCCTTTTGACCCAGCAATGCCACTAGCGGGTCCGTTTCCCAAGGGAGTCTGGGCACAGAACTGCTATGTTCTAACATGTTTATAGCATCTCCCTCTGGGGCGGTGGGTGTGATGTCCATCGCCTGGGGAAAGGTTGGGCAAATTGTGGTGTCTGCTTGTGATGGAATACTACTGTGCTGTCAGAAACGACGACGAGCCGGTGAGTTCAAGAAATACGAAGAGAGGTCAGCGGGAGAAGAAGAGGCCGTTGTATAGAGTTAACAGCAATACCGTTCAAAGACCAGCTGGGAATGACCAAGAAGGAAGATGCTCTCCGCCTCCAGGGAGGGAACTGACACAGGCTGGGGGCAGGGGGAGGGGGGGCGTGTGTGCACTTCCACATACTATTTATCCAATCTTGGCCTTCTCCAACTGGGGGCAAAATTGAAAACCAGTTTCTCAGATAAAGGCCTCAGGATCCAACAGACAGAGAACCGAATCAAATGGATCAAAAATGAGTGCCGTTGGGAGGGAGACAACTTGAAATTCTAAATGTGCCCCCCCCCCCTGAATAAAATCTGAAGAAAAAAGTTAAATATCAAATCAAACCAACAATCCCAGCTGATCAATGGTCAGAGCCTAGGACATGCATAGGCATTCCCTTCAAAGGAAGAACTACTAGCTCTCACTAGCCACATGGGGAAAATGCTCCAAATCCCCAATAATCGCAGAAATGCATCTTAAAACAAGTGTGAGGTACCTCTGCTGCACACCCCCAGATGGACTACGAAGGAACAAACTACCCCTCCCTTCTTTTAAAAAAATAAATGGGGGCTGGAGATAGGAGGTCCTGAGTTCAAATCTGCCCTCAGACACTTTCTAGCCTGCCTAGTCTCTACGGCTCCCCTGCCTTGGAGTGGATATGAAGGGTTTAAAAAAATCAATGAAATAGTTTTTTAAAAGGCCTCAAGAACTCTGATCCACCCCTGAGACACCTTCCAATGGAGCCTCCTGCCTCAGGGCACAGAAAGGGAGGTGGCAGGCGAGACCAGGAAGCTAAGGGCGGGGCCAGCCCCACGTACATACGTACCGCCCAGCAGCTTCCGGAAGCCCTGGCGGCGCACGCGCCGGGTGGCTTTTTGGAACTTCTCCGAGTCCTGGGCCATCTTGGTGCCCAGGTCCAGGGGCAGCTCCTCCTTGGAGGCCTCTTCGCCTTTGAATTCATCTGAGTCGGAGAAGATTAGGATCACAGACGTGCGGCTGTCCTCGGTCTTCTTGATCAGGTTGTTCTGGAGGTTGTGCTCCACCTGGTTGGCCAGGATCTGGATGTCGTTGGGCCGCACTCCCAGGATCTGGTCCAGCGTCTCGTTGCCTATGTTGTACTCTCTATGGAAACCAAGAGCCCAGGCAGAGATCAGCGGCTGTTGCGCCGGCGCTCCCGGGGTGAGGAGGGGCCTAACAACAGGCAGTGGGAACCGGAAATGTCGGGGTGGGAGGGATTGCAGGGACTGGGGGGATGACAACGCTGCTGGGGAGCAAGCTGAGAACTGTATGTCAGGAGTCTTGGAAGGTGGCCCATCAGAGCCCGGACCTGACCCAACTGGGAGGGCCTTCAGAACAAAGAACGGCAGTGGGAGAGCCAGGAGGCCCCTGGGCACAAGGAAGCAGAAGAGCCCCAGAGCCGGGCATCCTCGCTCTGACAGGATTCCCAAGAGCTCTGGGCACACTCTGTCACAGACTGGCCACAAGAAGCTTGGGAGGTCTGCAGCCCAAAGCAAGTCCTTGCCTGGCCCACGATCAGCCTCAGGCTCTGCCTCTCCGCTGGGACAGAACCCCCGGGGACACCACAGACCCATGCCCCAGGGGAGGGGCAATAGAAGAGCCCCCCTGGGTAGCCCAGAGAGAGTCAGAGGGCGCTGGTCCCCCAGATTGCACGCTGGGGCTGGGAAGGGTCCCAGAGATGGAGGCTGGGTCAGGCTCTGCCAGGCTTACCGCAGTAGGACGAAGAGGTCGTCGGCCTGGAGGAAGTTGAGGAGCGACTTCTTGCTCCTGATGCCGGTGGAGCTCATCATCAGTTCCCAGGCCTTCTGGCGCACCTCTGCATCAGGGTCCAGCAGCCCCCAGGCCAAGGGGATGGCAAAGAAGTGGCTGATGAAGCCCAGCTTCTCCAGAGCCTCCCAAGCCAGCTTGCGGAAGTTGGCCATCATGTGGGAGGTGTAGTCCACCAGTTGTCTGGCAGTGGCCGCCCGCAGCCTGGGCGACACTTGGTAGGCAGCAAAGATCTGCCCCAGGACCTTGATGCACTTTCTGTATCTCTCCTCGTCTGAAGTGTCTATGAAGGTGAGCAAGGACTCGATGAGGTTATCCACAGCCTCCTCACTCATCTCTTGGGACAGCCTGGTGCGGTTGTCCACAAAGACGTCCCGGGGCTCCCCTCTGCCCCTTTCTTCCTTTGCTTTTAAGCGGCTTGCCTTAATCGTCCGGGCGATGTGAGCATCCTCCTTCACCCTGGTGGATGTGATCAGCATCTGAAACTGTTCGGCACCCTCCACAAAGCCACCCAGACTCACGGGGGCCTCTGAACTCAGGAAGACAGCCGTGCCCTCTGGCCAGAGGAAAGCCCGCACCACTGAATTGGGGATGTAGCCGTCCGGCGCTATGATCCACTTTCGGCCCTGGCCAAAAAAGCGGCGGAGCAATGGAAGTTTGCTTATTTCGGTCCAGGGCAACATCTGGGTCGTGCGGGCTTGGATCTTCCCCTGGCGCTTGCTCTCCTTCCTACGATCTCTCATTGATGTGAGTTTTGATCTGTCTGAGGGCATGTCATTGGTGGACAGGATCAGACCTTCTTTATCCTGCACCACGTAGGGGACAGAGTGGTCAAATACGATGGCCCTAGAGTTGAGCAAGATATCCAACCTGTCCATCTTTTGCTGCCCATGGCCCAGGTAGACATAGCGGGGCACAAATATGCTCCGAAAGGACATGAAAAAACCCGGTAGGAAGGGTTTGGGCACCTCCTGCACCTTGTCCTCGAGGGTCATTGACATCAGGCGGTTTAGGTAGGGAGAAGGGAGCAAAATCAGACAAGACACTATGTAAAGGCTCTGGTTGATGGTAACCATCAGGTCTCCCCGCTCATTGGCAAAGCAGAGGGCTCCAAAATGTATGGCTGACTTGAAGGTGGACAAGAGTTTGCCTTGAAGGTCCCAGAGCTTGACCACGCCATCGGAGGCCCCGGTGACAAAGATGCCCAGGCCCGCGCATACGTCGAAGGAAGTGATGGAGTTCATGTGCAGGGCTTTGGTCTCCGTGAAGAACTCCCGCCCCTTGGTGTTGTTGGTTGAGAGAAAGTCCTGGTAGTTCCAGATGCGCAGGGTGTGGTTTTCAGTGATGGTGCACACAGATTTGGGCAGAATCCTTATGTGATCAAGGTGGCAGCTGGAGACCATGCTAGTCAGAGTCACTAGAGACACTATGCTCCCTTGGAGGACAGCCTCGCACAGGTACAAGTATTCATCCATGCCATAGGATAAGAGCAGGGCGCTATCCTGGCTAGAGCAGGCTACACCAGAAAGGGTCGCAAGCGACAGCACCTTCGAAGAGTGCAGGTGCTTCTCGAGGCGGGCACAGTTATGCTGAGACAACACCCTCACTGTGCCACTCTCGTGCCCACAGAACACTAAGCCCTCCAGCCCTCGACCCAGATAGGGCCTCCCATAGGCCAGACAGTGCACCCGGTCATCAGCATGTGGGGAGGGGCACAAGAAGTACTTGGCCGAGCATGGGCAGCGGCTGGCATCCAGCACCAGCACATCTGTTCTGCCCGTGGCCACGAAGATCTCCTCGCGGTCAGGGTCATAGGTCCAGTCGACAATTTGGTCCATGTAGGCAAAGGGCCAGGTCAGGAGCAGAAGCGTGCCGGTCAGAGGGCAGAAGAAGCGCAAGAGCCCATCCTGAGTGAAGCAGCAGATTCGGGAAAGCTTGTTGCCGCAGCAGACCTGACGCACCTCCCTAGGAGCGGACCCGCAGATACTGAAGAGTTTGTAAAAGCAGGGCAGGTGGTACAGGGAGAAGGTGGTGATGGTCTGGGAGAAGAAGGTGTTGGACAGAAAGAAATACAGCTGCACCAGCTCTTCCCCAAGGTCCAGTTCCCTAATGAGGTTGCCCAGGGTCAGGTCCCACTCCCTGAGCAGGCCTTCTTTCCCTGCAGTGATCAAGGAGTGGGCCTCGGCCCGGCTGCGGAGGCTCACCACGGCCTGGGAGTGGGCCTGAAATTTGTGAAAAGTACACTTGCGGTCAAGGCTCCAGGCCTGGATCTGGCCAGCTTTATTGCCCACGTAGATGTAGCCGTGGGCCATGCAGGTGAAGGAACAAGTGACGGTTGAGCCGCTGCCTGGAGGAGTGAAGACCTGGGCCTCTTCAAAGTTCTTCGGGCCCATGTACTTGAAGGTGCGCACCAGGTTCTCACAGAGCACCACCATGTTCCCATTGGGGCCAGCCACGTTGATGTTCTGCACCAGCTCTCGGCCAGCCATGGGCACCTGCTGGGCCATGTGGAGGCCTCGCCCATGGGGCTCAATGATCCACGTGACCACAGCACCACTGATGCCGGAGAGCAGCATCTTCGACTTGGGGTCATAGGCAAGACAGCTGATTGAGAAGCGGCAGGGCAGAGTAAACAAGCACTGAAGTAACCGAGAGTGGTCCCCGAAGACTCGAAGGAACATGTCCCCACAGTAGGCAACCAGCACCCGGTGCTCCCCAGTGTGTACCAGCGCCTCCACAGGAGGTATGTTCTCGGACAGAGGGTACATAAACTGCTCCACGTTGGAGTCACGTGCCTTCTCCTGCATCCACACGACTCCCTGTAGGGAGACAGACAGAGGGATGGGGCAGGATAAGGATGACCGAGCTGAAGGATACCAAAGACTTGATATGGGGTCCGCCCCCCACCAGGGACCATAGTGAAAGTGAAAGGGCTTGGCCTCAACCCCAAGAGAGCCAGAGGAGATGAAAGGGGGGAAAGGCAGAGGGAAAGGGATAGTAGGTGAGGCGATGAGGAACTCCAGTAGAGACGGAACAGAAGGAGGAACTGAGGAAGAGCTAGTAGAGGAGATGAAAGGGGAGAAAACAATGGACAGGGAGAACCTGGGAGAGGAGGTGAGGTCTGAAAGAAGGGCCAGGAGAAGGTAGAGAGAAGCAGCATAGGAAGGACACAGAAGAGAGAACACAGGAAAAGCAGAAAGATGGCCCAAGGAAGGAGCATTTCCTGGGGAGCTATGGTTCCATCGAAAGGGGGACTTTCTGAAAACAACTCCCCCCAAAGTAGAAGGGTGTCCAGAACCCTCGGTCCCCTGGGTTTTGTTTTTTTTTTCTTCTTAACCCTTACCTTCTGTCTTAGAATCAATACAGGCAGAAGAGCATTGAGGGCTAGACAATGGGGTTAAGTGACTTGCCCAGGGTCACACAGCTAGAAGATGTCCGAGGCCAGATTTGAAGCTAGAGTCTCCCATCTCTAGGCCTGGCTCTCAATCCACTGAGCCACTTTGCTGTCCCCTTCTCACACACACACACACACACACACACACACACACACACACACACACACCTTTCCCCCAGAGTTTTTTAGGCAGAGCTTGGAAGACCACTAGGAGAAGCAGGAGTCAAGAGATTCTTGTTCATCATCCATAGCTCCACCCTCTTTGGCCCAGAGACATTTAGTCACAGTTATAAGGTACAGGGCTGGGACCCATCGTCCTGGACTCTTCATATCCTGGGACTGAGGAAGGGTGAAGAAACAGAGAATGTACAGGAGTTTCCAGGACTAGAAAGAGCCATGGGGAGAGAGGGCTAAAGAGAGCAGAAGCACATAGCTGGAATCTGTGACTAAAAGGAAGCTCAATGGAGATCTCATCCAAATCCCCCTCCTCCCCTCAACAGTGGTTGCCCAGGTACTTTTCAAGGACCTCCAAGGAGGGCAAAGGTCCACCACCCTGTCCCAGGGCAGCCCAGTTCTTAGGATGGATGTTTTTCTAACAGCCTCTGCAGCACCCTCATATTGCACCAAGCTCTACCCTCTGTGGCAGAACAGGAAAGACCACCCATTAGATTCCTGAACACAGTCCTCACTCATCATGTCTGCTCTCCTCCAGCACCTTTAAGGGATCCTCATGGGACATGGGCTCGAGACCCTCCACCAGGCTGACTGCCCTCTGTTCTAGCTTCTTCCTGTCTTTGATAAACCATGGGGTCCAGATTGGAACACAGTGCCCCAGACAAGAGAGCAGAGGAGCACGACCTGGAAGCTTTGGCTTGCAAGACGGCCCACGATCATGTTAGCTCTTGGCTGGCCCATCTCACTACTGACTTAGATTAAGTCCATTAAAGCCCCTCTCCCCACCCCTATTTTTTTCCCAAAAAACTATTATCTAACAATACCTACCCACATCATACTCGGAAAGTCAATTGGAGCTTGGGGTGGGGAGCATCTCAGGTTACAATTTGACGCTCACTGAACTGAATTTCATTTTGGGAACTGAACCCAAACTCAGCAGCCAGCCCTCCTCTTTTCTCACTGGCCTCTTGTTTCATTCAGCTATGATATTTTCCAAATTTACTAACCTGTCTTATTTATGTTACTAATTTTCCTGACTTTTGCTAACTTCTCTTGACTTGACACTCTCCACCTACTTTTCTCTCCTGGTCCTGTTCCTGCCCTTCTCGGGACTTCAAAGCCATGCCTCTGTACTAAGAGCCATTATTCCCAACACCTCCCATGCTTTTCAGCTCCCTTTGCATGTGGCTTTTCCTGATTAGAATGCTTTGAGGGCAGGAACTGTCTTCCTTTTGTATTTTCAGCCCTTAGAACAGTGTCTGGCACATAGTAAGTACTTAATCCATTCCTCCTTCCTTCCTTTTCTCCCTCCCTATCTCTTTCCTTCTCTCCATCCCTCCTCCCTCCTTCCCTCCCTCCCTATCTTTCCTTTTCTGTGTCCCTTCTCCATCCCTCCTCCTTCCTTCCTTCCTTCCTTCCTTCCTTCCTTCCTTCCTTCCTTCCTTCCTTCCTTCCTTCCTTCCTTCCTTCCTTCCTTCCTTCCTTCCTTCCTTCCTTCCTTCCTTCCTTCCTTCCTTCTTCCTTCCCTTCCTCCCTCCTTCCTTCCTTCATCCCTCCTCCTTCCTTCATTCCTCACTCTATTTTAGGGCCAATTTAAATTCTTTTGAGCTTAGTAGGTGGAGTAAGTTAATCACTAAAAAATATATTAAGAGTTTACTATATGCCAGGTACTATGCTACGTGCTGAGAATAGAAAAAGAAGCAAAAAATAGCTCCCACCCTTGAGAAACTCAAATCTAATGATGTGGTGATAATGATGATGACAGAGATTTCAAAGTACTTGCTATGGAAATGGTGGTGGTGGTGGTGGTAGTGGTGTGCATATATAGGGGAAGAGACAGATTCCTGAGAATTTGTATTGAGCTCCTTTACTGTTGTTCTGAAACTCATGTTTCTTGGTTGTTCCTTGTGTGCTGAAGATGGACAAAGAATCAGAGAAAATTGGGAGAGAAAAATAACCTCAAAGACCATCTTATCTTGATTCTTACCCAATAAAGGAGTTTTTCAGAGAGTCACAGAGTTCAGAAAGGCTTTGGAGGTAGCATGGTAAGCGGTATCAGAGAGTCCTGAACTGGGAAATGGGAGGCATGATTTTGAACCCAAGCTGTTTCATACTAACCCTTGGTAAATTACACAAGCCTCCTAAGTTTTCTCCATTTCCAAAAGCATAATCAAATTGTACAAAAAGAACTATATACAAACATGGAAGGGGTAGGAGGAGTGTAGAAATATATTGGAATTCAACAGGAATATATATAAGAATAAGAAAAAAGCAAAAGGAAAAATAAAAGAGGCAAGGTAGATTCAGGGATAAATTAGTCATAAGCAAAATAAAATTTAAGCTTAGGAAGATGGCAGTGAAAATTTTTAAAAGGGAACAAAAGAAAAAGGATAATAACTTGAAACAAACATGGAGAAAGAAGTATCAAAAAGAAAAAAACTAAGAGAATAGTATGAAAGGAAATAATTATCTATCATAAATATGAATGTGAATGGGATGAACTCACCCATAAAACTGAAGAAATCAGCAAAATGGATTAGAAAGCAAAATCCAAAAATATTTTGCTTACAAGATACACACTTGAAACACAATTAAGTTAAAATAAGGGGCTGGAGAAAAATCTATTAGCTCTCAGTTGAAAACAACAACAACAACAAAACAGGAGTAGCCATTGTAATTTTAGACAAGTCAACCACAAAAATAGATTTAAAATGAAGAAAAAGAGGGAAACTACATTTTGCTGAAAGGTAACATAGACAGTGAATTGATTTAAATGATTAATACACATCCACCCATGAAATAGATTCTGAATACCTAAAGGAAAAACTAAATGAATTAAGGAGTAACAAATAATAAAATATAATAATGGAGTATTTTTATTTACCTCTATTAGTCCAAGATAAATCTAACCAAAAAAGAAAAAAAGTTAAGGATCTGAATAGAATTTTAGAAAAATTTTATGTGATGGACTTCTGATTATTACTGAATGGAAATAGAAAGGAAAATACATATTTCAGCTGTGCATGTCACTGTTACAAAAATTGGTCATGTAGTAGGACAGAAAAACTAAACAAATACAAAAAAGTGGAAATGTCATACATATCCTTTCCTGATTACAGTGCAATAAAAATTACATTAAAGGGCCAGTTTAGGAAATATTAAAAATCAACTCAGGGGGAAGCTGGGTGGCTCAGTAGATTGAAAGCCAGGCCCAGAGATGGGAAGTTCTGGATTCAAATTTGGCCTCCAACACTTCCTAGCTGTGTGACCCTGGGCAAGTCACTTAACCCCCATTGCCTAACCCTTACCACTCTTCTGTCTTGGAAACAAGACACAGTATTGATTCTAAGACAAAAGGTAAAGGTTTTTAAAAAAATGTTTTTTTAAAGGATTAAGCAATTTAGTCTCTAGCTGATTTTTTTTAATTGGTTGTTTTTGTTTTTTAAAAAACTTGCCCAGGCTCTCAATCTACTGAGCTACCCAGCTGCCCTCTAAATTGCTTAATCTTGACAAAATGTTGGGTCAAAGAGCACAAATGATTGAAAATGTCATTAATGTTATGACAATGAAGACAACATTCTAAAACTTTGGAGATGCAGTCAAAGCAGATATTGGAAGAAAAAATAGATATACATTTTTGTAAGAAGAGAGAAGGGTGAGAGAGAGAAAGAGAGAGAAATTAATGAATTAGGAATGCAACTAAAAATTAGAAAACAACAATATAAAAAACAGAAATGTTGAAAGTTAAAGAAATTAACAAAATTCAAAACAACCCCCTCATTTAAATTGACAAATAAAACTAGGAGTTGATTTTTAAAAGAAATCCCCCTATAAAATTAACCATGAGTTAACCTGAATTTTAAAAAGACAAAAATCAAATTACTAATATCAAAAATAAAAAAGGAAAATTCACAAGTGAAAAAATATTACTAGAAACTCAATGTTATGCCAACAGAAACCAGCAATACTGAAATAAATGAATATAATATATATATATGTGTATATATATATAATACCAAAATTGGGGTGTATGGGGTGCTCAGGGAGGGGTAGTATCTCTGGTATGGAGGGCTTGTCGTGCCCTTTTAGGGCAGCTCTCCAGCCTCTGACCCCTACATGACACCCAGCTCTCCCTTGTGGCTCCCAGTAGCTACTAGCATGCGGCAGCGGCCACACCCCGGGCAATGGCTTCGACAGGCCAGCTAAACCTTGTGAGGGTAGCCATCGGGTCATCGACCCCTGGTGAACCAGGGCTTTGCTCACCCAGCATGTGAAGACTGCTTCAGCTGAACAGACGGAAGAAACCAACAAGAAGGTTCAATGGCTGAGAGGGCAACACAGCAAAGCACTGTGGAGTGCTCAGGGCGTGTTGGAGCACAAAGGACAACATGGCCATCCAGTGCAGCTGAGGAAGTCTCCAGGTGTAACAATTTTTCGTGCTACTGGACCCAGGCTTCCAACGCTGAGAGAGTGGGACTGTCTCTGTGCATTGACTTTTCCACTTAAATCTCCTTCACACACAAGTGTCTATGCACATTCATCTATACACCATAGATGAAAACACACAAAGACAATCTTCATCCTCGGTTACCGAGAGACTACTACCAATACCAAAATCAACAGAACAAGTAACAGAGAATTTCAGAGAAGAAATTGAGTAAGTCATAAGTTAACTTTTAAAGCCAGAAAAGTTCCTCTATGACCAGAAGGATCTGTAAGTGAATTCTATACATTCAAAGAATAACTAATTCTAGGATTACATAAATTGTTTATAAAAACACCAAAAGAAGGATTCCTACCAGATTTCTTCTATGACATGTAATTTTGTTACCCCCCAAAAAAGAACAATCAAAACTGAAAAAAACTATAAGCCAATATCCCTCTACGAACATAGATAGAAAATTTTTAAATAAAAGATTAAAAGGGAAATAATTAGGGGAAAAATCTTTGAAGTAAGTTTCTCTGTAAAAAATGTTATTTCTAAGATATATGAGGAACTGATTCAGCTCTATAAAAATAAGAGCAATGGTATAGGCATATGAATAGACAATTCTTGAGGGATGGTGGAAGGTACCCTGGGAAACAATGGTCTGGACCTAAACAGCTGTTCAGTTGTTAGTCATGTCCAACTCTTCATGACTCCATGGACTGCAGTACACCAGGTCCTTCTGTCTTCCACTACCTTTCAAAGACTGTCCAAGTTCACATTTGTTGCTTCCATGACACTATTGATCCATCTCAACTTCTGATATCCCCTTCTCCTTTTTCCTTCAATCTCCCCACAATCTTTTCCAATGAATTCTGTCTTCTTGTTATGTGGCCAAAGTATTTAAACTTCAGCTTCATCATTTAACCTTCCAGTGACTAGTCTTGAGTTAAAATTTAAGTACTGATTTAATATCCTTGCTGTCTAAGGGACTTCTCTAGCACCACAGTTTTAAAGCATTAATTTCATAACATTTGGTTTTCTTTATAATCCAACTGTCCCAGTCATCCATTGCTACTGGAAAAATCATAGCTTTGACTCTCTGGACCTTTGTCAGCAAGGTGACGTCTCTGTATTTTAACATGCTGTCCAGATTTGCCAGAGCTCTTCTTCCAAGG
The DNA here is from genome assembly GCF_027887165.1 of Monodelphis domestica. Lineage (NCBI taxonomy): Eukaryota > Metazoa > Chordata > Mammalia > Didelphimorphia > Didelphidae > Monodelphis > Monodelphis domestica. The sequence goes on along the minus strand of NC_077230.1, from coordinate 437,625,272 downwards.
GGTTAGCGTCTTTCAGTGTAATGGTTGATGGGATCTTTGAGCCCAGAAGACGAAATCTAGCCCTGCTTCCATTTCTTCTCCCTCTATTTGCCAAGAAGTGACGGCACCAGTTGCCAAGATCTTGGTTTTTTGATGGTGAGCTTCAAGCCAGCTTTGCCACTCTCCCCTCTCACCCTCTTCCTGAGATGCTTCTTCACATATCTGTGATTGTTGATATTTCTCCCTACAACTTTAATTCTGACTTTCATTTGTCCAGCATGGCATTTTGCATGATGTCCTCTGCAGAGAAATGAAATAAATAAGCTGCCAACATGCAGCCTTGCCTACTCCTTTCCCAATCTTAAACCGATCAGTTGCTTCACATTCAGTCCTATCTGTTGCTTCTTGTTTCACAAACAGGTTCCTCAGGAGACCAGTAAGTTGCTCCATTGCTCCCACCTCTCTGAGGACTTGCCACATTTGGTTGTGATCCATGCACTCAGAGGCTTTAATGGAGGCAATGAAGCAGAAGTTGATGTTTTTCTGGACATCCTTTGCTTTCTCCATGATCCAGTGAATGTTGGCAATTTGGTCTCTAGTTCCTCTGCTGCTTTAAAAACTGCTCTTCTGGGACTTCCAGGCTAAGATGGCTGCAAAGTAGAAGCAAGGATCTTCTCCTCACCACCTACTGTTAATAAAGTGCCTCAAAAGGACAAAAATCAAAATCAGATGAGCAAAGGGTTTCTACCATAGGGTGCAGCCTTGAAGGTAGTCAGGGTTTGGGGACCTCCATGTTATAAGGGGGTAAAATTACTCCTACCAAAACTTGAGCTAATTACCCCTTCCCCACTCCACCTAAGGCACCAGAGTAAGAGCGAGGATAGGGCAATCTCTAGGTTCTCAGAGGGCTGGCTGAGGACAGCACAGACTTACCCCTTAGAGCAGTGAGACTTGGGACCCCAGGAGGCTGAGGAATGTGGAGCTTGGGCACAGAGAAAGGGCAGAGAGGGGCTGCCCATAGCAGATGCAGTGGAGACTGAAAAATACCCTTAGGGCAAAAACTGCTCTGTACCTCAATACCCAGAGTGCCTTCTCTCCTCACTCAGACTTCTGGCTGGAAAGGGAAGAAAAAACTAACACAGTACTGGCCACCAGCACCCAAGAACTATAATCTACAACCACCAAAACAAATAAGAAAAAGACTTTTACCCTGGATAACTTCTACGGGGAAAAACAGCAGACTACATAGGAGACAGCAGAGAGCAACAAGCAAGCAAACACATCAAAACTTTTTAAAAAAATGGAAATTTGGTCACAAGCTCTCCAAGAATTCAAATTGGAGTTTAAGAACAAAGTAAGAAAGTTAGAGAAATGATGGGAAGAAAAATGGGAGAAAGAAATGCAAGTAATTCAAAAGGAAAGCAACAGTTTAAAAGATAGGATCTCCTACTTGGAAAAGGAAGCCCAGAAATCAAATGAAATGATAAGCAAATTGGAGACCAGAATTGACCTGCTGGAAGCCATGAAAAGCAGGATAGACCAAACCAAAAAGGAAAATCAAAACATGATAGCTGAAATCCAGTCTTTAAAGACCAGAATTTGGCAAATAGAAGCCAATATCACAAGACAGCAAGAATTAATGAAACAAAGTCAAAAGAATGACAAAATAGAAAGAAACATGAAATATCTCATTGAGAAGAGATTGACTTGGAAAACAGGTCCAAGAGAGAATCATAGGTCTACCTAAAAACCTAGAAATAAACAGAATAAATTCAATTAACAATAAATTACCTAAAAAACCTGCCCTGATATTCTTGAACAACAGGGCAAAATAGACATTGGAAGAGTCCATAGATCACCCTCTACATTAAATCCTCAAAAGACAACCCTGAGAAATATAATTGCCAAATTTAAGAGCTTCCAGGCTAAGGAGAAAATATTGCAAGAAGCCAGAAAGAGACAATTCAGATATCAAGGAACCTCAGTCAGGATTACACGGGACTTGGTAGCCTCCACACTAAAGGAACACAAGGCTTGGAATATGAGATTCAGAAAGGCAAGAGAATTGGGTCTACATGCAAGGATCACCTACTCATCAAAACTTACAATATACTTCAAGGGGAAAGTATGGGTATTTAACAAAACAGAAGATTTCCAAGTAATTGTAAAGAAAATACCAGAACTAAACAGAAAAGTCCAAATACAAAATCAAGAGAAACATGAAAAGGTAAACAAGAAAGAGGGGAAATTTTTTTTAACATTTTAAACATTATTTTATTTGGTTATTTTCACACATTATTCATTGGAAACAAAAGATAATTTTCTTTTCCTCCCCCTTCCCACCACCCCTCCCATAGTTGATGCATGATTCCACTGGGTATCACATGTGTCCTTGATTCGAACCCATTTTCATGTTGTTGGTATTTGTATTAGGGTGTTCATTTAGAGTCTCTCCTCCGTCATGTCCCCTCAACCCCTGTAGTCAAGCAGTTGCTTTTCCTTGGTGTTTTCACTCCCATAGTTTGTCCTCTGCTTGTGGCTAATGTTTTTTCTTCTAGATCCCTGCACTATGTTCAAGGACGTTGTATTGACATTAATGAAGAAGTCCATTACATTCGATTGTACCACAGTGTTTCAGTCTCTGTGTACAATGTTTTCCTGGTTCTGCTCCTTTCGCTCTGCATCACTTCCTGGAGGTTGTTCCAGTCTCCATGGAAATCCTCCACTTTATTATTCCTTTTAGCACAATAGTATTCCATCACCAACATATACCACAATGTGTTCAGCCATTCCCCAATTGAAGGGCATCCCCTCATTTTCCAATTTTTGGCCATCACAAAGAGAGCAACTATGAATATTCTTGTGCAAATCTTTTTCCTTATTCTTTCTTTGGGGTACAAACCCATCAGTGCTATGGCTGAATCAAAGGACAGACAGTATTTTATCACCCTTTGGGCATAGTTCCAAATTGCCCTCCAGAATGGTTGGATCCATTCACAACTCCACCAACAATGAATTAATGTCCTGACTTTGCCACATCGAGGGGAAAATTTTTTAAGTGCTTTATTAAGGTCAAATTGTTTATATTCCTATATAGAAAAATGTTATTTGTAACTCTCAAAAACCATATTCACTATCATATTAATTGGAAGAATTATTCATGTAGGGTTTCAGTTATAATGAATCATGAAGGTATTAAAGATGTATTCAAAAGCTGACTAATGAGCAAAGTGCTTGTGGACTTTGGATATGTTTCTAATATTTCATGTAATTGATTGCTGAGTGCTTAAATTTGGATGGGATTAAATTTGGTTGATCTTAAAAGTGAAACCTCTGCTGTTATCTCTTGTGTATAAGCTCACAGACAAGTTTTAAGGTGCTTTGGAATATCAAATATCCACACATAAGACTGGTGCCAGCTTTTCAGAAAGGAGAAGAGTCCTGGCCCAAATACCTGGCGCCCTATTGTGTTATCATCTGTCCTTTTGGCTTTGTCATTAAACCATTAAAAGTTTTGATGTACCAAATGGGTGATGGACACTGCCACTTGTGCAACTATCCTTAATAAACAGATCAGCTCCCTCATTTGGAGTCAGTCAGTCGGCCACTCTCACCATCAGGGCAGGAGCCAACAGGCTGGATGTGATGCTGAAGAAAACTGTGTCTCTGTTCTGTTTTCTCTCTTTATGTCTTTCCTACCTTAATCTTTAACTCTTCCACCCATCTTTCCTCAGACCCCAGCTTCCTTGTCAGGTACTCAACCCACACAAGAATATCTTGTAGCTGCAGAATAGCTACAATTCATAGGTAGAGGATGGGGTACTAAACAGTTAAAGAAGATATATTTTAAAAGGGGTGGGGGGAATAGAAGATGGAACCAAGAAAAACTTGAAGGAAAGAAAAATAGGATAATTTATACCACATAAAGAGGTGCATAGGAGGGGGAGGGGAAGAATACTAATATAAGAAGGAGAGGATGAGAGTGCTTAATAGGTAATACATAAAACTTACTCTCAGTGGAATCAATTCTGAGAGGGAAGATCATCTAGATCCATTGGGGTATCAAATTCAATATTACCCTTCAGGGAAGGGGAGAGAGAAAAATCAGATGAGTGGAGAGACTCTCCCACAGTATATAGCCTTGAAGGTGGTCAGTGTTTGGGGATTCCCATGCTATAAGGGGACAAAACTGCACTTATCAAAGGGCAAGCTGATCACCCCTCCCCCCAAACACCTACTGCAATAGAGTCAGAACAAGGGCCTAGTCAATCTCTAAATTCTCAGGGGCTGGCTGAAAAGCACCACAGACTTACCCCTGGGAGCAGTGTAGGTCTTGGCAGTGGGACTTGAGATTCAGGGCTCAGGAGCACAGCAACAGAGTGGGAAAATTGGGTAGAGACAGCACGGGACATAGCCAAGGTAGTAGGGGATGGAAAGATAACCTCAGGGCAAAATGCTTTGTGTGCTACACAAAGAATATCACATTACCTGTCCTCACTTGGGCTTCTGACCGGGGTGGGAAGATACTACCAAGGCAAAGCCTTGTGAGACAGAAGGTAAGAAAGCAATCAATATGCAGGAACCCTAATCCATTAGTGGCCAAAGGAATAAGCAGTAGCAAAAAACAAAACAAACAAACAAAAAAATGTTCTTGACCCTGGATAATTTCTATGGAGAAAAAGAGTAAAATACAGAAGCAATAGCAGAGAGTGACAAACAAGCAAACACATCCAAACTTTCCCCCACAAAATGGAAATTGGTCACAAGCATTCCAGGAACTCAAAAAGGAGTTCAAGAACCAAGTAAGAAAAAAGAAAAGTGGGAAGAAAAGTGGGGAAAAGAAATGAAAGTAATACAAAAAGAAAATAACAGCCTAAAAGACAAAATTGCCCTTATGGAAAAAGAGGCACAGAAATCAAATGAAGTAATGAGCAAACTGGAGACAAGAATAGACCTGCTAGAAGCCATCAAAAGTAGAATAGACCAAACCAAAAAGAAATCGAAATATCATAGCTGAAAATCAGTCTTTAAAGACTAGAATTGGACAAATAGAAGTTAATGATTTCATGAGATGGAAAGAATTAATAAAATAAAATAAAGGAATTTTAAAAAAGAAACATGAAATATTGCATTAAAAAATGACTGACCTGGAAAACAGATCCAGGAGAGACAATCTGAGAAAAAACAAAGGCCTTGACATCATATTCCAGGAAATTATTCAAGAAAACTTATTCTTGCATATTCTTGAACAAGAGGGCAAAATAGACATTGAAAGAATCCATAGATCACTCCCTACATTAAATCTCCAAAAGACAACTCCCAAGAATGTGATAGCCAAATTCAAGAGCTTCTAGGCCAAGGAGAAAACATTGCAAGCAGCCAGAAAGAGCCAATTCAGATCTCAAGAATCCCTAGTCAGGATTACACAGGAGTTGGTAGCCTCCACACTAAAGGGTCACAAGGCTTGGAATATGAGATTCAGAAAGGCAAGAGAATTAGTTCTCTAACCAAGAATCACCTACCCATCAAAACTGACTATATATTTCCAGGGGGAAGTAAGGATATTTAACAAAATAGACAATTTCCAAGCATTCCTAAAGAAAAGACCAGAACTAAATGGAAAATCAGATGTCCAAACACAAAACTCAAGAGAAACATGAAAAGGTAAACAAGAAAGAGAGGGAAAAAATTTTAAGGGCTTCAGTAAGATCAAATTGTTTATATTAATATATGGGAAAATAATATTTGTAACTCTTAAAAATTATTTTCATTATCATTGTAGATAGAAAAATTATTCATAGGCAGAGGTTGTGGTATTAAGTTGTTCAAGATGATATGTAAAAAAAAAATTGGGGTGGGGGACAAAAAATGAGGATGTTACTTACAGAAACTTGAAGAAAGAAAAATAAGATAAATTATACCACATAAAGAGGAGTGTGGAGGGAGGTAGAGAATACTATTATAAGAAGGGGAAGAAGAGAGTGATAATAGGTAATATTTAAACCTTACTCTTGGTGAAATTAGTTCTGAGGGGGAAGAACAGCCAGATCTATTGGGGCATAGAATTTTATCTTACCCTACAGGCAAGATGAGAGGGAATAACAAAAGGGGAGGAGTAGAGCAGGGAGTATTAAAAGGAAAGGAAAGGGTTGGTGGGGGGGCCAATTAATAAGAAGGGAGAGGGTGGGAAGGGAAGTAAAATAAGTGTGGGAATTAGGGGAACTGATTTAAAGTGTATAATTGAAAATCTGTTACCCTAAAAAAAGAACTAATTTCCCAGGAGCTCGCTGATTTCCTGTCATGAAGTACTTCCTGTAGGCAGAGAATAACTATCCAATGGGCAGTCCTGCCTGCCTTTTTTCTTTTACATGCAGAGAATATGGTGGGATCAGTAAAGTGGGGATTTTGAAATGGCTGATTTAGCTATGGGCACATGGTTTTTATTTTGTGTCCTCTTTATTCCTTGATTTCTAATGATCTTTTGTAAACCTCCTGAAATATAATGTTTATTATTAAGATATAATTTTAATTTTTACAGTTGGCAACCAGCAGGGATGAGAGAAAATAACTCAATTTTTTAAAGATAGCCTAGATAATTTTTTTTCAAGCCATGTTTCTTCTACCAAGGCTTTTCACCCACCCACCCTCGCAAACTCCAAGAGAACTTGAACTCTCTTTGGAGCTGCTGCCATTTTCTTTTCCTATTTTTTTTTGCCTGGTTGCTTGCTCTCCCTACTGGCCATGATATTTTTAGCCTGGGGACTCTTGGGGAAAAAGAGATAAGCCACTTCTCTCGGCCATCTGCTTGAGTCCCTGTTCCTCAGTTCCTCATTGCCATCGCTTCTGATTTTGCTCTCTCCAGCTACTAATCCCAGTGACCTGCTTCTTGCTCATGATTGGGCCAAGTCCCCAGGCCCAAGCCCCCAGCAACTCTGCTCCTGATCTCCAGCCTCTGACTCAGATCGCTCATCCAGCCCCAGCCCCAGCCCCAGGTCCCAGGCTGTTGGTAGCTGCTGTGTCTTCAGAATCACAAACCAACTGGTAAAAACTGGGGTGTTCTTTCCTTAGGCAACAATTAACCTCCATGTGGCAGGGGATGGGGTGGGGGGAGGGAAGAAGGAAGTTACTCTTCAAAACAGGAAGTTGATTACAAGCATGGTTTACTCTATGAAAGAGAAGTACCTTGCCTATTTCAAACAGTTTCTACCATTCATGAGTACACTGATCCTTTTACTTATCTTGCCTGAGATTCAGGGGAGAAATTCATCTCCTTGTAATTCTTTGTCATTTGGCCTGTCCAGTTTGAGATTCCTAAAACCCATGTTCTCCCTTGCTATGGGAAATACCACAGTACTGACAAAAGGAATCTGAACAGATAGAAGAAGGAACTTTAAAGAGTCTGGAGGTAAATTTTAAGCCTTTTCGGACTCCATTTTTTAAAATGAGTCTCTGTATTTCATTGTATTTTGCTGATTGTTTTGTTTAAGATTTAATTTTGTTGTTTTAATTCAGATAGCAATGTATTCAATGCTATTCTGTTACACCGAATCATTTAATCTACTGTTTTAACTACTGCTATATTCTGCTACCTTTTCCCTATAACTATACTGAACAAAATTTCCTTGTATAAGCCCATAAAAAAAAACAGTGGTTTTTTTTTCTATTTTGGCTTTGTAAATTGTCACATAGAGGATGGATGGACTTCAATAAAACTGGTTACAATTGTATAACAACCATTGGAAAATTTAATGAGCTAAATATCTCAAATTGATTTTAAGGCACCTTTTGACATGAATTTTAGATTTTTTTTTCTCAACTCTGACTGATCATTTTGCCTGCCTCTGAGTTATTTGTAACAAGAGGTAAGGTCCATTTTAGTAGCTGAAGTGAAGTACAATTATAATCCCCACCTCCCACATTTGTAAAAATGTGAATGGATGGGGCCGCCATGTTAGGACGAAGGGGAAGAAGGAGAAGTGCTTAAAGCGGCAGGCATGGGAGCGGGGTTGGAGCCAGGGCTGAGGTGACCCCCCTCAGCAGATCATGCCCAGGGTGCCTGTGGCGGAAGCTATGGGGGGAAAGTGACTAGGTGGTGCCAGAGTGAGGGATGATGCCATTTCCAGTTACAACCCAGGGATCACAACAAACACAACCGCCACAGAAGCATTATGGCATGACCTCTCCCATCAGTTTAGCGGCCCCCAAAGAGACAGCCCTTTGGGGTTTTTGAAGAGGAAGAGGAACGAAGGTGCAGGATTTTAATTTTGGGAAAATTAAATAACCTAGTAAAAGAATGGATATGGGAAATCAGTAAAAGCAAGAATGATAATGTTTTACATTTGGATCCTACAGATTAGGAGTTCATACAAAAGGTGCTCATATTGATGCATTGTGTGTTGCACCAAGACATGTTGACCGAAGTGACTTTTTCACCTCATTCTATGGAAAATTGAAGCTACAGGAAGAAGTAAAAGATTTGAGGGCTGTTGAAGAGGCATTTGTACCAGTTATCAAGCTATGTTTCGATGGCATAGAGATGGATATTTTGTTTGCAAGATTAGCACTGCAGACTCTTCCTGAAGATTTGGACCTTCGTGATGACAGTCTACTAAAAATTTTAGATATTAGATGCATAAGAAGTCTTCATGGTTGCAGGGTAACCGATGAAGTTTTACATCTAGTACCAAACATCGACAACTTCAGGTTAACTCTAAGAGCTATCAAACTTTGGGCCAAACACCACAACATCTATTCCAATATATTAGGTTTCTTCGGTGGTGTTTCCTGGGCTATGCTAGGAGCAAGAACTTGCCAGCTTTATCCAAATGCAATAGCATCAACTCTTGTACATGAATTTTTCTTGGTATTTTCTAAATGGGGATGGCCAAATCCAGTACTACCGAAACAACAACCTGAAGAAGGCAATCATAATTTACCTGTAGGGGACCCAAGGGTAAACCCCAGTGATAGGTCCCATCTTCTGCCTATAACTACACCAGCACACCCACAGCAGAATTCTACGTGCAATGTGTCTGTTTCTACACCAATGGGCATGGTTGAGGAGTTTAAACAAGGTCAGTGTTGACCTTACATATGGCATTCAGACTTTCACAGATAGTTTATAGGCAAGCAATAAACAGCAAGATGTTTGAGATGGATACGAAAATTGCTGCAATGCATGTAAAAAGAAGGCAACATCATCAACTCCTACCTAATCTTGTGCTTCAGGAAAAGAAACGGCATCCATCAGAAGTTCGATTGACAGCTCTAAATTGTGATATTGAAATCACTTTAAAAGACTGATATATATTAATTTAAGGTCGCCAAGGAATTCCTTATGAAATTCCTAAATGAAACACTCAAGTCAGAATGGAGTTTTATAGTAGTTTAATTACAACGGGAGTAAGAACGAAGGAGAGGAAGAGAATGAAAGAAGGGAATAAGGAAAAAGGTTGACTCAACCTTCTGGCAGAGCCAGAGGGAGTTTAGGCCTGGGAGGCCAAGGCAGGGAAGGGAATCAGTCCTTTCACTCACATGACTGATCCGAAGGAAAGCTGCCTGTGGGCCTCCTCCCTGCTTGAGCTCCTAGAAGGAACTGGCATCTAGCCCTGTCCACAGGAAGTGAGCAAACTCCAGAGGCTGCTCTCTACCTCACTTCCTGTGCCTCACACGTGCCAATGGTGGCTCAAGCTTGGCTTGGGACATCCCAGGGGGGCAGATAGTTATTTCTGATTTGTCATTGACTAGCACATGCCCGTGTAGTGTGGGTGTGCACAATTTTGGGTGCTAGACCAAGCAAGATGGAGGAGACTTAAAAATCACAAAATGATAGCAGTCTAGATTTGTCTACGGATAGTGACAACAGCCAGTATCTGTGACCAACATCCAGGCAATTGAGGTTTCTGTGCCACAAGTAAATTCCAGTACTTCAAGTGAAAGCATTCCTCAAACTGCCACGCAGGCAGCCATTTCTCCACCACCAAAGCCTGCGGTCTCCAGAATTGTTTCCTCAACACATCTGGTAAGCCAGCCACCAAGACCTTCAGGAAACACAGCAACAAGCGTACCTAATCCTACAGTGGGAGTCAAAAGGACGTCTTCACTGGCTAAAGAAGAGTTCCAAGAAAACCAAAGCAGAGGAGGATGAGACAAGTGAAGATGCCAACTGTCTTGATTTGATTGAACATGATGAACAGGAAACTAAGAAAACATCCAGTACAGACCTTTCAGTCATCTCTGCTCTCCCTGCAAATCCTATTCCTGTTATCAAGAATTCAATAAAAGTGAGATTGAACCGGAAACACTATCTGCCAACTCAACCTGTTGTCTTCTAATGCTAAAAAGGAGAATGGAGGGTGCAAGACTAGACACGACTGAAAATGAATGTAGGTTTATTTGGTGAACCTCCCTTTCAGCACCTGATCGGAAGTCCAGGTTAGTATGTGAAGCCAGGAGTACTATTAGTAATGTGTTAGCAACACTCGCATTAACTATTTCAAAGGATTACTGCTTTTAAAAAAAAGGAGGAAAAAAACCTCAAGTTATATTTGTATCCATATTTAACATGTGATTGGATTTCTGATGCATTGTTTGAAAAATTTACAATACAAACTGGCATAAGAATTCCTTATATTGATGATGCACTTTTATGTATTTTTATTAGAAAGTAGAACTCATTTTAGACCTTGAGCTTGATGCCTTTTTATTTTTTCCTGAAGTTTCTTCATCATTATTGGATAACATTGTACAGTGGTTCTACTATTGTACTTGAGACAAATGATAAGGGTGTGTCTAGTTCAGTCCCATTGAAGTAGCCATAATCCTTAAACATGAAATGTTACATCTTTGGGGTATGTGACATATTAAAAGAATAATTGGGAAATAGTTGGTCTTGAATGGGACACGATTAAGAAGTAGTATATTGGTTTTATTTATAAAGTTTTATAGTGCATACAAATCAGCAAGCAAACAAGCAAATCCTTTTTTCCTTTGAGCTAACAAAGTTCCATTCTTCTCTTTCCTTCAATCTTTTCTCTTTTATTTCCTTTTTCAGTTTGTATGCACACAATAGGGACAATTTCATAAAAAAATTAATGCCAGTATTTTCTTAAGCCATGATGTAAAACAAACCACCCTGTGACCACATAGCACAAAACACTAAATTTTGGTCTTATATGCTTCAAACTTTTGGGTGATTAAGTAGTGCCTATAAAGCATAACATCTCTTGGGATGGCCATTTGATCACCAATATAAAAAGTTTTGTATGTACACTCCATAGATTTCCTGCTGCAGCCAAATAAAACATTTCAAATTTTGAACATAAAGGCAAAGCTATTTTCTCCAAGAATTTAAAAACTAATTTTTATTTTTAGATGGCTCACCAAAAATTTGTCAATACATTTTAGATAGAAAAAAAGCATACTTTAAAAAATCATTTCTAGCAAGCACTGGACATCTAGTCAGCTCTCTTTACTCCTTTTTGTTTTATTCTTCAATCCTATCAAAAAGATTTAGGAGCTTTTTTCTTTAAAAGGAATTTTTAAATCCTTCCTAATTGCAACAGAATTACCAGTATTTAGAAAATGTGAGGGATACCAGATAGAGAAAGCAAACTTAAACTTAGTTACTTTTTCTTAATGGGGGGGGGGAGAAAAAAACAACAAAAACCTTCCCATATTTTCTGGTTAGCATGTTTTATGAATCCCCAATTGGGCTCCATCTTATTACATGTGCATTTTTCATGTTAAACTGCAATTACACTCTTCCACTGTCCTTCTAAATTAATTTTATAAAGTTGGAGTATAGTTTCTTTTCCCCCTTAGGCTATGCAGTAATTGAGGCTTTCTTTCTGCCATTTCTTTAAGACGTCTAGTATACAATATTTCTATTTTCCTTATCTCCTGCCCTGTGCAGCCACCTTGCCCTCCCTTTGAAAAGATGATTATACTAACAGTTGAAGCATACAAAGTGTCTGTGTATTTTGGGTAGCTATGGAGTTTAGATTGAAATTGACAGGCACAAATTTAGTCTTGTCATTTTGTTTATACATTGGGGAAAATAAAATTAAGTTTATTAAATGTTTCGTGTAACCGCATCCAAGTTTTCATAATCTGGAGATCAGACTGTTGCTTTTGCATGATGTATATATTGTCTCATGACTGGAGTTTGCTTTGTTTTATAGTATTTTTCAAGAGCTATTTTGTAAATAGATGATGTATTTCTCCATAGAAAACACAATAAAAAACAGCACAACCCCCCCCCCCCCCAATGTGAATGAATGGGACATTACAGTCTCATACCAAAAGAGGTGGGAAGTTGATCCCAGGGCATGGTACCCCTGGATGGCTCCCAAGAAGGGAGCATTTCTAATTTATAACTCCTCAGCTTACTATACCCTTCCACCAGGATGATCTCTATTCTTGGTGACATAAACAGTATAGCGGTTTGGTTTTTTCTAGACTCCTCTGTCACATTTTTGTAATGATGGAAGTAATAGATTTTTAAAAAATATCTCAGCCATGGTTGAAACATTGCTACACCTGAAAAACTTGTGACAAGTATCCATTAGCTTTAAATGTCATACAGCAGACTCATGTAAAATATGATAGTGGGTTTATTTGCTATTGTCATTAAATGGGCTATTATAACTTTGGGGATTTTGATACTTTTTGAATGTGCATTATATGTTGTACTACTGTTCTCTGTAAAAAACTGTTACTTTGTGAAAATCATTTGCTTGCCCTCACAGTGGATCATAGCTAGGTTTCAAAAAGGACATGAATCTCATTTTTTGGTGAGAAACCTTTGTACTTTACCCTTACTTAGCTGACACAGTGTCAATGATTATAAGCTATATATTTTTTATTAAAAAATTTTTTTATTGTTTTGCTTGCATGTGCAATATACTATTTCAGTTTTATTTTTTTCTCTTCTTTTTGTATTTGAAGCACATGTCAACAGTATTGAGAAGATTTTTCTTTAATTTTTTTATAGTAATATAAGTTTAAAATACATTTGCTCTAATATTAATGCATACCCAAAAAGCGTTGGATTATAAAAATGATGCCATTTGATTGTTTAAAAAATATGGGATTTTTCTTAATGATTCTGTCTGATTCCAGGAGAAGGGAATACAAAAAGAGCCATTGAACAGTGCCAAAGAAGCACAAAACTACTTGCATAGTGCCAAAGAGTACAAAGTCAAAGAGATCAAACCAATCCTACGTGGACTGATGACATTATGCGCAAAGAATGCAAGGACTTTGATCATGTTTGGGATTCGAGGTTGTGGCTGTTTTGACATATGTCAAAGGCAGGTCTTCCTTGTCTCACATTCTACCAAGTATCTCCAATTTGGCTCCTATAATCTAGTCTCTATTCTGTCTTTCATAGTGTGGCAACTTCTTGTAGTCTTGGCTACAAATGGGTAAGTAAAATATTACTGCATTTTGTTCTACAGACTTGTGGGATAGAAATGACTATAATTGGACCCTAATACAAGGGCCTGTTAGTAATTTATTAAATTGGGTCCTGATTCAAGGATTTGTTATAGGTTTATTTTCCTTTACTTAAATTTTTTACACATAAGACTTTGATAGTCTATAGTTCATCCAGAAGTTATCTTTCTCTTTTATTTGGATTTTTTATGTTTTTTATTTCTCTTGCCAATTGATTCATACACCCCATAACTCAGCCATGCATTCCTAAGTGATCTCTGTGTTTTTCAAGACCCTCTTCCAGAGAGAATGTATAATTATTCTAAAATGCAAAGTTTAAATTTTTTTGAGAGTATTTTTAGGTTAAGAAATATGCTACCTCTCCAAATCCAGAAAGTGAACTGTTTAGAGAAGGCACCATGAAGATGCCTCCACAGACGACACACTACACCAGAAGACCAGAGTGAACTTTTGGATGTGGTGATTTGAACTGTGGGGGGTTGAATGCATTTGTTTTTGTATGTATACTCTTATGCTGAAGAGGACTTCCCCCACCTGGCTTTTTGTCAATGCTTCTAGCAATCATTGGTTTTGTTCTCTTTTCCTCTTATCCTCAAATTATTGTAATTTCAAAGTTGGTATGTTTACAAGAACCACTGAGACTAGTCTTCCGCAGGTCTCGGGGGGGGGGGGGATGTATAATTGAAAATCTATTACCCTAAAAAAAAGAACTACATTTCTCAGGGCCCACTAACTTCCTATCATTACATACTTTCTGTAGACAGGGAATAAATATCCAGTGGGCAGTCCTGCCTGCCTTTTTCCTTTGGCATGCAGAGAATATGGTGATGACTGTAAGGCAGGGATTTTGAAATGGCTGATTTAGCCATGGGCATGTGGTTTTTATTTTGTGTCCTCTTTATTCCTTGATTTCTAATAATCTTTAATAAACCTCCTAAAATATAATATGGTTATTATTAAGATATAATTTTAATTTTTACAGAAGTAAAACACTGGTGTAAAAGGAAACAGTGAAAGAAGAAAGGGCAGGACTAGGAGAGGAAATCAAAATGATGGGAAATACACAGGTGGTAATCATAACTCTAAATGGGATGAACTCACCCACAAAACAGCATCAGATAGCAGAGTGGATTAAAAACAAAAATCCTACCATATGTTGTCTATAAGAAACACACATCAGGCAGGTAGACACACACAGGTTAAAGATAAAAGGCTGGAGCAGAATTTATTGGGCATCAACTGAAAAAAAGAAGGTAGGAGTCACAATCAGCATATATTTGACAAAGCCAAAATAAAAATAGATCTGATCAAAAGAGATAAGTAAGTTAATTATATCCTGATAAAAGGTAGTATAGACAATGAAGAAATATCTGTCCTCAACACATATGCACCAAATGGTATAGCATTCAGATTTTTAAAGGAGAAACTATCAGAGCTTAAGGAGGAAAAAGATAGTAAAACTATACTAGTGGGAGAACTAAACCGTCCTCTCTCAGATCTAGATAAATTAAACAAAGAAATAAATAAGAAAGAAGTAAAAGATGAAATCTTAGAACATTTAGAGTTAATAGATATATGGAGAAAAGTAAATAGGGATAAAAAGGAATACACCTTCTTAGCAGCACATGGTACATTCACAAAGATTGACCATGTACTAGGGCATAAAAACATTGTAAAGAAATGCATAATAGTAGAAATAATCAATGCAACTTTTTCAGATCATAATGCGATAAAATTATAATTAGTAAGAGTACATGGAGAGGCAAATCAAAAATTAATTGGAAATTAAATAATCTGATTCTCCAAAACTGGTTGGTTAAAGAACAAATCATAGAAACAATTAATGAAGAGAATGACAATGAGGAAATAACATAACAAAATTTATGGGATACTGGAAAATCAATACTCGAGAAATTTTATATCCCTGAGTGCCCATATTAGCAAAAAAGGGGAAGA
Source organism: Monodelphis domestica (assembly GCF_027887165.1). Classification (NCBI taxonomy): domain Eukaryota; kingdom Metazoa; phylum Chordata; class Mammalia; order Didelphimorphia; family Didelphidae; genus Monodelphis; species Monodelphis domestica. Next base: position 437,609,879 of record NC_077230.1, on the reverse strand, counting down.
GGAGATTAACGAATTGGGCATTCAACTAAAAAACTAGAAAAAAGAACAAATTAAAAACCCTCAGATAAAGACCAAATTGTAAATCCTAAAAGTCAAGGGAGAAATTAATAAAATTGAAAGTAAAAAACTATTGAACTAATAAAGAAGACCAGGAGCTGGTAGTTTCAAAAAACTAAATAAAGTATTGGTTAATCTAATTAAGAAAAAGAAAGAAGAGAACCAAATTAATAGTATCCATGAATGTAAAGGGAGACCTCACCTCTAAAGAAGAGGAAATTAAGGTAATTACTAAGAATTATTTTGCCCAATTATATGGCAATAAAGATGGCAATCTAGATGAAATGGATGAATATTTACAAAAATATAAATTGCCTACATTAACAGAAGAGGAAATAGAATACTTAAATAATCCCATATCAGAAAAAGAAATTGAAAAAGCCATCAAAGAACTCCCTAAGAAAAAAATGACCAGGGCCAGATGGATTCACAAGTGAATTCTACCAAACATTTAAAGAACAACTAATCCCAATATCATACAAACTATTTGACAAAATAGACAAAGAAGGAGTCTTACCAAATTCTTTTTATGATATAAATATGGTACTCATTCCAAAGCCAGGAAGACCCAAAACAAAGAAGGAAAACTATAGACCAATTTCCTTAATGAACATAGATGCAAAAAATATTAAATAAAATACTAGCTAAAAGGCTACACTATGACCACATGGGATTTGTACCAGAATGCAAAGATGGTTTAATATTACGAAAACCACCACATAATTGACCATATCAATAAACAAACTAATAGAAATCATATGATTATCTCAATAGAAGCAGAAAAAGTCTTTAACAAAATACACACACATTCCTATTGAAAACACTAGAAAATATAGGAATAAGAAGAGCCTTTCCTCAAAATAATATACAGTGTTTATTTAAAACCATCAGTAAGTATCATCTGCAATGGGGATAAGTTAGGCACCTTTCCAGTGAGATCAGGAGTGAAGCAAGGATACCCATTATCACCACTACTATTTAATATTGTACTAGAAATTCTAGCAGTAACAATTAGAGAAGAAAAAGAAATTGAAGGGATCTGTCACATTGTGGCTGACCACACGGGAGTCTAAAGAATTCTCTCAATAAACTTCTGAAATTCCTTGCCTTTTTACTCTACCTTCTCACCACTTAGTCCCTTTTAACAGCAAACTTGGGTAAAGACACAGCTGCTAGAACACGTGAGTATAAAAAACTTTTTCTCTCTTCTCTTTTCTCCTTAAGTTAAATTGGAATCAGCAGTTTTTCTTTTTCTTCCCTTTAATCTTAAGGGACAGCTGGGTAGCTCAGTGGATTGAGAGCCAGGCCTAGAGATAGAAGGTCCTGGGTTCAAATCGGATCTCGGATACTTCCCAGCTGTGTGACTCTGATAGTTAGATAGAAAACAGCTGTTTTAAATCTCAGCAACAGGACCCTAAAGTCCTGGCTGGAAGAGCTGTTTCTAAATATCCTTTCCCTTAAGGAACAACTTCCTAGATTAAAAAAAACAAACAACCCTGTGGAAAGTTTGTTGCTTTGCCCTGCTCCCCACGTGTTTTGTGAAGACTGTTAGAGAAATAATTACAAAATATATATATAAAAATGAGTACTACATTCTTTGACATTTATATGGCAGCTGAAGAATTAGGGGCATTGAGAAATCCAGGATACCTCCAAATTTTTATATTAATAGGTACTGTCATTTTTTTACTCCTCAATACTATATTTAGAGATGCTAAAATAAAAAATATTGAGGATAAAATAGAAAATATTGAGGACAAAATAGAATTCTAATTCTTTTCTTCTTATATTATGGCAACTTCCTGTAGTCTTGGCTACAAATGGCTAAGTGAAATATTACTGCATTCTGTCCTACATACTTGTGGGATAGAAATTACTTTAAACTGGACCTAATACAAGGCCTATTTTGAATTTTTCTTATGTTTTTGATTATTTTTCTATTCTTTTGATAATTGACATATACACCCCCATAACTGAACATTACATTCTGAGCTAAACTTGATATATATACATATATATATTTAATACTTCAGGGGGGATTGTATTTTAATTTAAAATCTAAGAATTTTTTTTATTTTTGAAATTTTTTTTGTTTGAGATTGTATTTTTATAAAAATCCAAGAATTTTGATTTTTGTTTAAGATTTTACTGTTATAAAAAATCAAAGATTTTGATTCTGTTCGCGAAATGGTCTTCAAGAAAGAAGCTTGAAACTTTTATATCCAGAGAATGAACTGTTGCAGAAAGATGCCAGAAAACCTACACTTCATCAAGAAGATCAAGAATGAACTTTGGATATGATTTGATTGGACTGAACTTTTGATTGAACATTTATTGTAATTTGTCTCTAGAGGAAATGACCGAGCAGATGCCGCTGCAAAACTAGCAGCCATAGAAGGACCTGGATTAATTTTAACATTAACAACCACTGATAATTTAAATTTATCACTCTCCTATAATGAAAAGGAAGTGGAAAAATGGAAACAAAAATTTAAAGCAAAACAAATTAATGGAGTATGGGTGTCATCTGAAGGAAAACCCCTGCTCCCTAGAAGTTTCTATCACCAAATTTGCCAATCTATTCATAAAAATGGTCATTTTGGCACCCAGGGCATCGTGGACTCTGTCAAGAGAGTATGGATAGCCCCTGGTATAACTACTGTAGCCTCTAAAGTATGTTCAGCCTGTCCTATTTGCCAGGCATATAACCAACATGCATATCGTGGAAAAGCCTTTGGGGGACGTCCTCTGGCTTACACACCTTTTGAACATCTACAGATAGATTTCATAACAATGCCAAAGGCTGGACGTTATAAATTTTGTCTAGTAATTGTAGATCAACTAACCAGATGGCCGGAAGCATTTCCTACGACCCAAGCCACAGCAGATTTTGTTGCAAAGATACTTTTAAAAGAAATTATTCCTCGTTTTGGCCTACCAGCACGTATTGACTCCGATAGAGGGAGTCATTTTACCGATTCTGTCTTAAATCAAATATATTCTTGCTTGGGGATAACTCCAAAATTCCATGTTCCATATCACCCCCAGAGCTCAGGCCAAGTGGAGAGGATGAATAGACTATGATTGGCAAATTATGCACTGAGACCCATTTAAAATGGCCTGAAATTCTCCCTCTGGCCCTATTTTATCTTGGAAGCAGGCCTAGAGGAGACTTACATATTTCACCATTTGAGATGCTTTTTGGACATCCGCCTATACAGGCTAAGCCTTTCTCCCCGGCTTATACATCGCTATTAGGGGGAGATATTACTATTGCTTCCTATATACAGGAGTTACAGCACAAACTACGTGAACTTCATGAATCCGGAGCTGCAGTACAAGCTGGACCATTAGACTTTTCTCTGCATGACCTGAACCCAGGAGATAAAGTTTATATCAAGAATTTCAAGCGAACTGGAGCAACTGAACCTTCATGGGAAGGACCATTCCAAATATTATTAACTACTCCAACATCTATAAAGATTGGAGAAAGAGACTCTTGGATTCACTGCTCACATGTGAAGAAAGCATCTTCTGCTGAGACTGATTGACTCTATCCTATCATATGAATTGTGACTCTATCTTATCATATGAATTGGAGATAATAATCCATAGACAAATGGATATTTTTTTCAAGAATATATTGAATTACTGATTTTTTTCTTATTTTTTCTTATTTCTTTTATTTTTTTATCAGAATACTTGATTTTTTTCTCATTTTTTGTACTGAAGGTACACATAATTAATATTAATATTTTTTTCCCTGCAGTAATACAAGTTAATATATATACTCTTGCTATAATATCAATATATGCCTAAAAGCTTTAAACTATGGGAACCTGCCATTTATTGATAAAATATTATAGGACTGTGATTAATGTTTTTTGTCTGATTCCAGGAAAAGGGATAAAAACAAGGAGCACAGACTAAACCTGAATAGTGCCAATAGAGCACACAAGAAATATTGAAGTGAGACTCGAGGTTGCGACGCTTAATTTATGTTTAAGTCATAGGACTTCCTTGTATCTACACAATTTTCGAAGTACTCAAACAAGTACAAAGCTTGACTATCATGCTGGCTCCCTATATCTCTGAAGGAAAAAAATCAGACAAGGGAATGACATTTCCCCATCAAAATAGAATTCTAATTCTTTCCTTCTTATATTATGGCAACTTCCTGTAGTCTTGGCTACAAATGGCTAAGTGAAATATTACTGCATTCTGTCCTACATACTTGTGGGATAGAAATTACTTTAAACTGGACCTATACAAGGTCTATTTTGAATTTTTCTTATGTTTTTTAATTATTTTTCTATTCTTTTGATAATTGACACATACACCCCCATAACTGAACATTGCATTCTGAGCTAAACTTGATATTTTTTTTTAAATACTTACTTCAGGGGGGATTGTATTTTAATTTAAAATCTAAGAATTTTTGAATTTTTTTTGTTTGAGATGGTATTTTTATAAAAATCCAAGACTTTTGTTTAAGATTTTACTGTTATAAAAAATTTCAAAGATTTTGATTTTGTTCGAGAAAAGATCTTCAAGAAAGAAGCTTGAAACTTTTATATCCAGAGAATGAACTGTTGCAGAAAGATGCCAAAAACCTACACTTCATCAAGAAGATCAAGAATGAACTTTGGATGTGATTGATTGGACTGAACTTTTGATTGAACATTTATTGTAACATTTATGCCAAAAGGGACTGCCCCTAATTTGGCTTTCTGTCAATGCGCCTAGCAAACATTGGTTTTGCTTTCTTTTCTTTTCTATTTCCTCTCTCACTATTCTAATTTCTCCTAGAAAATTGAATATTGTGTATATCTTTAGTTACAAGTGAATTTAGAACTACAAAATAATTATGTTAAATGATCAATGGGGAGACTAGTCTCCCAATGATCATCAGGGGGGATTGTAAACCTCAAATTTCCTTAGACTTATAAATGTTGGAAATTTCACCATTGGGATATTTCATACTTGGAAAATTTCTTACTGATAGTCTATTGGAATGGGAACCCCATTGGCATGGGAGGTTCCTTCTCTTCCCTTCTTAAGATTACTTTAGGACAGAAACCCTTTGCTGAACAATGGAAAGGACTTTGACCTATGCTTAAGCATAGAACAGGAATTTCTTTGAGTCTTGATTGATTTTAGAATTGATACAATGGAGATACTTGGAATAAATCTCCACCCTATTCAGTCCTAATAGGATTGAGTAAGGGCTGCAGCCTAGATCAAAATTTAATTATTCCAATCTCTACCATACTCAAGTTAACAGGATTTAGAAAGGGCTGTAGCAAAGGAGTAAAGATTTAATCATTTGAAAATATGACCTTCAACAGACATGTGCAAAAGCCAGAAACCTCTGGGCGGTCCTGGGTTAAGCTAGAGCCTCCATTGGCACAGGGAAATTGATGAACAGGGATTGGTAGATGGGAGAACTGAGGGGAGGAACTTGGATGGTTTCCTTAAAGATAGGAGGGTCTGAAACTGGAGGAGGTTGAAGAGTTTTGGTCGGGGGTGATTGCGGTGGACTCGGAGAAGCTTGCGCTGAAGGAAGCTGAAGGTGGGGGCCTCTGAGACTGTTTCTCCATTTTGGTCACGTGAGTGATAGGGACTGATCTCTTTTCTTTGCCCCAGCTATCTAAGGGCTTGGGCCTTTTGGCCCAGCCTAAACAGAAGGGGTATTTAAGCCCTATTCCCTTCTCTCCCTTTTTCTCTCTCTCTATCTCTAATTCCTTTCTTACTCCTATTGTAATTAAACTCCAAAAAAGGCTGATGGCTGACTTGAGTTTTTCAATTAGGAATTACATAGCTGATTCCTTGGCGACCTTATATTAATATATATCAGCTTTTAAAGTGATTCCCTTGTTACAAATTGTACACATTTATGCCAAAAGGGACTGCCCCTAATTTGGCTTTCTGTCAATGCGCCTAGCAAAATATTGGTTTTGCTTTCTTTTCTTTTCTATTTCCTCTCTCACTATTCTAATTTCTCTTAGAAAATTGAATATTGTGTATATCTATAGTTAGAAGTGCATTTAGAACTACAAAATGATTATGATCAATGGGGAGACTATTCTTCCAATGATCATCAGGGGGGATTGTAAACCTTAAAATTTCTTAGACTTATAAATGTTGGAAATTTCACCATTGGGAAATTTCATACTTGAAAAATTTCCTACTGATAGTCTATTGGAATGTGAACCCTCCTTTGGCATGGGAGGTTCCTTCTCCTCCCTACTTAAGATTACTTTAGGACAGAAACCTTTTGCTGAACAATGGAAAGGGCTTTGACCTATACTTAAGCATAGAACAGGAAGTTCTTTGAGTCATGATTGATTTTAGAATTGATACAATAGAGATACTTGGAATGACAGAACCAGGTCTTGGAACTTACAATCTCCACCCTACTCAGTCCTAACAGGATTTAGGAAGGGCTGCAGCATAGATCAAGATTTAATTATTTGAGAATATGACCTTCAACAGACATGTGCAAAGGGGCAGACCTGTGGGTGGTCCTGGGTTAAGCTAGAGCCACCATTGGCACAGGGAAGACATGGACAGTGATTGGTAGATGTGAGAACTGAGGGGAGGGAACTGAGATGGTTTCCTTAAAGATAGCGGGGTCTGAGGACTGAAGGTGGTTGGAGAGGTTTTGCTCTGAGAGGTTGTGTTCTGAGAAGCTTGCTCTGAAGGAAGCTGGAGGTGGAGGCCCCTGAGACTGTTTCTCCATTTTGGTCACGTGAGTGATAGGGACTGATCTCTTTTCCTTGCCTCAGCTATCTAAGGGCTTGGGCCTTTTGGCCCAGCCTAAACAGAGGGGGTATTTAAGCCCTATTCCCTTCTCTCTCTCTCTCTCTCTCTCTCTCTCTCTCTCTCTCTCTCTCTCTCTCTCTCTCTCTCTCTTTCTCTCTCTCTCTCTCTCTCTCTCTCTCTCTCTCTCTCTCTCTCTCTCAAATACCTTTCTTCCTCCTGTTTGTAATTAAAAACTCCATAAAAGGTTGACGGCTGACTTGAGTTTCATTTAGGAATTACATAGCTGAATTCCTTGGCGACCTTAAATTAATATATATCAGTCTTTTAAAGTGATTTCCTTGTCACAATAGGCAGTGAGGAAACTAAACTATCAATCTTTGCAGATGTATAGCTGGAAAATCTTGAACCTTTGAACTATGTTCCCCAGAATTCCTTTTGCATCTCCCAGCATCCCTTTCCCTGCAGCCTCACTTTTGTGTGGTTACGTGATTGTATATAAGTTTGCTGTAATTCCTCCCTCTTGCTCTTTCTTTCTCATGGCTTAAGTGAGTTGGCTCTCTTTTAACTCTAGTTAAACTTGAGTTTTTGTATATTAATTTTAATTCTCACAATTTGGCTTACCACGAAGAGATAGAATTCTTAAATGTTTTTTAAGAGAGTCTATCAGTAAAAACAGTAAATTTGTCCAATGATGCAGACTCTATCCACCCACCAGCTAGAGCTGGGGTTGGCTCTTCTCTCCCTGTTGCCTGTGCTCCTGCCCACCCACCTGCTTTCCTGCCATTATGGCCACTGCTGCTTTGCCCTCTATTGCTGCTGTTGCTGCCAGTTCAGCCTGAGTGGTACCTGCCCAGCCAGGAGCCTCCACCTTCCTGTGACCAGACCCTCCCCTGCTGTGGTCCTGTGCTGTGTCTTTTCAACACACAACCTGGGAAATACTTCAGAACTGGAGGAAGTAGTAGTGGTAGTCTCTTGGTGATCGAGAATGACTATTGTCTTTGTGCAGTTTCATCTATGGTGTACCCTCATGTAGCTTTGGAGTCCAAAGGTTGAGGCACAGAGTTTGTGGCACATGGGGCATGGGATGCCAGTTGTTACGGGAGGTGCGGGTGTGGCCTGGTGTCGGCGTTCACGCGCAGCGGCAAGACGTCGACGTCGCTCATCTTCAAAGGTGGTGGCGGCCTGGCTAATGTGGGTTCGCCAGCTGCTTCTGTCAGAGGCAGCGATTTCTAGTTGCTTTGGAGTAATGCCAGCCCACTTCAAGTTGGACTTTAGCTGATCCTTGAATCTTTTCTTTGGTCGACCTTGTTTCCTGAGTCCAGCTGACAGTTCGCCATAGAATACCTGTCTTGGTATTCGCTGTGGGTCCATGCGGATGACATGTCCAGACCATCGTAGCTGGGTTTTGAGGACCATGACTTCGATGCTGGTGGAGTTGGCTCTGTCGAGGACTTCCTGGTTGGTGATTCGGTCCTGCCATCGGATCCTCATGATTGACCAGAGGGAGCGTTGGTGGAATTGCTCCAGCTGTTTCATGTGTTTCCAGTACAGTGTCCATGTCTCACAACCGTACAGGAGCGAGCTGAGGACCACTGCGTTATACACTTTGAGCTTCATCGCAGTGCTTACACCTCTGTGTTGGAGGACTTTGGAGCGCAGCTGCCCGAGTGCCTGGCTGGCCTTTTGGATCCTGGCTAATCTCATGGTCTAGGGACCCATCGTTGGCGATGGTGCTGCCCAGGTACTTGAAAGTGTTGACGTTAGAAAGCTGTGTGCCGTCAATATAATGCATGGCTGGTTAGTTGGCCTCCCTGGTGCAGGTTGGAACAGCACCTCTGTTTTGCTGAGGCTGATAGTTAGGCCAAACAGTTTTGTTGTGGTAGAGAACCTGTCCACAATGGTTTGGAGATGATTTTCTTGGTGGACCATGAGAGCATAGTCATCTGCGAAGAGAGCTTCCAGGATGAGTCTCTCTATTGTCTTTGTTTTTGCAGTCAGGCGGCGAAGGTCAAATAGTGAGCCATCCAGTCGGTATTTGATGTAGACGCCCAGGTCTAGATCCATCACAGCATGTCGTAAATAGTTGGGTGAAAAATAGGTTGAATAGTACTGGAGCAAGGACACAGCCTTGTTTCACACCATTGGTGATGTTGAAGCGATTGGAAGTCTCTCCACCAGATAGGACTTCCCCTTTCATGTCGACATGAAAGAGCTGGATCAGTTTGACGAATTTTGCCGGGCAACCAAGCTTGCTGAGGATCACCCACAATGCGTCCCTGTTCACTGTGTCAAACGCCTTTGTAAGGTCTATGAAGTATAAAAAACGTTACACCCCAATCCCTTTGGCTACCCCACCCACATCCAACATGGGCTTCCTGCCTGTTCCAGAGTTGTTGTTTTTTCCCAGCAGTGGAGAAGCAAAACCCATGCTATTCAGCCCCACCCCCTTCTAGTTCTAAGTGGATTTCTTAAAGCTGACTTTGGGATCCTAGTTTAGAAGGCTGTTACTAAAGGTTTTTCAAGGGGAGGGCAGTTAGTCCCATTCAATGGATTTAAAGTCAGAATTTGGGGGAATAAGCTTGATTTTTTCTCCTACCCAAAATACCAGGGATAGCCAGTCCTCTCATATGCAAAATATGTTATTGTTCTCCCAGGAAGTTTTGCCCTTTTTTGTTTACTCTGTAAATAAACTCCATTAAGTTTTTCAGGACTAATGCTGTTGCAAACCATGCTTGAAACTCTGGAATTCATAGAGCTAACAGGCACATATTGACTCTGCTTGATTTTTTTACTAACAGCTTGTATATACATTGCATATTTCCCATTTTGTTTACTTCTCCACAAGAATGTGCAACAAACTATGCTGCTTGAATTCCAAACTGTATAATTGAAAATCTGTTACCCTAAAAAAAGAACTACATTTCCCAGGAGCCCACGATATTAGGCAAGGACATGAAGGGTCCCATCTCTTTACTTTCTGTCCCAAGCTTGGCAGTGGTAAGGTGGGTTTTTGAACTGGCTGATCAGCCATGGGCACATGGTCTTTATTTTATATCTTCTTTATTCCTTGATTTATAATGATCATTAATAAACCTCTTAAAATATAATATTTTTATTGTTGAGATTTAATTTTAATTTTCACAAAAACCAAATTGGAATATTTTGACAAAGTTCTGAAAATCATAAATACTCTCAACATGCAGAATGGATATTCTGCCCAATGTATGTATGAGAGTGGTAACAAAAGAAATGCAAATGGATGATAAACACTGGGGAGGGGAAGGAACTTTAAAAGAGATCTGGAAGTTTATTGCTTGCTAACTATTTTGAGTTTATTCCCCTCCATATGAGGGAACAAGTCTATTGGAATTGGAGAAAAAGATTTTTGAATTCACTGCCTGTATCCTTTCAATGTTTCTTGTAATTTTAGGGGTTTGCTTTAAGGGTTAATTTCTTTTAAATTCATATATTAATCTAATCAATATATCCTGTTACATAATTTTAATTTGTACCTTTCCCCTATAACCATACTAAAGAACATCATTGTGAAAACCCATAAACACCTTTTTCAGTGGCAAAACCATCTTTGAAGTTCATAGTTCATCAACCATAATGATTCTGTTTGATTCCAGAAGAAGGGAATACAAAAAGAGCTACTGCACAGTGTCAAATTAGCACAAATGTACCTGCATAGTGCCTATTGAGCACAAGGTCAAAGAGACCAACCAATCCCAGTGGGATTGATAAAAATTTGAGCCAAGACAAAAGGATTTGAACTTTTGGGGGGTTCAAGGTTGTGGCTATTTAACATATGTCAGAAGCAGGACTTCTTTGAGCTCTATCAGGCATCTCACTTTGGCTCCTCTCTGGCTCCCATAATCTAGTCCCTTTTCTGTCTTTCATAGTGTGGCAAACTTTCTGTAGTCCTATCTACTAATTGGGTAAGTGCATAATTTCTTAAATCATTTTAACCGGGCCCTGATTCAAGGACCTGTTATAGGTTTTTTCCCTTTATTTAGATTTTTAGGCATTAGACACTGATATTTTTTATTTCATCCAGCAGTTATTTTTTCTCTATTATTTGGATTTTTTTGATGTTTTTTAATTTCTTTTGCTAAGTGATTCATATACCTCATAACTCAGCCATGAATCCCTCAGTGATCCCTATGTCTGTTATTATCCTCCTGGGGGGGGGGGGGACTGTATTATGTTATAATGCAAAGTTTAAATTCCTTTGAGAGAAATTTTAGGATAAGAGACTACCTTCCAGAATCCAGAAGGCTAACTTGTTTGGAGAAGGCACCATGAAGATGCCTGCAGAGACCACACGCAGTACAAAAATCCAGAGTGAATTTTTGGATGTGCTAAATTGAACTTTGGGGGAGGGTTGAATGTATTTGTTTGAATGTATACTCTTATGCCAAAGTGGACTGCCCACAAATAGGCTTTTTGTCAGTTTAGCAATCAATTATTTTGTTCTCTTTTCCTTTTATCCACAAATTATTGCAATTTATGAGTTAGTTATGTTTCCATGATCTTTTGGGCAGACTAGTCTTCCAATAAGATCACAGGGGGAATGGTATAATTGGAAAATCTTGAACCTTTGAACTATGTTCCCCAGAATTACTTTTAAACCTCCCAGCATCCCTTTCCCTGGGTACTCACTTTTGTGTGGTTACATGATTGGATATTAGTTTGCTGTAACTCCTCCCTCTTGTTCTTTCTTTCTTTCTCACAGCTTAAGTAGGTTAACTCCCTTTTACTTCTAGTTTTTTTATGTTTATAAATCTTAAGTTTTTGTATGTTAATTTAAATTCTCACACAGATGGCTTGATGGTATACCCAGAGAATCCAAGAAAATCAACTAAAAACTAATAGAAACAATTAATAGCCTTAGCAAAGTTAGAGCATACACAAATAAACCCACAGAAATCATCAGCATTCCTATATGTTTTCGATAAAACCCAGCAGCAAGAGTTAGAAAGAGAAATTCCATTTTAAATTACTCTAGACAAGATAAAATACCTGGGAATATACTTGCCAAGCCAAATTCAGGAATTATATGAACATGACTACAAAATATACTTCACACAAATAAAACTAGATCTAACAACTAGAAAAATAATCATTGCTCATTGGTAGGATGAGCTAATGTAATAGAAATGACAATCCTACCTCAATTAATTTACTTATTCAGTGTTATACCTATCAAACTACCAAAACACTTTTTTATAGAATTAGAAAAAAATAACTACAAAGTTCATCCGGAAGAACAAAAAATTAAGAATGTCAAGGGAAATAATGAAAAAAATGTAAAGGATGGAGGCCTAGCTTTACCAGATCTCAAATTATACTATAAAGTAGTAATCATCAAAACTATATGATACTGGCTTGGAGACAGAAGGGAAGATCAACAGAATACACTTGGTGTAAATGACAGTAGCAAGACAGTGTTTGATAAACCCAAAGATCCCAGCTTTTGGGTCAAGAACCCACTATTTGACAAAAACTACTGGGAGAATTAGAAAACAGTCCAGGAGAAATTAGGTTTAGATCAACATCTTATACCCTATACCAAGATTAATTCAGAGTGAGTAAATGACTTAAATATAAAGAGGGAAATCATAAACAAATTAGGTGACCATAGAATAGTTTATCTTCAGATCTATGGGAAAGGAAGAAACATAATACCAAGCAAGAGATATAGAATACTAAAAAATGAATCATTTTGATTGTATCAAATTTAAAAGTTTCTGTACAAACAAAACCAATGCAACCAAAATTAGAAGGGAAGCAACAAATTGGGGGAAAATTTATAATAAATACCTCTCACAATGGTCTCATTTCTCAAATTCATAAGGAGCTAAGCCAATTGTACAAAAAACCAAGCCATTCCCCGAACTGACAAATGGTCATGGGATATAAATAGACAAGTTTTCAGATAAAGAAATCAAAACTATCAATAAGTGCATGAAAAAGTTTTCTAAATCTGTCACAATTAGAGAAGTGCAAATAAAACAACGCTGAGTACCACCTCACACCTAGGAGATTGGCCAATATGACAATAAAGGAAAATAATAAATGTTGGAGGGGATGCAGCAAAATTGGGACACCAATACACTGCTGGTGGAGGAGTGAATTGATCCAACCATTCTGGAGGGCAATTTGGGACTATCATCCAGCCATAACACTGCTGGGTTTGTACCCCAAAGAGATAATAAGGAAAAAGACCTGTATAAGAATATTCATAGCTGTGCTCTTTGTGGTGGCAAAAAATTGGAAAATGAGGGGATGCCCTTCAATTGGGGAATGGCTGAACACATTGTGGTATCTGCTGGTGATGGAATACTACTGTGCTAAAAGGATTGATGTTCTGGAAGATTTCTATATGAACTGATGCAGAGTGACATGAGCAGAACAAGGAGAACATTGTACACAGAAAGTGAAACATTGTGGAACTATCCAATGTGATGGACTTTGCTACTAGTAGCAATAGGACACTCCTGAAGGACTTATGGGAAAGAATGCTAACCACATTGAGAGAAAGAACTGTGGGAGTAGAAATGCAAAAGCAAAACATATGACATCACTTGTCATATATATATATATATATTATATATATATAATATATATATATATATATATGGGGATGTGATTTGGGGTTTAGGCTTTATATGGAAATAAGTGTCAAGTGAAAACATTTGTACAACCCAGCGGAATTGCTTGTCAGGTGGGGGGAGGAAAGAGAGAGAAAATGAAAATCTAAATAAATAATTAACTAAAGATTTTAAGAGGTAGCAGAGGAAGATTTCACTTGTTTATTTAGCCTCATTTGGGAAAGAAGAAGGGATGAGTTTGTGTGTGTTTTTCTTTTAAGCTCAGCAGAGGAATGGGGCAGATTTTGAGGCTTAACAACTTGAAGTAAATGATGGAGCCATTCAAAAATGCAATTAGAGAAATGCCAACTGAAGTTTCAAGGAAGTCTGAGATGCCAGCCAACAGCCAGCCATGACACTCACAAAGCAAGCAAAAGAAGAAATGACAAATGCTGGGAGGGGCTGTGGGAAAATAGACACATGATGCGGCGGTTATTTGTCAGTGGACCTATGAATGAATGGGTGCAACTACTTTGGAGAGAAACTTGTCATTACGTACAAAAAGTTGGCTAGGCTTATAGCCAAAAGGGATCAAAGAAAGAGGAAAAGGAAAGGAAAAAGAGAATGAAAAGTGAAACAAAGAGAAACAAAAGGGGTTGGGCTTCGTTTTCCTGGCCCAGAGAGAGAGCAGCCCTAAGCCTTCCAGATCGGGTCTAGGCTGCGCCCCACCACCTCCCATCATCTGTCTCTCCAAATGATTCTCAAACTACTTTCATCAGCTCTCCATTCATCTGATCCAGATAGCACGGGCCTTCGTGTACTCTCCTTGCCTCTTCCTAGAAATAGGGGTAAGTCTAAAGAAATGTATCTGGGCATACTTTTTAGGCCCCAGGGACAGTGAGGCGGCTCAGTGGATGGAGAGCTGGGCCAGGAGACGGGAGGTCCTGGGTTCCAATTTGGCCTCGGACACGTCCCAGCTGGGTGACTGGTCAAATCACTTAACCCCCATGGCCTAACTCTTAGCACTCTTCTACCACTCGCTACTGATTCTAAGACGGAAGGGAACGGCTAAGAAACACACACACACCAGGGCGGGCAGAGAGGAAGGATTATGGTGACACATAAAAATGATAAAAACAACAGAGTCCAAACAAACCAAAAAGAAAATTCTGAAAAGGGAACTCTATTGGAGCAACTGGAAGAGGTTCTCCAATGACGATGGGCTAGAGTCTAATTTGGAAAAAGAAACAAATGCCCCTTCAGAGCCTTCCCGTCATTAAGGCTCACAGAGGGAGTTAAGGGACGCGGGCAGGGCTGGGCTTATCTACTTGGGTAATCTTGGATGGAAAGAGAAAAGGGAGGGAAAGAGGCGGATGCTAGCGAAGAAAGGGACCTTAGCGGGGACCAGGGCCCTTTTGCGTCTGTCACCCCAACACCTAGCACCAAGCAGGCGCTGAACGCTTTTCCGCTCGTTCGTCAGCCTCGAGCGCACCAAGTCTAACCAAGACTCCCCTGCTTGGCCAGTGCTGGTGTCTTCCTCTCCACTCTGGGACAATCTTTCTCTCCCTCACCCAGCAGATGGGGATCCTGGGAGAGTCCCTCGGGAGGCCCACACCCTCCTCAGTGGGACTCATCAGTCCTTGGCTGGCTGCTGCTTAGAATGTGACCGACGGCTTGGAAAGATGGAGAGAGCAGAGGGCTCCGGGAGTCAATGTGCCCGCGGCGCCACGCCAAGAGAGGCTGAGAAGGCTGGGATTCCCCAGAAGCAGGCAGGCACCACTATTGGCCCAGTCCAATGAGGGAATGAATGCCTCAGGCCAGGGGTCCCCAAACCGTCTACACAGGGTGTAAAAAATAGACTCGAATACAGGACTACAATCCCCATGAGCCTTTGCTCCACTTCCCCAGAATGCCTTGTAATCTCACCTGGGCCGAGATCGAGAAGGTATTTAAGTTGATTCAAAGGCTTTTGAGGGGCTTTCGGCTGTTTTGGACTTCCGTTTTGGAGCAGAGGCGTCTCTTTCATGATGTGAGGTTATTTTGTCTAGGCCTCTAGCCTAGGCACATGTTTCTTACTTGTATATTTTTTTAATCTTTAACCTTTAATAAACCTCTAAAAAATATAATACTCCTTGCAGAGAGAAACTAATTTCTACCTGCCTCAGTCTCCCCATCTCCCCTAAATTTTAACTGTTACAGTTTATGGCGACCACTAGATTGGATGAGAACTTCTCAAAATTTTTTTTAGCCTAGAGAATTTTTTTTAAAGCCAAAGTTCTCCAAGATGCTCTTTAGAAAACCATCTTGATCAGCTCCTGCCTGCGGCCCTCTCCGGCTCCTGCTTCTGCTCCTGGCCTCTCACCTGGTGCCTGAGCTGTGCTCCAGCTCCCGGCCCGACCCACCCCGGCGGTCTGTCTCTCACCCATCTGGCCTCCAACCCAGCCGGCTCATCACCCAGATCCTTGGAGCAGATCGCTCAGGACTCATTGCCACCAGCTGGTAACAGTATTGGCCATGTGGGCGGAGGGGAGAGACCAGAGGGAAAGGAGACCGGGTAATTTTCCCTTAGGCTAAGCCTCCACGTGGCTGGGGGTATTGGCCACTGCGGGATCAGAGAGGGGAAAGATAGAAAAGACTAGAGAGAAGAAACAGACTTTTCAAACAGAAACCTAAAAAGCAATGAGCTGTTTAAAAGGATTTTTGACTCTTCTGGCAATTTCATTGATTTTACCTGCCTGTCTGGGAGCAGACTCAGACCAAAGATTCAACTTTGAATTTGAAAATGGGTGGCCCAGCGAACTGGAAGCCAGGCCCAGAGACGGGAGGTCTCTAGTTAAAATCTGGCCTCCGATGCTTCCCAGCTATGGGGCCCTGGACGGATCCCTTGAACCCCTTAGCCTAGCCTTTACTACTCTACCTTCGGACAATATACATTTAAATGGATAATTAAAAACAAACAAACAAACAAACAAAAAACCCCAAGGAACTTTGAAGAGACTAAAGGCTATATTCTAAGGCATTTCAGACTCCAATGGTTTATAAACATCTCTGTATTCTATTGCATTTTTTGTTTAAGATATAACTTTGTGATTTTAAGTTCATATATTACTGGATTCAATATTATTCTGTGAACTGAAGGTTGATTGAATTTATTTTGAATGTACTGAGTTTTAAAATTCTGTTGTTTTTCCCCTATAACTGTGTTGAACAAATATTATTGTGAATAGGCCCATATATGAAAAAAACAGCCTTTTTCTATTTTGCTGAGGATAGATGGACTTCAGAACTGGTTATAATTGTATTAACAACCTTGGAAAATTTAATGTGCTAAATACCTCAAATGATTTGATTTTAAGGGTTTTTTAAATATGATTGTTGGAAATTTTTTTTTAACAATCTGGTTATTTTTGCCTGCCCCTACCACGAGGTAAGGCCCATTACAGTAGCTGAAGTGAAATACATTTTATAACCCCCAACCTTCCCACATGTGAATGGAAGTTGGGCGGTTAATTTCAGGGCATTTGTATCCCTATAAGCCTCCAAGAAAAAGGAGCACCCCTTTGTTTATGCTCTTCAGCTCACTACTTTACTTCTACCAGAATGATATATAGATTTCTTGATTATGTTCTAAACCCAAGATGAGTTTTACTTTGTTTTAAAAAATATGTTTAAATACCAAGGTTGAAAGATTGCTATGTTTGTAAAAATTGTGACAAATGTCCACCAATTCATAGGTTTTAAAAATGTCATACAGCAACTTATATGAAATATGAAGGTGTGTTTGTTTGCTATTGTAATTAATTGGGCTATTGAGAATTTTGGGGATTTTGATATCTACATAGTTGTACTACTGTATTTTTAAAAATGAAAAATTGTTAACCTTGTTCAATTCATTTGCCTTCTACTCACAGTGATCATGGCCAGATACAAAGAGGAAATGGATCTCATTTTTTGATGAGAAAGTCTTACATTTTATATTTTCTTAGCTGACACAGAGTGTCAATGATTATAAGCTATATTTTTGAATTTTTAAAGCTCTTTTATTATTATATTTTTCTTGCATGTGCAATATACTTTTTTCAGGTTTTATTTTTATTTTTCTCTCCTTTTTATATTTGAAGCACATGTCACCAGTATTAAGATTCTCTTTAACCTTTTGATTTTTAAGTTTAAGATACATTTGCTAATACGTGCCCTAAAAAGCTTGTGACTATAAAAATGATGCCACTAATTATTTAAATAAATTATGGGACTTTGCTTAATGATTCTGTCTGATTCCAGGACAAGATATACACACAAGAGCCATTTCATAGGGCCAAAGAAAGGCCAATCCAGGATGGATTGATGCATTTCTAGGCCAATACAAAGGTCTTGAACCTAGTGTGAAGACTCGAGGTTACTATGTTTAACATGTGTTAAGACATAGGCTTTCCTTGTATCCACACTCACCCTGAAGATACTCACAGATGAGTATCCCCAAAACCTTGGCTCCTACTTGGCTTCTATAATCTGGTCCCTTTCTTTTCTGCCTCTCGTAGTGTGGTACCTTTCTGTAGTCCTGGCACTGACTGGGTAAATGCATCATTACTTAGATCATTTTGATTGGGCCCTGATTGAAGGACCTGTTATAGATTTATTTTTCTTCTACTTGGAATTTTTACACATAAGACTTTGATAGTCTATATTTTCATCCAGAAATTTTTCTTTTCTTTTGGATTTTCTGATGTCTTTTTAATATCTCTTGCCAATTGATTCATATACCTCATACCTCAGCCATGCATCCCTAAGTGATCCCTTTTTTTTATATCACCCTCTTAACGGGGGGAATGTAAAAAAATATCATTATTTAAATTGCAAAGTTTAAATTCCTTTTGAGAAGAATTTTAGGTAAAGAAGATGGTACCTCTCTGAATCCAGAACTGAACTGTTGGAGAAGCCACCATGAAGAAGCCTCCAGACCACGAACTGCACAAAATGAACTTTGGGTGTGGTTAATGAACATTTATTTGCATGCATACTTTCATGCCAAAGGGGACTGCCCCCTAACTGGCTTTCTGTCAATGCGTCCAGTAATTATTGGTTTTATTCTTTTCTTTCTCTTATCCTCAATTATTGTAATCTTTAAATTGATTATGATTTCATGATCCTTTGGAAAAAAATTAATTTTTTTGCAAACTATCAAAGGGGGGGAATGTAAAAAATAGACTCGAATACAGGACTACAATCCCCATGAGCCTTTGCTCCACTTCCCCAGAATGCCTTGTAATCTCACCTGGGCCGAGATCGAGAAGGTATTTAAGTTGATTCAAAGGCTTTTGAGGGGCTTTCGGCTGTTTTGGACTTCCGTTTTGGAGCAGAGGCGTCTCTTCCATGATGTGAGGTTATTTTGTCTAGGCCTCTGGCCTAGGCACATGTTTCTTACTTGTATATTTTTTTAATCTTTAACCTTTAATAAACCTCTAAAAAATATAATACTCCTTGCAGAGAGAAACTAATTTCTACCTGCCTCAGTCTCCCCATCTCCCCTAAATTTTAACTGTTACAAGGGGCCAGTTCACTGTCCCTCAGCCCGTTGGAGGGCCGGACCGTGACAAGCTAACCCTACGGGGCAGCCGTGGACACAGTGCAGAATCCCCTCCCCCAGATCGCCGCTCACCAGGCAGACGTCTTCCACTGCGCAGCCACAGCATCCTTTGTGAAGGCCTCGCACAAAGAGCGCCGCCACATCCAGGGTGGGGGCCGGACCCACGTGGCCTAGTTTGGGGACCCTGCCTTGGGCTCTGCCGCCCGCTCCAGCTGATCCTTCCTCCTCCACAGCAGCCCCTGAAACCCTCGAGGGCCAAGAAGCTGGGCACACTTACGTACAACTCTTTCACCTTCTGCCAGCCTAAGCAGACGTAGTAGTGGGCATCAATGTAGTAGTGGCAGATGTAGGGCATTTTCTCAGGCCGCCGGCTCTCTCGGAACACGATCTCAGGATTGTCACTCAGGATATTCAAGGCATCTGTCCGCTCTCCACTTTGCTGGAGAAGAGGCCCTGGGTGAGTCACCATCCCTCGCTCTGGCTTCCCCTCCCTTCTCCTTCCTTTCCTCTCTTGGGTCTGGACCCCATTTTGGCTTCTCTGCCATGGCTCTCCCCTTGGTAGACCAGAAGTTTCCCAAGCACAGCTGGCCGGCTCTCCATCTCTTTCACAGCAGCAGCATCTCCAAGAGTCACGGGGCCTCGTCCAATCCCCTCGCTCTTTTTACAGATGGGGAAACTGAGGTCCACGGAGAAGTCGCTTGGTAACAAATGGCAGAGCCTTTCTTTGGACCTGGGCCCTTGGCTCCAAATGAAGCCTCTTGCCCACATCTATCCCCTTCCCCTCCCTGGCCAGACCTTCCAGACTACAGGAGCTGCCTCCATGTGGGCTCCCTCCGGGCGTCCCCCTCACATCATGGCCTTCCCCTGCTCAAAGACCTTTCGTGGTCCCCTACGCCTGCAAGACAAGGCCGGCCCAGCCTCTGCCTCCGGCCTCTCCACACGCAACTTCTGCACTTTCGGCTTGTGAAGAGGGCTCTGAGCCATGTTCCTCGAATGGAGTCCATGCAGCTGACCGACCCAAGTCCCACCCTTGAGGATCGGCTTTATCTGGGGGCTGCTGAGGCTCCGGGAGGGGCCTGTCTGAGATCTCCCAGCCAGGGAGCCTTCTGCTACGGCTGCTGTTTTTAATGACACCAAAAGCAAGGAACCCAGGTGGATCCAGAGGAAGCTGAGGCACCGCGGAAAGCCCGGGAAGTTCTTTCCGCTCTCATGTCTCAGCCTCACCCTCTAAAAATAAAGGGGGGGCCCAGGGGAAAGGCTGCCGGCTTTGGCGTCCGAGAGCCCGCGTTTGAATCTCAGTGTTGCCATTTTTCTCTCGGTGACCTGAGCCTCAGTTTCCCTCTCTTTCAAAGAAGGGCCCGCCAGTTCCCTGGGGCAATCTCTGGGCGGCTGGGGACCAGGAGGCCATGGCCAAGCTCCCTCCCAGTGACATGGCGGCAGGAGGCCTCCCAGTCCAGTGTCATGTCCATGTTCCCCTGCCGTTCCTCACATGGGCTTCAGGCTTGACTAGAACCTTCCAGGATGAGAGGGCAGGCCTTGAGGTGAGCCCCTGGGACTCTAACCAGGGCCCCCTACTCATTCCCTGGGGCTCTGTCCGGGCCTGGGTACAGGGAGGGCCCGAGCCATGGCTCACCATGCGTTTGTTCACGGTATCGTTGATGATTCTTTTCATCTTTTTCCACTCAGGAATCAACTCCTCCATGGTTCTTCCTGGACGTCTCTTCTCAAAGAACCTGCAGGGCTGCAAGAAGGGCACCTCCCACATGTCAGCCCCAAGCTCAGAAAGAGGGGCTCAGCCCTGGGGGGGGGCTTTCAGAGAAAGGGAAATGGGGGAGGATGTTGGCCCTGACCCCTCCCTCTTGGTCCTGGGGGCCTGCCCACCAGGCCCGCTCACCCTTAAAGGAAAATGGCGCCCATCGCCAAGAGCCACCAATCAGAGAATCACAGAAAGGGACCGTTTCGTGTAGTTCTCTTCTTGGGTCCTGGGGGCAGCCGGGGGGCTCAGTGAATTGGGAGCCGGCCAGAGATGAGAGGCCCCGAGTTCCCATCTGGCCTCAGACACCTCCTAGCTGTGTGACCCTGTCACACCCCGAACTCCACTGCCTGCCCTTCCTGCTCTTCTGCCTTGGAACCAAGGCCCAGTGTCGAAGGTCAGGGTTTCAAAAGAGTCCCAGGAGGCCGTCTGATCCAGCCCACTCACTTGACCATGATCGACCCCCTGCCCATCGCCCTCGGCTCTTTCATGACAACTCATTATTCCCATCTCACGGAGGAGGACCCTGAAGCTTGGAACCTTCAAGAGCCTTGGCCAAGTCTCAGGGATGGACGGACGGAGCTTGTTCACCCCCCCATCCCTGCCTCCCTCCACCCTCTGCCTCCAGCCAGGACGGGGGAGGCGTGACTAGATCTAGAGGGTCCTCCTCCACCTCCACCGGTAGGGTTCTCCCTGGACCAGGGCCCACCAAGGCTGCAGGTCCGCTTGCCTGGGCTGCCCCTCTGATGCCCAAGAGCGAGGGTGATGTCGTGGCGGGGGAGCGGCACACAGCGCAGGGCTGTCGGCTCGGCCTCCAAGGTCGTACTCACCCGAGGCGGCTCCCTCCGTGGGGTCTGATCCCTTCTCTAGTTGTGCCAGAAAGAGCAACTCGCCAGATGCTTCTGGCTCAGCCTCTCCAAATCGCACAGCAGCAGAGCCCTAGCAGGAAGGGGAGGAGGAGGAGAGGAGGAGTCTGGGAAAGGCCCTGGACTTGGCTCAGCCCCAAATGCTTTGGATTGGGAGAAGGGATCCAGGGATGAGCAGAACCGCGAGGCAAACTGGACCATCTGCGCCGCGGGCCGGGACCGAGCCAAGACACTCTCCCGGAAGCCAAGAGAGTGGCCGTGCCCAGGCCCTCGCAGCCCTGACCTCTGACCTGCCGCTCCAGGACTGCTCACAAGCGCGTCCTCCGACCTCTGGGCCCAGCGCCTGCCCCTCTTTCCCGCTAAACTCCAAAAGGTGGCTGCAACAGGCGCCCGCTTTGTCCTTGCCTCCTCCATCTGGCTAGTCACCTTCCCCCTTCCCCGAGGCCCAGGCTCGGCCTCGGACCCTGCCGCTGTCTCCTCCCTCTCCTGCGCTGGCTCATCCTCCAGGGCCCAGGTTCTGGCCCAGGCCCTCTGCTCTCCTCCCTCCAGGAGGCTGCCAGTCCTGCCCCCGCGTCCCTGCTGCCCTCGTCTCCCACCTCCGAGCGCCTTCAGACCTCAGAAGGGCCTGTGCAGGAGGCGCCTCACCCTGAAGACACGCCCTTGTGTGCTGGACCCTGCGGGCTCCCTGCTGCTGCCAGGGCCCGGCTCAGCCCCAGACAGTGCCGCCCCTGCCCATCCTCCGCGGCAGTCAGGCATGGGCCAGGCCTGCTCTCCCTCCTCCTCCTCCTCCTCCTCCTGGCTCCCAGCAGCCCTTTCTGAGCCCCCTGAATGCCCAGGCTTCCTGGGGGGGCCGGTGTCTCCTGTCTATCCTGGCTGTTTGCATCCTGCCCCCCATTGGCCTCGGGGCCCCTCCCGAACAGGCACTGCCCTTGGCACAAGGCCTGGCATACAGTGGGTGCTTAATAAGTGTAGGCTGGGTTAGATCCAAGTGGGAGGGGCTCCAAAGGGGGTGGGGTCCTGGCACTTCTAGGGGGCCTAGTCCAGATGTGAACACGGGGTGGGGGACTGGCCCTTGGTCCCACAGTAGTGAGTGGCTTGGCAGGCTGGGGAGCCAGGCTCAAGCTCCAGCGCGGCCTCTCCCCAGGTACCCCCTCCTCGAGGATCTCCAAGCGCCCTTCTGGGGCCCGGGAGGGGGGCCAGGGCGGAGGGCCCAGGCCCTCCTAGGCACGGGGGGAAACTGAGGCCCGGGGCTGGTCTGGCCGTGAAGGCCGTTGGGGTCCCGTTACCTGCGGACCCTAGGTCAGGAAAAGAGAGAGGGGGGGGAGGAGCGCGCACAGGCCCGTCATTCTAATTCGGTCCCACGCCTGGCCTTTTAAGGGAAGAGGACGCGGGTGGGGCGGAGCGTCTCCAAGGAAACGAGCCTGTGGACGCCCCCAGCACTTAAGCGCCCTTCTTTCCTCCGACCCTTCCCACGCGCAAGCGCGCTTCACTCCCACAGCCACTCCCGCTCCCTTCCCACTCTCTCCTCAGTGATTTTCGGCTTAGCTGCCACTTTTGCGCCCTCCCTCTTCCGGGTACCCTCTGAAGCACGTGCATTTTTTTCGCAAATCTTTTACGCGCATGCGTGTTCCCGCCCCCTCTCTTCGGGTGTGAGATGGGAAGAGCATCGGGGGCGTGACCACGATACTTCTTTCCCTCCCCGGTGGGCGGGGCCTTGGGTTAGGTCCCTCCCTTCCCCCCACTTTTCGTACACAAAATGGAGAACGAGCTGGAGAGCCTGTGGGGGTTCCCTACCCCTTTGGCGGGGGGAAAACTGAGGCACAAAGAGGCCAAGGGACTGCCAGAAGCCGCACTGCTACCAACCACACCAGCAGTCCCCCCTGCCATGTTCCTGAAGGGAACAGACATGTTTTAAGCTCCTGCTGTATATATACCAGCCCCGGGACGGAAGGGCCTATATTCACCCCAATTTGCAGAGGAGGAGCCTGAGGCAGCCCGCACACCCTGCACTGGAGACTTGCCCCTCCCCCGATACCCAGAGCTTTCCAGCAGCCTGGGGAAGCCGTTGTAGAGGGAGGAGTGTGCCCATTTTACAGAGCAGGAAACTAAGGGTCCACTTGCGGGACTTTAAACCCTCCCAGTGGAAAGGCTCGGCCAGGGAGCGCCTTTGGTCTTCCGGGGGCCCCAGGGTTGATGGGATGCAGCGTGCAAAGTCGGGAGTCCCTTCCCCTCCAAGAGCACGCTAGGAAGCGAGGAGGACCCGGCCGAAGCAGGCCTTTGCCTCCCTTCGCCCGGGGCTGCGGGTGCTGTCCTCGGTCCTGGCTGCGCACCTCCCGCGTGGGGGAGGGGCGCGCATGCGGACTCACACGCCCCGAGTCTCTCGCGCGCACACTGGGCTGGGTGGATGATGGGTTCTCGATAGTAAAATATCGCAGGAAGCCAGGAGACCCAGAGCCCCAATCCGGGCCCGCCCGCGGGGCGTGGGCGTGCGCATGCGCGGAGTGGGGCCGCTTCGGGGGCTCTGCCTCTGCCTCGGGTTATCCGAACCCAGCCGCCCCGCCCGGGGTGCAGAGAGGGGCGGAAGGGACGGGCTGGTGCGGGGAGAGACGGTGTAACTCCCGGCGAAACGGGAAGGTTCAAAAGTGTAACTGGGCAATAATTCATAAAAATACATTGGAAAATGTGCACCGCGGGGCATCTAGGAGGTCCTGGGTTCAAGTGCAGCCTCACGCTTCCTAGCTGGGTGACCCTGGCAAGTGAGGGCCCTCCCCCCTCCCCCATTGCTTAGCCGATACCATTCTTCTACCTTGGAACCAGTACACCGATCCTAAGAGGGAAGGTGAGGGCTTAAAAAACAAAAATAAACCGTAAAAATGGCCAGTGTGCCCAGTGCGAGGCTTTGCCAAGCACTTCAGTGTCACACAAAGCAATTGGCCCTCTGGAGGACTGCCCAACGGGAGTCGGTCCCCAGGGGATGACCAACGGAGCAGAGGTAACCCATGAGCCCCTCTCAATGGTTGTGCCTTTAGTAGTCTGCCAGGTGGCATGCTGGCCTCAAAGCAAAGGCCCCCTAGCCCTGGAGAAATGGAGTTCCCTTGGGCAAATCTGGGCCCCCAGAGGACGCTGGAGGGGACCCAACCATGCTTTAGGAAACCTTCCTTCCTTTTTGCCTCCTTGTGTATTCTTCCCTCTGCCTACTAACCCGACTTGCTGGGAATTTTCTGTCTTGCAGCGGGGCTGACTCTCCTTCCAGCCTTGGCCACCTTCACTAGCTCCACTGAGCTTTCTCCGCAGCGCCAGTTCTCTCAGATGGCCAGAGCACTGGCTCATGGGGTTCCCTGGAGTCAGGGCTTCTCTAGCCTCATTTCCGGGTCTGGCAAGAGAAAGCTCGAGGTAGGCGCTAATAATCGCGGGGCCTTCTTCATTTTGCCCATCTTCCTCACTCACATCCAAACACTTTGCTGCCCTCCCAGAATTTTGTTAACCCTTTCCTTCCATCTTAGAAGCAGTACTGTGTATTGGGGTACAGAGATAACGAGCCAAGGGCAAGGCCAGAGATGGCCACCGAAGGACAGTCGGTCACCCACGGGAAGAGGCAGCTTCAGAGCGTGACCTGAAGGCCAGGACAGACTGAATGGCAGCACTAAGAGACCCGAGACAGGAGGCCCAGGAAAAATAGAGCCACCACTGGCTCCCGAGACGTGATGCGTGACAGTTAGTGGGCAGAGAAGCAGATTTCAGTCTCTTCTCTTCTGGTTTGCTTGCTGGCTAGACTTCCCGGTGAGCGTGGCTAGGGGGCCTTAATGGCGGACAGGAGAGCCAGCCAAATGGAGCCATGACAAAGTCGAGCTCTCTCCTATTTCTCCGTCTCGTCCCTCACTGCTTTGATGAATAAAGTTATTCATTTGGGGCCTCGTTTCCTTCTTACTCGAGAGAGTGGCCCCTTGAACCAGATTCCCGGCTATGGACTCCAGAATGGCCTCCAGGAAGCAGAAATTGGGAGTTACTCCTCCGCCAGCCTCTGGGCCTCGCTTTACGTGAGTTTCGAGGAAAGCCGGGAGACGGGGCGATTGAGACAGAGACTCAAAAATGGCCAGAGGCCCCGGAAGCCAAGTCTCTCCAAAGGAAGGATAATGGCTGACGCCTTAGCTGAGCCTACTGTGTGCGGGGAGCTGGGCCTTCTCTAGGGAGGGTATCCCAAAGCCCTGGACATTATGGACACTCTCCTTACGGCCGGAGAGTGCTCCTGGGGGCTGTGCCAGAAGGGCAGACTTGGGCAGCTCCAACCATCCAGGCTGTGAAACTGGGCCCGGCATCGCCCAAGTGTCCTGCTCATCGCCAGCGAGCCAATGGCCATCTGCCGCGGCATGGAGGGGCCAGGCTTTCTCTGCCCTCTGTCAATCCCTAAAGAATTGAACTCAAGCTGGGAATTAGAGCTCAGGGTCCCACAGAGGGTTGTGAAAAGTCTTCGTGCCCTTCCCAGAACTTCCTGCATCCTTTGTGTGCCTGTTGGCTGCTTGTGAAGACTGATCGCTGCTGAAGCCTTCTCTCTCTCCTCTTTCCTTTACTCCTTCCCTCTTCCACCTGTGTAATCTGAGCAGCCAGATCCCCGTCTTCTTCGGGGCTTCCCCATCCTCACGAGGAAAGGGGGAAGCTCCTTGGCCTGGCATCCACGACCTCCCCGGCTGACACTGCCCTGCCTTCTCTCATGCTAGTCCTGTGCCCAGCCAAATCGGGCTACTCTACCCTGGCCTTCTGAGGGGTCAGAAGGGGCCCTGACGCTTCTGTGCTCTCCCCAAGAGGAATGGGCCCCGTTGCATGGAGGTGGCAGGGATGCTAGTTTCCCGGAAAAGGCAGGCAGAGTTCCTTGTCAGGGAGGCTCGAGGATGGGCTGGCCCCCTCCAGCTCTGGGTTCCGGTTTCCCACAGCATTTACAGAGCTCCTTCAGGTCTGCAGAGGCCTTTCCGAGTGCTCCCCTTAAACTCGCCCAAGGACCACCTTGAAGAGAGGAAACTGAGGCCCAGATGTGCCCACAGGCTCCAGAGCCCATGAGTGCTAGAGGCCGATTCCACCTCAGCTCTTCCATACTCCAAGTCTAGTGTTCTCTGAGCCACCCAATCTCCGGCGGATTCCTCCTTGGCAAGACGGGGGCAATAAGAGGATAGTCTGGTGGCTATTGCACGAGGCTCTAACATGCCTTCTTGAAAGCCCCGAGTTCCAATTCTCCCGCAGGCAGAGGCCAGGCGGAAGTTATGGAGGAGATTCGGCTGAGAGAAGCAGACTCTGCCTATGGAGCTCCCTGAGGGCAGTGGCCGCAGGGAGGCCCTTCGCGCACCTCCGCACTTCAGGGTTAATCCATTCCTGAGCACTCATTTTGGGGTTCGGAGCTGGCATTGGCTCCCAATGGGCCCAGGCGGCCTCTTCCAGACTCCTTCCAGACTCCAGACTCCACTGACGCCTCCTCGTTGCTCTGACGCTGCACTCGTAGGGCTGTTCTGCAGGGGGACCCTCTGGGGGAGACACGAGTGGGTGCCGCAGTGCCCCCCCCCCCCGTAGGTGCTTAATAAATGCTTCCTGATAGGGCCCACAGGTGGAGCCTAGAGCAGTGGGGGATGTTGCTGGGAGCCCAGCTTGGGCAGGATGTCAACTCTCCCACAACAGGCCGAGCCCAGGCCGGTGCAGAAGCAATCCCAGGGGTCCGGGGAGGCCCAGAGGGCCCCCCAAGTCCCTCCCAGCTCCCCTGCGAGGAGCCGGTCTGATCAGCTCTGCTGCTCGCTTTGTGACTGGCTGAACGCCCCGATTCCACGCTAAATCTTGTCTGCACTTTAAATGCAAGGATCGGTGCCTGGAGAGGATCCCCTTCACCACCAAGACCTCTTATCCTGGCCCCCTTGCTTCTGATCTTCCCAGCCAGCCAGCTCTGGGTCCCCAGTACAAGACAGCCTTTAATGAACCCTGGCTAACCCTTCACAGGCTTCTTATCTATTGGGAGCCATAAGAGAAGCTCTAGCCCTCACCAGGGCCAGTGACAGCACCGGCTCTCCTCCTGCCCCACAGCTCAGCTGTCCCATCTCCCTGGCAGGACCAGCAGAACTCTCTCCCAGCTGGGAAGTGCTGTGATCCATTGTGGGAGGCAGTGCTCCCCAGCTCCCTGAGAATGAGGGACCCTTTAGGACATTAACGAAAACCCCATCAGCCAGGAGCTGAAGGACTGATATTCGCTCTACTGACACTTCAGAGCACTGGCCAAAGCAGCACCAATCAAGAGGGCAAAAGCCTGTGGTCTCCCTTTACCATTGGGGTTATCAACAATCAAAATTGTGGATTTGTAGAAAGAGGACTTTTGTTTGATTGACTATTGGATCATTGGATAGAACTTGAGGGAGAGAGTAAGAGAGGCACCGGGGCTCTCTCTTCTTTCTCCCTCCCCTCTATCCAAGGCAGTTCTTCCTCCACCACTCAGAACCTTTGGGTAGTTTTAAGACACAGTGGAACAAATACCATGGGGAGCCCTTCTCCCCTAATCATCCTGGCAATGTCTCCTCTTAAACTTCTGGAGGAACCCTGGGCCCTGCCTCTTTCTCCAGCCATGCAGAAGGGACCCCAGAATCTCCACTCCCCTTCGCTCTCAGGCTTATTC
Source organism: Monodelphis domestica (assembly GCF_027887165.1). NCBI lineage: Eukaryota > Metazoa > Chordata > Mammalia > Didelphimorphia > Didelphidae > Monodelphis > Monodelphis domestica. The sequence goes on along the minus strand of NC_077230.1, from coordinate 437,581,618 downwards.
CTGAATGTTCAGTGATGGTAGGTCCCCCACCATGCTAACTAAGCATTTCTGACTGCTTGAACCATTTCAATGATCTGAGTCACCAACTACAATCCTTTGATGTCTCCCAGGATTTATCATCTGGCTTTCTGATGTGCCCATCAGAGACCTGGGCACCACGTCTAGCCCTGCTGTTGTAGCTGAAGCCTTCCAAGCCTTGCCTTCTCTGCTTCAGCTGAATGCTCTTTAAATACAAGATCTCCCCCCATAAGAAAAGACAGGCAGACAGGTAAGCAGATGGATAGATAGATGACAGGGAGAGATGAATAGATGGCTAGTTGGTTGAGAGATAATAGATGGAGAGAGAGATGGATGGAGGGATGATAAAGTAGAGAGATAGATGATAGATGGATGATAGAAAGATGGATGGATAGATAACAGAGAGATAGATAATGGATGGATGATAGAAAGATGGATGGATAATAGAGCAGAGAGATAGATGATGGGTGGATGATAGGAAGAGATGGATGGATGATAGGTAGAAAGATGGATGGATGGATGGGTAATAGAGCAGAGAGATAGATGATGGGTAGATGATAAGAAGATGGATGGATGGATAGGTGATAGAGCAGAGAGATAGATGGTGGGTGGATGATAGGAAGAGATGGATGGATGATAGGTAGAAAGATGGATGGATGGATGGGTAATAGAGCAGAGAGATAGATGATGGGTGGATGATAGGTAGAAAGATGGATGAATGGATAATAGAGAGATAGATAATGGATGGATGATAGAAAGATGGATGGGTAATAGAGCAGAGAGATAGATGATGGGTGGATGATAGGAAGAGATGGATGGATGATAGGTAGAAAGATGGATGGATGGATGGGTAATAGAGCAGAGAGATAGATGATGGGTAGATGATAAGAAGATGGATGGATGGATAGGTGATAGAGCAGAGAGATAGATGGTGGGTGGATGATAGGAAGAGATGGATGGATGATAGGTAGAAAGATGGATGGATGGATGGGTAATAGAGCAGAGAGATAGACGATGGGTGGATGATAGGTAGAAAGATGGATGAATGGATAATAGAGAGATAGATAATGGATGGATGATAGAAAGATGGATGGGTAATAGAGCAGAGAGATAGATGATGGGTGGATGATAGGAAGAGATGGATGGATGATAGGTAGAAAGATGGATGGATGGATGGGTAATAGAGCAGAGAGATAGATGATGGGTAGATGATAAGAATATGGATGGATGGATAGGTAATAGAGCAGAGAGATAGATGGTGGGTGGATGATATGTAGAAAGATGGATGGATGGATAATAGAGAGATAGATAATGGATGGATGATAGAAAGATGGATGGATAATAGAGCAGAGAGATAGATGATGGGTGGATGATAGGAAGAGATGGATGGATGATAGAAAGATGGATGGATGGATAACAGAGAGAGATGATGGGTGGATGATAGAAAGATGGATGGATGGATGGATGGATGGGTAATAGAGCAGAGAGATAGATGATGGGTGGATGATAGGTAGAAAGATGGATGGATGGATGGATGGGTAATAGAGCAGAGAGATAGATGATGGGTGGATGATAGGAAGAGATGGATGGATGATAGGTAGAAAGATGGATGGATGGATGGATGGATAACAGAGAGATGATGGGTGGATGATAGAAAGATGGATGGATGGATAGATAATAGAACAGAGAGATAGATGATGGGTGGATGATAGGTAGAAAGATGGATGGATGGATAATAGAGAGAGAGATAGATAATGGATGGATGATAGAAAGATGGATGGATAATAGAGCAGAGAAATAGATGATGGGTGGATGATAGGAAGAGATGGATGGATGATAGGTAGAAAGATGGATGGATAACAGAGAGAGATGATGGTCGAAAGATGGATGGATAGATTACAGAGAGATAGATAATGGATGGATGATAGAAAGATGGATGGATACTAGAGCAGAGAGATAGATGATGGGTGGATGATAGAAAGATGGATGGATGGATAGATAATAGAGCAGAGAGATAGATGGTGGGTGGATGATAGGTCGAAAGATAGTGGAGGGATGATAGGAAGAGATGGATAAATGGATGAGAGAGGCAGATGGATGGATGATAGAGATAGATAACAACAGATGAAGAGTTTATTAAATGCTTGCCACAGGTCAGGTTGGGAATACAATAGAATCAAATAAGAAATTGGTCCCTAACCTCAAGAAAGTTCACTCAATGGAGGCAACATACAGAAGGGAGATAAAAAAGGGGGTGGGGTGGGGAAGGTGCCCACAGAGGCAAGGTATGTAATAGTCTAGGGATTCGGGAGAGTCTGAGGGAGGAGGAGCATAGCTGGACACAGCCTCAGAGCAAGACCTCTCCAGTCAGAGGAAGGGGCTCCCCAGGGTGAGAAGACAGCTGGGCTGGAGGTGGAAAAATCTGAATGTGAGCTTTTGGGGAGTAGATGCAGCTTCTCTCTTTGCATCCCTGGCATAGACTAGGTGCTTAACAAATGCTTTTTCATTCATTCATTCACTCATTCACTCATTCACTCATTTTCAAACCTGGCCAGTCTAGTCATCTGGGCTCGAATGTACATATTTGCTATAAGAAAGGGTTTCTCCTTGCAGTGTGTGCGTGTGTCCAATGCAGGGGGTAGGAGGGAAGGAGAGGGTTGGTGGGTAATAATCGATAGGGAAAAGATCATCATTAAAGCATTTATCTAAACAAATAGGAAACAAGGAGTAGAGGGGGCCATTTTTGTTATTACTCTGCTAAACTTTTCAACTACACACCCAGAGTCCTTAACAAACTTTCCAGAAAAAGAGGCGGCTGGGTGACTCAATGGATAGAGAGCTAGGCCTAGTAATGGGAGGTCCTGAGTTCAAATCTGTCCACAGACACTTCCTAGCTGGGTGACCCTGGGCAGGTCACTTAACCCCCTCATTGCCTAGCCCTTACTGCTCTTCTGCCTTGGAACCAATCCTTGTCTTGACTCAAAGACAGAAGGGGAGGGTTTTAAAAAAACTATCCAGAGGGGAATCTCATTTCCTTAAATATTTTCCTGCTTCCTTGAAATGATTATGTTTGTATAACAAACTCGACTGCTACAAATAAGTCATGCTTTTAAGGACAGTATTTAATGGGGCAGCTAGGGGCACAGAGGATAGAGCTCTGGCTCCAACCCAGCCTCAGACACTTCCTAGCTGTGTGACCCTGGACAAGTCACTTTATCCTATTTGCCTCAGTTTCCTCATCTGGAGAAGGAAATGGCTAACCACTGCGGTATCTTCGCCAAGAAAATCCCCCCCAAAAAAGAAGGGATCACAAAGAGTCGGACTCCACTGAGATGGCCAAACAGTGACGACGAATGTCAAAGCAGAGGACTTTGTATTTGATCGTGGAGGCAATAGGGAACCACTGAAGTTGCCTGCGTAGGAGAATGACATGATCAGGCGGAGCTCTGAGATCATCACTTTGGCAGCTGAACGGTACTGGACGGAGTCGGGAGAGACGGGGCCGACAGACGCCTCCTCCCCCAGCCGGGTGCAGGGGGTGAGAAGGGATCCATCAAGGATGTGGGGATGGGGAGCAGTGGAGGGGCCCCGAGGCTGTAACCTGGCTCCTTTGACAGTAGGAGGGGGACAGTTCAACCCTGGCTGAGGCCTCGTCTGAACCGTCCATAGACTTGGCGCTCCAGGACAAGATGGAAAGTGGAGGACTGGAGGTGTGAAGGTGCGAGGCTTCGGTTAGAAGGCAGAGGAGACGGCCCGGAACGGGGGACCGCTTTGGCCTTGTCTAGAGCCCGGGGCCCATTAGCGGCCCTGCTGGATGGTGGGGGCCTGAGGACCAGAGCTGTAAAGGCTGCGACCTCTCGGTGCCGGAAGCCTGGCTGCCCCGGGCTTGCCCCCACTCTCTGCCTACCAGGTGTGAACCTCGTCTCTTCCCCAGGGCGCCGCGCCGGTCCCGTTTCCTCTCCTGCTGTTCGTGGGGTGCACTGGGGTCCGTGGCCGGATTCTCCGCTCTGTTCCAAGCTCTGAATTCCCTCAGGGCTGCCCCGGGTTCCCATGGTGCCTTGAGGCTGAGATGAGAGAGCGGGTAGAGTTCTTCCTAGTTAGGCCGACAATGGTGACGCCAGCCCTGGAAGCTCACTAAGTATTGATGTGGGAGGCCAAGTGGAGCCGCAGACGCGGCTTCCATTCCTGCGCCACTTACGTGACTCCTGGGCTTCTCCCTCCTTAAGAAGAGAGGGCTGGACGGAGGCCCCCAAAGGTCCTCTCTCCCTCTTCTCTTTGGGCCTTGGATCTCTGTCCAGCCAGGCCTTACAGGAACTCCGAGGCCCTTCTGGCCCTCACAGTGTGAGGCTGTGGCTGGAATCGCAGACATTTCCTGCTGATGGCAGACATCCCAGGCTAGGCGGATTCAGGAAGGCGACTCTGCCCCGGACCCCGGCGGGACTTCCTGATGCGGAGAGCTGTGCCTGGGCCGGAATGTGGCCTCCAAACCGGAAGGAGGGTCGTTGAGGGCAGGTTCACCCCTGGAGGCTCAGAGCTGGAACGTCGGAGATCCTCCGGTCCAGTCTCTTTGGGACAGACTCTCCAGGCCAGAAGGGGGCTCGGGGGACGCCGCCTCCTTCGAAACCCTTCGGATTCGCAGTGATCTCCAAGCCCATCTTGTCCGCCATCGGACCCACGACGGGACTCTCGGGAGTGGCAGTGCCTGCAAGGGGGGCTCATCCAGTGTTTCCTGATCAAAGGAGAGAAAATTTGGGGAGCCCGGGCTGTGCGATGGGGTCCGGTGCTATCAGAGTCGGGCCCTGACTTCCCTCGTGTGGGGCGCTGGCGCCATCCCTGGCCAGAGCCCCTCAGGAGCCGATGTCGAGGTGCGGCTTAGACCCTCGGAGGGCGGCCAGGGCCTGCTGGGTGCCGTCGGTCAGTTCTGTCCCAAACAACCTAGAGAGACACAAAGGGGTGAGCCACTGACGCACGCCCTCCCCGCCTCCGCTCTGCTGACGTCTCTGGGGGACATTCTTGAAGAAACTGCCCGTCCGAGTGACCGGATGGAAGGGCCAGAGCCACCTCCGCCGGAGAGCCGGGCTCCCCGCGACCCCCGAGGCAACCCCAGGGCAGCAGCTGCGAAGGGCTTCTGGGACCCCATCCTCAAACCAGCCCCCCGGACGCCCGGGCTCTCACCACAGCGTCCGCAGCCTGCAGCTGGCCTGGCTCAGCCTCTGGCACAGAAGTTGCACCCCTGCGTCCCCCAGAGCGTTGTTGGTGAGGTACAGCTCCCGCAAGGTCTGGTTGGCGCCCAGGGCAGAGGCGAGGTCCCTGCAGGCGGCCCCCGACAGGCAGCAGCTGTCCAGCCTGCCAAGGGCACAGGGAGAAGAGCTCGCAGGCCCCGCCGGACCCTTCTCTAAGCCGCCCCCCCTCCCCAACCGCCTGGGGTCTCGGTGGGTCGGGCAGTGCGAGATCTGATCCCGGGCCTCCCGCTCCGGCTGCCTCTGCGCAGAAAAGGCCCCACAGCCAGAGCCACCAGGTGCAGGGAAGCAGCCCCGAGGCTCCAGACGGCTCTGCGAGTTCCAATCCAACCTCGGGCCCTTGGGAACCCTGTGACCCTGGGCAAAGGCTTCACCCTGCTGTACAAACGATCTGGGGAAGGAAGGGGCCGACTGGCCAGGATCTGCTAAGAACAGCCAAGAGGGTGGCAGGGCCAGGCCCGGCCCCCAGCAGCTGAGGACACCAGGCCGGGCACTGAGCCCCCCCGGCTGGGCACTGAGCCCCCCCGGCCGGGCACTGAGCCCCCCGGCCGGGCACTGAGCCCCCCAGCGGCTGAGGGCATCAGGCCGGGCACTGAGCCCCCCCGGCCGGGCACTGAGCCCCCCAGGCCGGGCACTGAGCCCCCCAGAGCCAGGCCCGGCCCCCAGTGGCTGAGGGCACCAGGCCGGGCACTGAGCCCCCCCGGCCAGGCACTGAGCCCCCCGGCCGGGCACTGAGCCCCCCAGGCCGGGCACTGAGCCCCCCAGTGCCAGGCCCAGCCCCCAGCAGCTGAGGACATCAGGCCGGGCACTGAGCCCCCCTGGCCGGGCACTGAGCCCCCCAGCGGCTGAGGGCATCAGGCCGGGCACTGAGCCTCCCCGGCCAGGCACTGAGCCCCCCAGCCAGGCACTGAGCCCCCCCCCCGGCCGAGCACTGAGCCCCCCTGACCAGTCACTGAGCCCCCCCGGCCGGGCACTGAGCCCCCCAGAGCCAGGCCCAGCCCCCAGCGGCTGAGGACATCAGGCTGGGCACTGAGCCCCCTTGACCAGTCACTGAGCCCCCCTGGCTGGGCACTGAGCCCCCCAGTGGCTGAGGACATCAGGCCGGGCACTGAGCCCCCCTGGCTGGGCACTGAGCCCCCCAGCCAGGCACTGAGCCCCCCAGCCAGGCACTGAGCCCCCCAGGCCGGGCACTGAACCTCCCAGCACCAGGCCCAGCCCCCAGCAGCTGAGGAGCGTACATGCGCGGCGCAGCGCGAGAGGAGGAGCGGCCCAGGACAAGGACTTCGGGACCCCCCCCCCCCCCCCCGATTACTCGGCATTTTGTTTTACTGCAAGCAGTGGAGGGAGAGGAGAAAAGGGCCAGAAAGGCCCCCAAGCCTGTCCCTGCATGTGGGGCCCCACTGGAGCTGGCTCCGTCTCCTTGATACCATAAAGGGGCTCCGAGTTGTAGCCGCTTTGCCCAAGGCCCCGACACTGCACACTCTTATCCCAGAGATGCCAAGATTCGCCTGCACCGATGCAGAGTCAGGGCACAGCAGTGGAGTGCCCAATCACCCGGACCCTCCGGAGGACGCGCTGCTCCGCCCTTTTACTTTGCTTGGCTGGGTCGGCCCACGATTCTGTTCACCGGGTGGCTAATGTGGAGATGTGTTTTGTGGGCCTCCACATGGGCCGTCTATAGCAAATGGCTGCCCTCCGGAGGAGGTGGGCAGGGAGGAAGGGAAGGAGAGAATCTGGAACTCCAGTTTTTACAAACGCATGTACCCTTCCGAGCGTGTGACCCTGGGCAAGTCACTTAACCCCAGCTTACTCTTCTGCCTTGGAAAGATTCCTCAGTGTGGATTCGAAGACAGAAGGTTTAGAAAAACGACGGAATGTTTAAAAGGGTTTTTACATGCAATTGGGAAAAGTTTAAGCATAAAAATTAAACCAAAAAAAGGCAATTCCAGCCCTTGACTCGCCAGGACTCGGGTTGGCACAGACATCCTTGACAGGCCACCAGGTGGCAGCAACACCCCAGAGAGCTTGAAAATGGAAGGTAGGAAGTGGAAAAGAGGCAGGAAGCAGAGGGACCTGGGAGTCTGGTCCAGTGAACAGAATGAAGATAGTGATGTTCACAAGTCAGGGCACTAACCGCAGGACTGTAGAGCTGGAAAGGCCCTGAAGTTCCCCTAGGGCCCCTGAGCATTGCCTGAAAAGGATCTGGCGGTTGTAGTGGTCCCCAAGCTCAACAGGAGCCCACCGTGCCAGCTGGCCAGGCACCGAGCCCGGGTCTGGCCGCCACATTTCGGGGACCAGCTTGATAAGCATCCACTGAAGAGTGGCCAGTTCGTACCAAATGGGGACTAATCCCGGGCACTGGAGGCCAGAAACTCTCAGAGGCGCAGCTGGGACAAGGCCTGGACTCCTTCCCGTGGGCTCGGAGGACAGAACAGAGAAGCGGAGCCCATTGGAGGGGGCTGGGCTGGGGGCAAGAGCAGAGACGAGGAGCTCCCACTCCCAGGCTCCACCCAAAGGTAGGGCAATGGCTGCCAGCAGGTGCTGCGGAGAGGCCGGCGTGGCTCCCGTCGGGCCGGCGTGACTTCTAGCAGGCAGAAATGCCCTGCCGGGGTCAGCTTCCTCAGACGAGGCCCTTCCACCACACATGCAGGGTTCGGACTCCAGAGGCCGCGGGCTCCAATTCCACCACAGACGCTTATGTCCTATGGTGTGACCTCGCAGCTATCACTAAGCCTCCCCTTGCCTCGGTTTCCTCATCTAGAAAGCCAGGGAGGTTGTTCTCAAGGGCTTCTGCGGCCCCCTCCAGCTCCTTCCGTTCTAACTCGAGATAGCTTTAGCTTCAGAAAAGGGCGCCCCAGAGAATGGGAACTGGCCCACGAATGCCAAGCCCCGGAGGACTCGCCCAGCTCATGTCGGCTGGCCCAGCATCTTTTCTCAACCCTTACCTTCTGTCTTAGAATCAATCCTGAGTTCCAGGGCAGAAGAGCGGCAGGGGCTAGGCAATGGAGACTTGTGCAGGGTCACACAGTTAGGAAGTGTCTGAGGATAGATTTGAACCCAGGACCTTCCGTCTCTGGGCCTGGCTTTCAGGCCATGGAGCCACCTGCCTGCCCCACCGTCTTCCTCTTAAAGAGAAGGAAATAGAGACCCAAAAGGAGCCCCATGATCTGGCCTTAGGGCTTCAATGGGCCCTAGATTCGGCTGCTACTCACTAGCTCGGGGTCTTGGTTGTCGCGTCTTGTCTCTGAGCTTTGGTTTCCTCCTCTGTCCAAGGAGGGCCAGAGTCGCTGATTTAAGGGTCCTTCCCAGCTGGGGGGGAACCTTAGAACTATTCAGCCAAGAGCAGCCTTAGAACAGAGCCCGTCAGGGTGCCCAAGTAGCTCCGTGGATAGATTGTCGGCCTAGAGACAGAAGGGCCTGGGTTCCGATGTGGTCCCAGGCACTTCCCAGCTGGGTGACCCTGGGCAAGTCACTTGACCCCCATTGCCTAGCCCTTGCCACTCTTCTGCCTTGGAGCCAATCCCTAGTATCGATCCTAAGCCAGAAGGAAAGTGCCTTTAAAAAGGGAACCTAGAAGAAGGGACCTTCGGCCACAGAAAGTGGGAGTCGTGGGGTGGGGGGGATCTTAGACCACGGCACCTTAGAGCTGGAGAAGGCGAGGCAGAGAAGGCCAGAAGCAGGAGAGACGGTGCAGTTCGCGCAGCCCAAGGAAAGTTCTCCCACGAACCGCCCCAACCTGCCCCCCAAATCCAGGCAACTCACCACAGCTTTTGCAGCTTACAGGTGGGGTGCTGCAGACCCTCACAGAGCAGATGCACCCCCATGTCTTCGAGGTCGTTGAAACTCACATCCAGGGCCTTGAGGTGAACGTTGGACTGGAGGGTGGTGGACAAAGCCTCACAGGAGACAAAGGTAAGGCGGCAGATGCCCAACCTGGAAGGCACAGACACTGAGGGAGGCCCCGAGAAAGGCAAGAAGAAGTAACAGAAGGGAGAGAGACGTGCCGCTCCTTGCCTCTGCGGAGCAATTAAATGCATTTGGAGGCACACTCAGAATCATCCAGGATGGTGAAAGGAAGAAGAGATGAAGAGGGGCTGCGGCCGCCCCTCTTCAGGGTACCCCAAGTTTCATTGACCTGACCATAATGCCAGAAAGGCGCGAGAGGGAGTGGCAGCTTCCCAGGAATCACCAAATCTGATGACTCCTCTCATTCTTTGGCCTCAGCCCAGCCACCTAGAACAGAGCCTGGACGTTGGCTGAAGCTCAGTTTCATCTCCATCTCCAGATTCTCTCCTTCCCATCTCTTCCTCTGCCCTCCTTTGGAAAACACAAAAAATAAAACCCATCCCAAACCGTGGCTGAGAGAAACCAGGTCCCACACTGCCCACGGCCGTGGCCAAGGTGTCTCACTGTGCACTTTGAATCCATCACCTCCCATCAGGCAGAGCGTAGGAGCGCAACTGTGTAGAGATCTGGACAAAAGGGGTACCAACAGAAGGAATCTAGAAACCTTCGCTAAGACTTCTGAAGCATGGGGCAAGTCACTAAAGGCGGTAAAAGTAGAGGTGAGAGCAGTGAGATTGGCCTTTCTCTAAACGTGCCTCCTGTAGAAGGTAGCATTTTAGCTGAGATCAAGGAGGCCAGGGGGATCTCTTGCTGAATAGCGGCACCTGTCCACTCAGTAAACGTAAGAGAGATTACTTGGGTCTGTGTTGATGAACCTATGGCACGTGTGCTAGAGCGTGCCAGAGGGGGCTGCTCTCTTCCTCCTCTCCACCACCCATGAGGACATTTTTCATCACCCACCCCTCTGCCCAGCAGCCCAATGGGAATACTTCCTCCCTCCCCTGGCTAGGGCAAACTGAGGGCGGGGTTCACATGTGGTGTGAGGATTGCAGTCAGGGTACTCAGTCTTTAAAAGGTTCACTATCACTGAATTGGGTTCTTTCTTCTTCATGTGCAGCTTGAAACTCCAATTACTCTTTCTTGGATTTACTTTGGAAAAAGTGGGGAGAATATCTCCTTGAAACCACTCTGTTCCTCCAGCTGCAACAGTGACTGCCCACAAATGGCTCTGAGCACCCATGCTGCTCATCTAAATCAGACTGAGAGGGGGCCTCCAGTCCCTGGCTGCCTCTTCTACTTTGTATTTCTTGCCCTGGACACAGGTAACTGACCCAGGATTCTGCACTAGCTGTTCCGTCTTGACAGGAATTTCAGGAGTTCAGATCATGAGGATCATTTCCCAGTAGGAGATGATTCCTGACACTACTCTAGCCATTCTCAGGGGAGAAGATGACCATGGACACAGCAGGATGAGTCATGCCTGGATGGCCAGGAAATAGAGACCTTGAGTAAGTTACTCAAATAGTGTAGGGCTAAAGTGTGAAGTCTCACTGTTTATTACTTCTTAATTGGGGGCATGGAAGAGAAGAGCAGGGGAAAGCATTTGGCTCAGTAGAACAAAATATAGCTTCTCTCCCAACAAGATATTTTCCATGCATGTGTTATGGTCAGTCAATGAATCATTAAGTGCTCACCGTTTTTCAGGCAATGATTTCTTGACAAATACAACAACAGAGATAAATTTATCCAATGAGTGAGCGCCTAATCATTAATGCCAATGCACCCATAAAATAGAAGATGGAAACCCATCCACGGCTCAGTGAGAAGCCCAATCAAAGAAAGATTCTAAGTGAATGGGATGTTCCTCCAGATATTCCTGTTTGTGGATGACATTGGGCCGATTGTGCCAAGTCCTAAAATGCTTCAGACTCTAGATGCGATTTATAATTACAAAGTTCAACTTAACAAGCCAGGCACACAGAAGAAGCTAAGTGGAGGAAGGAGGTCCATTTTCCAGACCACAGAGTAGGTCTAACATACCAACCATCTTAGACATACACTTCAGAAGTCCAGCAAGCTAGATCCAGCACTGAATAAGAGGGAGCTCAAAGAGACCTCAAAAGTCACCAACTTCAAACCCATAATTTTACAGAGAAGAAAACTAAGTCATGGGAAGGTCAAGTAAATTGAGAGGAAAGGGTCATAAGTCAAGGTCAAGCCAAGGTCCTTAGTCACCAAATCTTACTCTTCAGGCCTCACCATAATACTTCCTTTAGCTCTTAGGCTTACAAGGCTTTCAATTCCCCCCAAACTCTTCCTATTAACATGCATGTTTTTCTAAATGCATAATATGAAATATTTTGGATTCTGGGGAATCAACATTGCCTACATGGCAATAAAAGAACACATGGTGGATGTAATTTGGTTTTGGCATATTACCCAGTGGCAGTGTGGTCTGGTGGATATCTCATTAGACTTAAGAGTCAGGAAAATTTGGTGTATTGGGCCATGAGCTGAGAGGGTTTATGTGAGAGTCCCTTGGCAGTATAGATGCCAGCAATGTGGAGCAGTTATTGGAGGCTGCTGTGCCAATGTGTTCTTATACCAGCTATCTGAGGCAATCCTGGTATGATTCTACCCTGACCAGGAGAGCAGTGGCCAAGCAGGCCCATGAACCCCCAAACAGAGCAAGGTTGTAGACACCAGACCCTTCATGACTTGGCAGGATGGAGAGTGCACTGGGCTTGGATTTAGAGCTCAATGACTGGTTCTAATGCTGAGTTTTCTTGTAGAGAGAATGCTCGGCTGGAAGGAGGTGGTAGGGAAGTTGGCCTAAATGAAACTTAAGGCACTTTCCTCCTCTGAGAGTTTGCTGTGAGGTGGCTGAAGAGGCTTCTCCAAAATGGAAGATGGCAGATACTCACCGCAGCGTGTGCAGTTGGCTCTTAGAATGGCACAATCCCTCACAGAGGGACGTCACCCCCGCATCTCCCAGGTCGTTTAAACTGAGGTCCAGCTCAGTCAGGCTCTGGTTGGTGCTGAGGACGGAGGACAGGTTCTGACAGGCAGCGGGTGTCAGATGGCAGATCTTTAACCTAGAGGAAACCACTGAAGGTTTGGCTTCCCGATTGTGTGCACAGTCCTTCTCTTTTCTCTCCGCCCTTCTGTGGTGGTCCCATTCACTCCTGCCTCCAGCCCTCCCATGGCTAACGCCCTACAGAACATCTCTACCAGGATGGCTTACCAGCATCCTAAAGGCAACACCCTTCTCCCCCTCTGTCTTTGCATCCTCCAGATCTTGGGAACTTGCTAACCATCCTCCTACTTGGACCTAATCCTCGTAGTTCTGTAACTCCCCCTAGTGGACTCTGTGGTCAAGTCACCTCCAAATCTCTCCCTCCTCTCCATTCTTCCTTCCTTCCACAATCATCATCTGCTCATATCCCTCCTTTGGGCAGAAATCTTTATAAGCTTCTAATGTTCTCTTGAGAAAGGTTCAATCTCCTTTTGCTTGGCATTCCAGGCCCTCCCCAGTGGGTGCCACTTTACATTTCTATTCCTTTTCCATATTCTGATCTTCCATATGCCTTATATTCCAGCTGGCCCTGAAGACTTGTCTCCCCAATGCCCCCTACTCTCCGCTGCCTCCAGAGTTTTGTTTATGTTCCGCAGGACTGGAAAGTCTTTCTGCCCCATCTTCCACTTGGAGCCCCTAGCTCCCAGCAGCATGCAGGCAGAAGGCTAAATTTGGAGGGTTCCGATCTTCTATTTGGATCTGCAAGAAATCTTGGAGACCATCTATTCCAGCTTCTTCATTGTACAGATAAGGAACCTAGAGTCCCAAAGATAGTGAACTGCAGGGGAGGCAGCCTTTGAACCCAAGTGTTCTGGCTCCAGATCCAGACCTTTGACACTGAATTATGGCGCCTCCACTTACACGTCCCTTCCCCTCTTTAGGTCTCACTTCCCCATCTGTAAAATGAGCAAACTCCATGACTCCTAGTCTGGGAGCCTACAACCTGTAAACAAATCAGGACAATGGAGACAGTAGAAAGCAGTCAGGGAAGGCTTCCTGGAGGAGACAGCATCTGAGCTGAGCTTCACAATAAAACTAGAAGCCCTGGAGACAGAGATGGGGAGGTGACACCTAGGAATGGGAGATGGGGTATGCAAATCCCCCGAGGCAGGAGATGGAGTGAAAGGGGAAAGGGCTTTGGATTTGGAATCAGAGGGCCTAGGACTGAATCTCACCCAGCTTTCCTATTACTACCTTGGCCTGGTTACTTCCCCTCTGAGGTTTCAGGTTCTTCATCTAGAAAATGAGAGAGTTGGCTGAGACGGCTCTTGGTCCCCCCTCACTCTCAACCTGAAGTCGGGCCCATCCCAGACTGGACCATGGAGGACGCCTATTCGTGAAGCGGAGAAGTAAGAAAAAAGCTGGAAAGGTGAGGGCAGTTGGGTTGTGGGGGCCCTTGAGTGCCAGGAGGGGCAGTTTCGAGTTTGTCCCAGAGAGAGTAGGGATCCCCTGAAGGCTTTAGAGGAGGGGAGTGATGCAGGCAGAGTAGAGGCTGGCCTGGAGAGGGGAAGGGCCAGGAGCTGGGAGACCAAGGAGGGTGCTACGAGAATTGATCAAAATGTAAATTTTAAAAAGAAAACCTGATATAATTAAAAAAAACAAAACAAAACCCTGGCCTTCTGTCTTGGAGTCCATACTGAGTACTGGTTCCAAGGCCAAAGGGCGGTTAGGGGTAGGAAATGGGACTGAAGTGACTTGCCCAGGGTCACGCAGCTGGGAAGGGTCTGAGGCCAGGTTTGGACCCAGGACCTCCCGTCTCCAGGCCTGACTCTCCATCCATTGAACATAAGCTTGAGGAGTCCATACTCTAGCCCCCTCACCCAGGGGAAGCCGGGGCAGGGAGATAAAAAACAAATGCCGGGTAAAAGGGGCAAAAGGCACAGAGCCCAACGAAACTTGGTAGAGACGGAAAGAGGTGCCCGAGCGGACCCACGAGAAAACCTGGAATTCTGGGGGGTGGAAGAGAGGAGGGAGTGCCTTCGAGGCCTGGAGATCAGCCAGGGCAAGTGCCCAGAGGTGGGAGATGGATAGTTGTGGTGGTGGAAGCCGGCTGGAGGTTGAATGATGGTTGGGCCAGGTGGGGATTTCCCCACAGAGGAGTGCGGCAGTCCCTTGGGCCTCCCTAAGCTGGTGACTCAGGGACTGACCTCAGAGCTCAGGGGGGGGGGTGTCTGAGGGGGAAGGTACCAAGCAGAGTGGAAATGACGCCCACAGCTGTTACAGAAACCCAACCAGGCCCAGGCGCCTTCCTGGGGGCCCAGCCCAGCGGCCTTCCATTGCGGGGGACACTGAGGCAGGGCAGGCCCCTGGGCTCCTCCTGGGGAATTCCTCCAGATGGAAGCCAAGCCGGACTTACCACAGCGTCTGCAGCTTACAGGCAGAGTGGCCGAGCCCAGGACACAGGAGCTGCAGCCCCGACTCCCCCAGCGCGTTGCCGGTCAGATCCAGCTCCGCTAAGTGCTGGCTGGTGCTCAGAACCTTGGAGAGCTCCTGGCAAGCTTCTCCATCCACGTGACAGCGCCTCAACCTGGCGGGGAGAGAGACCCTGAGGGGCCTGGAAACTGGGAGGGGAGAGCCCCGCCCCCGCCCACCTGGGGGCGGGGCTTACTGCAGCATCTGGAGGCGGCACCTGGGGTGGAGGAGCCCCCCGGCCAGCAGCCGCACGCCCGCCGCTCCCAGGACGTTCCTGCTCAGGTCCAGCCGGATCAGGTTCGGATTGGTCACGAGGGCGGCCGCGATATCCTGGCAGGCCGCGGCCGAGATCCGGCACCGCTTCAGCCTGGAGGAGGAAGGGAGAGGGAGGCACTGGTAGAGCCCCTACACCAGACGCTCATCCGGGCCCAGCGGAAGGTTCCGGCAGAGGCACCCTTCCACAAACACCGAAGTGCCTACTGTGTGCAGGGCCCCCCCGACCCAGTGGGAAGGCCGACAAGGCAGGGAGCCGCCCTTGCTTGGCAGACTCGAGCAGTGGCGCCCCTGTGTGCCATACTAGGATCAGAGGGCGCTTTCGGACACCCCAGCCTGCCGATCAGGCCCATTTAACAACCAACAACGCGGAGGCAGTGACTTGGTCAAGGCCACCCATCTAGGGCAGAATCTGAACTCACAACTTCTGGCCTCCAAGTGCTCCACGCACCACTTCACTGCCTCACCCCTCGCCACGGAGCCAGGCTGCCTCAATAGGAGTGAGATCAGGGAGGACAGGAGGAGTGGCTGGAAGAGCCACGGAGAGGCCGAGAGCAAAAGACAGGGCAGCCCAGAAGGGGGAAAGGCTGGAAGGCAGGAGGTGGAAGGCCAGTGAGGAAAACATGGGCCCCGAGAGACCGAAGCCCATAGTGGAGGCCGGGCAGTCGGGGTAAGATGGCCGCGGTGCCGGGAGCCGGACTGGACTCCTCAGAGAGCGCGTTCTGTCCCAGAAGCCACTGAAGGCCACAGGGAAGGGCGCAGCCCTGGACTGGCTGAACAGAGCCCCCGAGCCCCCTGTGTAAGTTCCCAGAATGCCAGAGGAGGGATGACCTCCTGGGCCGCATCCTTCACGAGCTTGTTTCTCCTCTTGCTTGGCGGCCTGCCCTGTCTGCTTGCTTCTAGTTGAAGGCTTGGGCCTGCCTCGACCTTCCCAACACGTGCACACTCTCCCTCCAGTCCATTTTTCATCCAAAGCAAGAGAAGCTGGTGTTTTTGCACAGGTCTCGAAGCCCTTCCGTGGCTCCTAATTGTCTCCTGACCCAAGTTCAGCCATCTCCTCCCTCTGCCCTGAGTATTCCGTTTCACCCCTCCATCCCGTCCCTCCCCGGTCCCGTCCTGTCCCGTCCCTCCCCGGTCCTGTCCCATCTCGCCCCGGTCCCGTCCTGTCCCGTCTCGCCCCGGTCCCGTCCCATCTCGCCCCCGTCCCGTCCCGTCCCGTCTCGCCCTGTCCCGCCCCATCCCGTCTCACCCTGGTCCGGTCCGGTCCCGTCCCGTCCCTCCCCGGTCCTATCCCATCTCGGCCCGGTCCCGTCTCGGCCTGGTCCCGTGTGCTCCTCAGACTCCAGCCAGACCACCTAACTTGCTGTGTAATCCCCAGACCCGCTCCTGCGTCTCCGGCCCAGAGGGGCCTCCCTTCCCTCAAACCCTCCTCTGGATGCTCTCAGGCCCCGGCTTTCCCCGCTCAGTCCTCCTCCAGGGTCTTCTCTTCTCTGAGGGGCTACTCTGGGGAGGGCAGGGAGCAGACGTTCCCAGCCTGCTTCTGCCCCTGGGCGCCTCCTCCACCCATGCTGAAGCAGCTTTCTGGAGCGCCCCAAGGGCCTGCAGGGGGGATCTGCATGGCCCCCAAAGGGCACATCCTGCCCACTCTGCTGCTGGACAGCTCCCGCAGTCCAAGAACTCTCCTAGGAAGCCCAATCCATCATCTCTTCCCTTCCCCCTGGAGCCCTTCCCAACCAACCCTTGCTCATCCCGGGTCTCTTCCTCTCCCTTCCATCCTGGTGCATGGAATTGGTCAGCCTTTTGTCTCCCCCGTTGGGTGGGGAGCTCCCTGGGGCCCTCTTGGTATCCCCAGCACTTAGCGCAGTGCCTGACGCCGAGTAGGCACCTCGGCAGTGTCTATGGACTGACTTCCTTGGTCAGGTAAGCCCTGGATCACTGCTTGGTTAATGGAGGATGATGGGGGCTGGAAGGGGCCTCCGGTGTCGCCCGGTTCTCCCCTCCTCTTATAGAGGAGCGTGAGGCAGCGCCCCAAACCCCCCAGGGATCTGGGATCCCCGACTTTCAGAGACGGAAGGGACCTCAGGGGTCATCCCGCTTCATGCCCTCGTTCACCATGGAGGAAGCTGAGGTCAGAGAGGGGAAGTGATTCGGAACAGACTAGAACCTGGGGCTTGCGTGCGTGCGTGCGTGCGTGGAGTGGAAGCCCGTCCCGTCCCCCACGGATCCTGGCTGACAGAGGACACCCCGTTTGCCAGGCCTCCCCCCTCCTTTCTGGAGCTGCTCGGGCGGCGGTTCTAAGCTGGGGGACCTCGGTGTCCTCACCGCAGGTTCTGGAGCTGGCAGTTGGGATGTCGGAGCCCCTGGCACAGCAGCCTCACTCCGCGGTCGCCCAGGGCATTGCGGTACAGGACCAGCTCTACGAGGTTGCGGTTGGTGCTGAGGGCAGCAGCGAGATGCTCACAGTAGGTCTCCGGCAGGATGTTCTTCTCCGACCTAGGAGGGAACGAGGAGGCACAGGCTGAGGCTTGGGAGGTGGGAAGTCATCGGAGGCAACCCGGAGGACTCGTTTGGGGTGGCGATGCTGTCGCCAGGGTGTGGGCTCAGGGGACATCCCTGCCCAGGAAGAGGCTCAGGCGTGGGCTCAGCAGGATGCCCTGCACGTAGGAAATGCTCATTCACACACTGGAGCCCGTCCAACCGTCTCTGCCCTCGGTGGATGCGATGGTGGAACCCGGCCGTATCGACCGGCTCTTTTTCCCTAGTTGCCCCGGGGAGGGGCTGGATGGGGTGAGCCTGACGTGGGGTCCCTCAAAAGGACAGCTCATCCCAGGGACGACGGGGTGACAGCCCTGGGCCCAAGCTCCCAGGGAGAACCCAAGAGGACCCGCGCCACGTCGTGGAGCTGGGAGGGCCCTTACAGATCGCCAGATCCGGCCTTCTTCCAGCCAGGCCGCTAGCACTTGTTAAACAGCCGAGAAGCGTCTGAACTCGCACCTGAGCCCGGCCTTCCGGGCCTGGTGCTCCGTCCTCTGGGACACCTGGCTGCCCCCTACATTCTTTTCCATGAGGATCGAACCCAAAGGGTCCCCCTGGAGGCACAGCGCCAGGACCAGCCGTCCCTGGCACCCGGCCCGCTTCTTCTGTTTCCATAGAAGAGCTGCCCCGGCCGGAGTTGGGGCAGGATCCGCCGTGTGACGTCCTCCTGCTACCACCCAGGGTGCCCGGCCTCTCGGGGACAACCTCGTAACCTAATGGACCCCCCTAAAAGCGAGGGCTCGCCAGGCTGGCCCGAGAGGGGATGCCACCCTGTCCCGGCACAGTGAGGACAGACGTGCCCCCTCGCCCTCTGGGTCTGCAGGCGCCCCCGGTTAGCACTCACGGCTTCAGAGGCTGGTTCTGGGGTCCCTCCGCTCCCTCTGGCTCTTGCTCCCCGTCGGCACTGAACGGGGCGCTGCACAGGTGCACCACGAGGGCGCTCCAGCAGTTCCTCACGCAGAAAGAGGAGGCCACGTGCTCCATCTTGGTGGCCATCTCGCTGACCACGACCACCTGGAAGTAGTCCAGCGCCCTCTGGATGAAGTCCTCCTCCTGAATCTCGTAGAGGCACGTGAAGAGCTCCAGGGCGCCCCGCTGCAGGGTGGAGCCTTCGCTCCTGGCCTTGGCCCGGATCCATCGCAGCAGGTCCCTCTTGGTCCTCGGAGAGATCCTCCACCCGAGCCGCCGGTCCAGGTAGCCGCGCGTCTCCTCGTTGAGGAGCCCGAAGAGGAAGCGCACGGCGAGCGCCAGGGAGCTCCTCTCACACTTGGCGTAGTGGTCCAGGAGCCCGGTGAGGCCGGCCGGAGAGGCCCCGAGCTCCCCCTCCAGGGCGTAGAACATGGCGGCGAAGAACTCCTGGAAGCTCAGGTGGATGAAGCTGTAGTATCTCTCGCGCTGGATGTCTTTGTGGAAGACGTTCATGTTGAGGAAGGCCGACACGTGGGCCGCCTCCAGGCCGTGCCTGCGCAGCTCGTCTTCGTCGAAGAGGATCCGCTGGCGCCAGAGGCCGGCGGCCGCCAGGGAACAGAGGCCCCTGAGGCTGGGGGGCGGCTGGGCCCGGGAGCCCCCCGCCTTGGGCTGCAGCAGGCTCAGCAGATAGAACATGTAGACGGCCGTGGTGGTCTTGGAGGTGTGCGGGAAGGGCCGGCCCACGTCCAGCTGCTGCTTGAGGCAGGTGCACACGATCCAGCACATCATCGGCACGAAGCACAGGGTGAAGAGAGGCTCGTTGTCGCGCACCACAGCCAAGCCCTGCCGCGCCTGCTCCTCGTTCCCGAAGAACTTGTAGAAGTACTCCTGGCGCTGAGCCTCGGAGAAGCCCAGGATCTCCACGTGCCGGGGGTGCTCCAGCAGGTGGCGCAGGGTCTCCAGCGTGGTGGGCCTCGTGGTGATCAGCACCGACCGCTCGGGAAGCAGCTTCCTGGTGAGCAGACAGCTCAGGAGGGCCTCCACCGGCCTCCTCTCGCCCTGCCGCAGGCAGCAGCAGTCCGTGGGCTCGTGAAAGAAAGGCTGCAGCTCGTCGAAGCCGTCGATGATGAAGAGGAGCCTTTCCGGGACTCGGACGATCTCAGAAATGGGCACGTTCCTCTCCGGCCAGCACAAGGAAATCAGGTCTTCCAGGCTCCTCTCCCGCACCTGGTTCATCTCGCGGCAGTTCACGTAGAAGAGGTAGTCGAAGCGGTCCGAGTACAGGTGCCCCTCGGCCCAGTCCAGCATGACCTTCTGGGCCAGGATGGACTTCCCGATCCCGGCGGCCCCCTGCAGGACCACGGAGTGGGGCGCCTCCGGCCTCTCCTCATCGGGCTCGAATAAGGTCTCTATGTGGATGGGGCTGGCCCGCTGGTCCAGGCACAGAGCATGCTGCCGCCCCAAGGCCAGGAGCTCGCGCTGGGCTCTGATCAGGGTGGCGTGTTCCTTCACCAGGAGCAGCCGCGTGTATCTCTGGCTGAGGTTCACAAGCTCTCCCAGGCGGGCGTTCCTGTCCTCGATGAAGCGGTATTTGCGCCGGACGTGTTCGCGGTATGTTTCCTGGGGATCTGGCAAAAGGGACAAAGGGATCATTGGACGTTTATTCAGCAGCCAGTCCTTGCTGATTAGAAGGCCCGGGATCACCCCGAGAGGGAACAGCCCCGAGTCGGAAAGCTACGGGTGCAGGGCCCCACCTGACCGTTTTAGGGAGCCACCAAGTGTTCCCAATCACACAGACAGACTGTCCAAGGCGGGACTCGAACCAAGCATCCCTGACCCCAAGGCCGACTACAACCTCTCCTTGTTTATTCTGAATGACACAGAATAGAATCTCAGGGCAGGAAGGAAGGTGGGACCCAGGGAGGGAAGGAGATGAAGTATTTCTTTAGAGCTTACTATGTGCCAAGCACAGTGCTAAGAACTTTACTGCTACCATTATCTCCTTTGATCTTCACAGCAACGCCTGGATACTGTAATTATTCCCATTTTAGAAAAGGTCTCAAGCAGGATTTGAACTCAGGACTCCAGGCCCAGTGCTCTATCTACTGTGCCACCTAGCTGCCAAACTTCTGTAACCATCTTTTCTAATCTGAACCAGAACAAGAATATTGGACCTGAGAAATGGTCCCCCAGATTTTACTTGAAGAATCCCAATAATAAGGCACTCACCACCTCTAGAAGCAGCCTGTCCCCTCCCGGGGAGTTGTGACTGTGGGAAAGTACAGAGGTCCATCCAGTGGCCTCTCTCAGGACCCAGGGTCTCTCTACCCAAGTGAGGTTAAATGCTCTCTGCTCAAGGTAGGTTAAATGAGATGAGACACACCGTGCATTCAGCCCACATATGCAGGCACCGCACACAGTGCTCTGCCATAGTACTGTGGTACGTTTATTATATAGGTTTTTGGTACACACACATAATCAACTCTCTACGTGTATGACATTCTACATTCTGATTGGATATTATCAAATCATCTAAACAACACTCTTGTGATGTTACTACTACTACTAAGAATTCTGTGATCATTTACTAGGTATGATTAATGTGAATAAAGCCATGCGTAGGTTAGTAGCCCTTGACCTGCTGAGAGGATCATTGTGCTCTTGGCCAGCTTTCACTATCCATCATAATTGCTTGGGAGATGAACAACAATACATCTTCTAAGTGTGAGGACTTTAGGTAGACCAATTTTGGGGTTTTCCTCAATTTACAAGTTCTGTTTTTCTTCTGTTACTTTGAAGTGCCTAGCAACAACAAATTCATTTGAGTGTGGTAACTGTAGGACAAGATTCATTATAGTACTCAACCTTTCAGTTGGTGTTTATTGTAGGGGCTTGGAGCATATCTCCTACTTGAGAAAGGAGGGGTCATGGACAATAATCTTTGGGCTTTTATTCTGTAACTGCAATCTTTTTGGGGTAATAACCTTAAAGTAGGGTATATAGTTATTGATCCTATAAGTATTTGCTCTCATGTCATTTCTCCTGTATTGGGGAGAGAATAATAATCATAACAAGTCCACTAATTGGGAAAATTTGGGGAAAGAAATCACACAGGGGGATCAGCAGGGGGCCATCATTCTGGGGTCTGCTTTGTTGACCTTCCTTCCTTGGACTGTGACCTGGTTGATCAGTCAAGGTATGATGGCCTCCGGCAAGAAAGTTCTTCCTGTGATCCAGCCTAAATGGGTGTCTTCTACTTCTTCCCTTTGTTTTCCATGCCATCCTCTGAGGCCAAACAGAATGAGTTAGACCCATCCTCCATAGGGGAGCCCTCAAAATACTCAAAGCCAGCTATATTGTTCTTCCCGGATCTTCTCTTCTCCAAGGGAAACACCCCCAGTGTCTTCCATTCCCAATTCACTGTTGCTTTAGACAAATCTCTGCTCTACATCTTATCTTTGTGGAGTTGATTTGTCCTCAGAAGAAGCAAGTGGTTACCCACATTTAGAGCCATCTCCATCCCAGTGCTCTTGGGGGCAATTGGCACCCAACTGTGGTAAAGCCTTCGGGGCTTGGATCAGTCTGATTGGCCATAGATGTGTTTTGGACCATCTGACCTTGGCCCATCTTCGCAATGAACAAAGTGGTCTTATCTCATCCCCCAGGAATCTGTGAGCCTGGCTGCTCTGCTTTGAAGCACTGTTATCTTGAGCAGAGCATTGCCGTGACTTACCTTTTTGTTACCTTTCATGAGACCCCAGTGGCGCTGGCCTCCTTGCTCTTCCTTTCCCAAGAGGCTTTTTCCTGGCCAGTCCCAATTGCTCTCAGTTCTGTTGCCTTCCTTCTTTCCATTGGTTATTTATCCTATTTCTCTTGACTCTGTCTGGTTTCTCCATAGTTATTTCTGTTTTGTTTTCCCATCAGGCCATGAGCTCCTCTAGGGCAGGGGCTGCCTTTTGCTCCCCTTTTTTCCTGTTGTTCTTCACTTGTGTCTGACTCTTCATGACCCTATTTGGGGGTTTCTTGGCCATGGTTTGCCATTCCCTTTCCCAGTTCATTCTACAGATGAGGAAACTAAGTATATATGTATGTGCTAAGTGTCTGTTCCAAGGCAGAAGGCCAGTAAGGGCTGGCCAAACAGGGTGAAATGAATTACCCAGGGTCACATGGCAAGTGAGGCTCCGAGGCTAGATTTGAACTCAAAAAGATGAGTCTCCCTGACCCTAGGCCCCGGCACTCTAGCCACTGCACCACCCAGCTTTCTTGTTGATGGTCCCTAATAACTTGCTCATTCCACATAGCCAACCCCACAGACCTACTGTGTCTCCCCAACCCATCTCCACTGGTTTTTATGTTGTTCAGCGCTTCTGGTCCTCCCGCCAGTTTGGCGCCTTCTCCAAGTTCCACCCAAACTGTAAGTGTCTCCCAAGGGACTGTCCTGGGCTTTCTTCCCTCCTCTTTCTGCAGCCATTACCCAACAACTAGACATGCTTGTCCCCAATGGGACAGCCACCAAGGGTAGATGTTCAGGGCCAAAACAACTCACGAAGACCCTGCCACAAGGACGTATAAGGGTTAGGATTCCTGTGTGTAAAGGGAAGACCCAACTCCTTCTGAGATTCCTTCCTGTTCTAAATCTAGAACCCACAACCTCCAGGATCTCTGATCTCCTGTCCCCTCGGCTCTCTTCCAGCTTTGGAACCCGACAAGAAGGTTCCAGGAATCAGAAGGGCCTCGGAGGGCAGCTGATCCCTTCAGCCTCTCCCTGCCCAGGACTACCATTTTCAAAGCCCTTGAGGCATTTGGCGGCATACTCTGGTGATATTTGAATTCTCTTCTATCCCCAAATTTCCCAGGGCTGGGAGGGTCCTCAAAGGTTTTGAAGCCCGCCTGTCTCTGAACAAGAGTCCCCTTTGACATCTCTGCCAAGCAACCTACTGGAAACCTTCCAGTGATGGGAAGCTCCCCACCACTGCTCCACCCCGGGACAGCTCCGATTGAGAAAACTCTTCCTTCTACCCTGGCCAAGATCCACCCATGACTGGGGAGGACAGCGGCCCAGCCTCCCCCACCAGCCTCCTTTTCCTGGGTTCCTCCATCATCATCATCTTCCTCCTTTTCCCATTCCCACTGGGGCCTGTAGGCCCTGACGCTATTGGCTGAACATTGCAACATCCCCTTCTCCATTTCAACAGATGTTACCGCCAGATGTTTCAATACCGGCCCGGAGGCCCCCTCTGAAGGGACCAGAGGGGGAAGGGACGGGGTCTTTTCAGGATCAGCCCAAAGGGGCCTGAAGGGCTTTGTCGTCCATCCAACGCTCTCCTTTGACATTTGACAGAAGAGGAAACTGGGGGAAAGGACTTGCCCAAGAGGGTGCAGCACAGAAGCGTCCCCTCGGCTCTAACCACATCCTTTGACAAGGGAGTAAACTGAGGCTGGGGGGTGCAGAAAGAAGCTGCCTCTGAATCAGAAAAAGGAAGTCCTGCAAATCTCTGGGAGATCTGCTCCAATGCCGTCACCCCTGCAGCTCAGGGCCGAGGAAGCCACAAAATCCCTTCTGGCTTTTGTTCAGTTTTAGAAAAGGGAACTTCTCACAAATCATCAGGCTGGCGGAGGCCTGGAGGTGGGTGGCCATCTCTCCCACCTTCCCTGCTGGAGTCTACACCGAGGGTATCTTGTCCTACTCACCCAGAGCTGGGGTCCCCCCTTCCCCAGGCATGGGGCCTGTGTCCTACTGTACCCCTGGGATCCCCCACATGCAGCTGGCCCTGCCCTGCAGATGCCATCTGAACCCAGGGCTTCCTGGCCCCATTTCCAACATTGCGCCCCATCAGACATCTCTGCTCCTGGGCGGAATGTGGGGTGAGGCCCTGGGCCTCGGATTCTCTGGCAAAATGGAGAAACTGGACAAGAGGGCCTCTCCTCTGCGCCCTCACGCCTGAGGTGCAGCCCCTGCCCAAGCCAGTCTCCACACGGCGCCCAGGAACACACCGATGGAGGTTCGCCAGCCAGAGAGAGGGAGGGGAGGAGACGGGCAGGACCTGACTGGCTGGCTGGAGGGGGGACCAGGGTCTGCGGCTCCCGACGGCTCACCTTTGCTTGGGGCTCCCGGACAGGCCCCGGCCAAGCTTCCAGACACTCGCCTGCAGGAGTCCAAGGCAATGAGCTCCAAGGAGCGTGGGGCATCTGGAACGGGAAGAGACGCGGGTCTGTGTGGAGACTGAGCGTGCTCGCTGGTCAGGGTCACCCCCTCCTGGGCCCCCCAGCCTCCGCTAAGGCTCCCCACTCCCTCCAGAGGTGGCCCATTCTCCTCTTAGAGAGCTCCAGGGGCTGGAAGCCCATTGCTGCTGCTGAGCCATCTCTATGCCTCTCCCACCCGTGGCTGGATGCGTCTAAGCCTGTTTCCATAGAGCCGACCTTGGCAGGAACCCCAGCATTGCTGAGTCCGATCCCTTAGAATTTCAGAGGGGGAAACTGAGGCAGGTCCAGAGAAGGCATGGTGAGCCCTGGGCAGAGCAGTGCCTCCCGGGTCCCAGGCCAGGCCTTCCTTCTCCATCCTTACCCCTCACCAGAGGCTCTTGGCATCCTCGCTCCCACAGGTCCTTCCTGTTGATGCGGTTGAAGACGCGAAGGGCCAGTTCCCAGGCCTCGGCAGGGCCCCATTGGGCCACCAGGATCTTGGCCAGGTCCAGGGGTCCTGCCTTCTCCATTCGGCCCCGGGGCACCCTCTCCTCACCCTCCCTCTCAGCCTCCAGGCCCAGGTACATCTTGAACTTGCTCAGCTCCCCACACTCCAACTCTTCCAGGTAGGTCACCAGGCAACAGAGAATGGTATCCGCCATGTCCATTGGCAGGGGCTGGGCTGAGTCTGGGGAGAAGCCCCTGGGCCTGGCCTGAGGAAGGCTCCAGAGCTCAGGGGCCAGCAGTGTGTCCAGGGTCACCCGCTGCCTGGCCTGGCCCTAGAAGGTGCCGGAGGGGGCACTGCTCGGACATAGGGAGCTGCAACACACAGAGGGACGGGGAGGGAGAGGAAGCAGCCCAGAGACAGAGATGGGGACAGCCAGAGAGAGAAAGAGGAAGCGGGCAGCCAGCTGGGGGAAACAGAGCGACAGAAGGAGAAAAAAGAAGGCTGGAAGCAAACTGAGGGACAGAAAGCAAAATAAAGGGGGACACAGAGGGAGGACAGAAGGGAACCGAGAGACAGACGGAGAGCCGGAGGGAGAGAAGAAGAGGGACAGACAGAGAGCTGGAGGGAGAGAAGAGGGACAGACAGGGAGCTGGAGGGAGAGAAGAGGGACAGACAGGGAGCTGGAGGGAGAGAAGAGGGACAGACAGGGAGCTGGAGGGAGAGAAGAGGGACAAGGAGAGCCAGAGGGAGAGAAGAGGGACAGACAGGGAGCTGGAGGGAGAGAAGAGGGACAGACAGGGAGCTGGAGGGAGAGAAGAGGGACAGACAGGGAGCTGGAGGGAGAGAAGAGGGACAAGGAGAGCCAGAGGGAGAGAAGAGGGACAGACAGGGAGCTGGAGGGAGAGAAGAGGGACAAGGAGAGCCGGAAGGAGAGAAGAGGGACAGACAGGGAGCTGGAGGGAGAGAAGAGGGACAAGGAGAGCCAGAGGGAGAGAAGAGGGACAGACAGGGAGCTGGAGGGAGAGAAGAGGGACAAGGAGAGCCAGAGGGAGAGAAGAGGGACAGACAGGGAGCTGGAGGGAGAGAAGAGGGACAAGGAGAGCCGGAAGGAGAGAAGAGGGACAGACAGGGAGCTGGAGGGAGAGAAGAGGGACAAGGAGAGCCAGAGGGAGAGAAGAGGGACAGACAGGGAGCTGGAGGGAGAGAAGAGGGACAAGGAGAGCCAGAGGGAGAGAAGAGGGACAGACAGGGAGCTGGAGGGAGAGAAGAGGGACAGACAGGGAGCTGGAGGGAGAGAAGAGGGACAGACAGGGAGCTGGAGGGAGAGAAGAGGGACAGACAGGGAGCTGGAGGGAGAGAAGAGGGACAGACAGAGAGCCGGAGGGAGAGAAGAGGGACAAGGAGAGCCGAGCTCAGAGAGGAGGCCAGGCTGGGAGAGGACAGGGATGGAGCCCAGAGGCCAGGAGTCTGGAGATGAAATAAGAGGAGCCTCCAAGGTGCTACCCTGATTCCCCGCCAGTGGCTCCTCCCACAGTGCCCAGGCTCTGCCCTATTGACAACTGAGTGACCCGCTCCTCAGAAAAAGAGGAAGTTAGGGAGCTGTTTGTGTCAGGAGGCCTGGTGTGGCCACCCTCACCCTCCCTCCCCAGGACTCTGGCCCTTGTCCGGCCTTTCCCTTCAGGTGCTTCGGTGGTGTCCAACTCTTCATGAGAGGTTTGTCATTGCTTCTCCAGGTCGTTTGACAGATGAGTAACTGAGGCAAAGGGGGTAAGGCACAGCCAAGCGTCTGAGCTGGGTTTGAACTCAGGTCTTCAGGAATCCAGACCTGGCACCACCAAGCCGCCCATTACCTTTACGATTGATCTGGCCAAGCCGGCTTCCTCCCTGTGGCTCTCATTATGCCTTTGGGTGCCACCTTCCCTCCTTCCCTTCCTGCCAAACTCCCCGCCAGCTGCTCCAGGGCAGGGGCTGTGGCCTTCTTGGGCCCCAGTGGGGCTTATTGAATATTCCTTCTTCCATGCTTGCCCTCCATCTGGGCATCGGAACTGTGTGTTGGTTCCAAGGCAAAGTGGGGGAAGCGTCTGAGGCCGAATGAATACTTCTTAAGGGCTGTTCCTGAGGCTGCGCACGCCCCTTTGGGACGGGCCTGGCCTCAGCCTCTCCCACAGGGCCTCCCAGAAGCCCCCCACGGCCCTACCCACTCTCCAAAGGCCACGGCTGAGGATTTCCATTCTCAGGCCAGTGGAGAACAAGGACGAGCCATCGGTGGTCTCAGAGCCTCCCGGCCTCCCTCCTGGAGAAGAGAATTGGGGGACACCCTGGGTCCTTGGGAGGGGAAGCCCTCCTTTAAAAAAGGAAAGAAGCCTTGAGTGGGAAATGAAGAATTAGAAGAATCTGCAGCTGTCCAAGGAACATGGAAGAGAGAGAACGGGAAGGAGGAGCCTCTGCAGAGGAAGCGCCCGCAGGGGCTGCTCCAGGACCCTCAGAGCCGCCGCCACCCACAGACGAGCTCCAGAGGCAATTCTTCTCCGACCCAAAGCCTGGGGCCGGAAGGGTGGCACAACGATGATCTCTGCTGCCTGCCACTAGCCCCGATGCTCGAGCAGGAAGGAGCCTGGCCAGGAGCTGGAGATGACGAGGGGCGCCCACCACAGAGGCCTTCCTGCCCCTGCCGCCCACCGAGGGCCTGGGATGTGGCACGGGGACGGCTGCCAGAGAAGAGAACATCCAGGTACAGCTCAGGCCCAGAGCTGGGTCCTTCCTGGCTGCTCTTCGGTCTCGGGGCTGACTCTAGGACAGAAGGTGAGAAGAGACCATCTGACAATGGGACGGCCTGGAGAGATGTGGGCCAGGTTGGAGGATGGTCAGATGAGCTTGGGCCAGGGGAGTGCCTTGGGGACTGCCCGGCATTATAATCAAAGCTACTTGGCACGGATTCGCAGATGACACCGACCTGGGGAATGAGCCTCGGCTGTATGCCCCGTTCCGTCCCGAGGAGGGACCAGCTCTTATTACTCTCATATGACAGTTGGGGAAACTGAGGCCGGCAGCAGGTAAATGACTGGCCCAGGGTCACACACTCCAGTCTTTCTGAGAGCTGGTCCAGAGCTGTCGGTCATGTGGTGGCCCCTCTCAGCCTCATGGGCCCATCTGGGAAGCCCCTTTACAGCGCCGGACTTCAGACTTCACTTCCCCACTCCAGAGGCAGTGCTCTGTGCTCTGTGGTGTCCCCAGTAGCCTCTAATCTGAGCGGATATTAATGGCCTCGAACACTGGACCAAACAATAAGCAGCCACTTAATGAGTCTGGAGGCCAGTTCTTGGGTTTGGGTCACCAATGATGAGGGGAGGCACTTCAGAGCTGGGAGATCACAGAACTTCAGGTCAGAAGGAGATCTGGGGGTTCTAGTGGACCACAAGTTTGAGATGCATGAACCACGTGTTGCCCCCATCAGCCACACTGTGAGGTCCCCCCAGGAACAAGGAGGTGATCATGCCGCACCTGCCGCAGTCTGAGGTCCATCCGGCAAAGGGCCTGGAGGAGAGAAGCCTCAGGAGCAGAGGGAACCCCAGAGCTGTGTAAGGATAATTTTAGTGTTTTGACTTAAATCTAAATGATTGGTTGCCAAGAAAAATTCCCAAATAATAAAATGCCCAAGTCAGCTGGGAATTATGGAGATTTTAATTAATATAGAGAGAAGGAATTAAGGAGAGAGAGAGAGAGAGAGAGAGAGAGAGAGAGAGAGAGAGAGAGAGAGAGAGAGAGAGAGAGAGAGAGAGAGAGAGAGAGAGAGAGAATTAATTTAAACTGCTCTGGCTCAGGCTAAGCCAGGAAGTAGTTAAAGGCCTTGGCCAAAGTGGCCTCCCTGAGCCTAAGGGAAAGGGAGTCAGTCTTATCACTCACCAGGAGACCATCTCCAAGCTGGGTTCCAGTCCTCCACTAACCTCAATCTCCTGAACTGAGTTCAGAATAATCTCTTGAACTGACTTTTAGCCTTCTTTTAAAGAGAATTTTCTCTCATGTCACCTCCCCTAAATTTTCACACCTATCAATCACAGGAGACGCTTTTCCCCAGATCTTCCCATTCTTAGTTCTCATCTTCTGTGGTTCTCACCTTCTCTGGTTAGATTATATCTTCCGAGTACTTCACACCTCTTTGTTAAGCCTGCCTTTTGTAAATTGCTTGACCTTTTGTGATTAATTTAACCTTTACAGGTACTTAGCATCCTTTTGTATTAGATCTAAAAACAGACTTAGCTTAACAGCTTCACTATAAGGTATGAGTTAAGTACCTTCATTGTTCAATCAGGAGTTTACAACTTTATCTTCCCCTAAAATATGTCTAATTAGGGTGGAGTAATTTTAAAAGTTCCCCAAACACTCCTGATTCTTGTTAGATCAAGTATCTTCATTGTTACAATAAGGAAATAGCTAGGCCATATCTTCTAAAGTACAGTCTGAGTAGTTTTAAGATTCACAGCTGTCTCGGAGTATTGGAGGCGATTGTTAGGAGGGTCCGTCCTGTTTGGTCCCCCACCGGCAAAGCCAGGCTAATTGGATGACGGATTAGGGGTTGGAAGGGTCTTTGGAGCCCATCAAGCCCAACCGTCCCCATTTTACAGATGAGGAAACTGGGACAGAGAGGTGAAGTGACTCGTTCAGGGCGACACGGCAGGATTTGCATGGTAGCTTCCGGACTCCCAGTGCCACGCTCTGCCCACACCAACACCCGGTGGTCACAAGAGGAAGTCGTCAACAGGCTCGTTCCTATAACAAACTGTAGGGAGAAGATGGAGAGCAGGCCCAGAGCTGGGAGGTCCTGGGTTCAAGTCCAGCCTCAAACGCTGCCTCACTGGCCACTCTTCTGCCTCCGACCCTTATGCAGGGCTGCCTTTCAGTGGGAATGTTAGGCTCTGTTGAATGCAGGGAGGGTGGCAGTGAGGACGCTTGACACAAAGAAGCAGCCACCATGTCTTTGTGGCTCGGCCAGCCAGGAGCCAGTGCAGAGGGTGGCACCTCCTTTGGCCACAGGGGATCCCGGGATGCTGCCAAAGGCCAGGCTGCCCTTGGCCCCAGCCCCGTCCCTGGCCCCAGCCTGGCTCCAGGCCCGTCTCTGGCCCCAGCCTGGCTCCAGGCCCGTCTCTGGCCCCAGCCTGGCTCCAGGCCCTTCCCTGGCCCCAGCCTCCGCTGCCCTAGCCCAGATGAAGCTGGGCCGGAAGGAGCCACTGAGGGTCCCGGAAGGGCAGGGCTGCCCTCCACGAAACCAGAAAACTGGAAGCTGCCCTCCTTGAAGGGAGGGAGGAAGAAACCTGCTTGCAGCCTCAGGTGCCCTGCAGGGCGCTGGAGGACGAGGAGCTGCTCTGCTGCTCTCCTGGGTGCCCCAGGAGATGCTGGAGAACTTGAAGCTGGAGGGTGGAAGCTCGGGGAAGGCTTCCTGGAGGAGGTGGCAGCGACGGCTCAGAGATTGAGGCCTTGGGTTCAATGGATCTCCCACAGGTCCTAACCCCATTCCCAGCCACATCTAGCATTGGGCTCTCTGTCCCGGCCGGGAGGGGGACAGAAGGACCCGCCAGATGCTTCCTGCCGCTGATGGCCCAGGAGGGGTAGAAGGGGAAACTGTGCCAGGCTGGGCCGGCCGGGCAGATCTCTTCCCTGAACCTGTGGGTGGCCAGGAGCCGGATTCCAATCCTGCCCGGCACCTCTGCTAGCCGGGCCCAGGACCAGGCTCAGACTGGGCATCTTCATCCATAAAACGGGGTGGCTGCGAGATGCTATGCAGGGAGTGTTTTGCAGGTCTTAAAAGCACCATGGAGGGGGCAGCCCGGCCTGGGGACGTCGGTCCTGGGTTCCAGCGTGGCCTCAGCCGCAGTCATGCCCAGAGTGCCGTCTGGGGAAAGAACTGGCCCTGGAGCTGGTCCTGCCTGCCCTGCCCTGAAGAGAGGAGGGAGGGACAGAAGGATGGAGGGACGCCTCCAGCCTCGGCCCAGAGTGCCCAGCACCTGCCCTCGCCCTCCCCAGACCGTCCTCGGGGCCTCAGCCAATTTCGGGCGGCGCCTGGCTTTAGTCTTCAGAAATGGGTCCTGCCGGGCTTTCCCGGACGCTCTGGGCCTGCGGACGTCAGAGCTAGAGCAGAAGCAGGTTTCCCACCTCCGTCGCTTTGCCCGCTGTGTGACGGGTTCCCATCTGATCTTCCTGGAAAGTGGGGAGAGGCGGTGAGGAAGGCGCTTCGGGTCTCCGGAGCAGGCGGGGCCGGGCCCACCCCAAGGACTCAAGAAGGGCTGATGGACGGGCTCAAGTTTGGAGTGGACACTGGTATCTGGGGGACCTGCAGGAAGCTGGGACCAACGATCATGCCAGACGGAGCAGATAGAGGTCCTACTTGGTGGGGGCAGGGAGGTGGTACAGGGCACAGTCACAAGGGCCTGGGTTCAAATCTCACCTCAACATACTTCCTAGCTCTGTGACCCTGAGCAAGTCACCTGACCCCAAGTGGCTCCTCTTAGAATCAATGGCGAGAGCAAACATAAAGGGTTAAAAAGGCCCAGGAAAAGGCAACTCTGGCCCTGCCTGGAAGCTTCTGTCCTAGAATCAATACTGTGTCCTGGTTCCCAGGCAGAAGAGTGGGAAGGGAAACTCGAACCCAGGACTTCCCGCCTCTAGGCCTGGCTCTCCATCCACTGAGCCACCCAGAGGGCCCTGGAGCTTCCTTCCCTCCCTCCCACGTCCCAGCCAGGCCCAGAGGAGAGGGCCAGGGAGCCCCTGGGCCCTCAGAGCATCCTTTCCTGGGCTCCGGGGGGAGCTCCAGCTCCTCCTTGGTTCAAGTCCTCCCTGCCCTCTCCAAAGGTCGCTGGGAATTCTGGCTGTCTTCCCATGCCGGCCGACCCTGGCAGGCAGCGGGAGGCCAGGGAGGGGCAGAGCCCGGCGTGGGTGCCCAGCACTGTGCCAGGGCCCGGAAGGGCTTGCCCAAGCACCACAGGTAGGCGGGTGGAGCCCGGGCCCTTCCAGGAGACAGTAAGGCCAAGCCTGGACCCCAACACAGGCCGAGGAGCTGTTCTTGAGGGGTGTCTCCCTCGTGCACCCCTGAGGGCTACCATCTTCCCAGGGGTGCAGCACCCACACCGGCATTGGCCAACTTCATCTGGGCTTTAGACTGAAAAGCAGAGCCGCTGGTGGCTCAGGTCCTGGGTCCAGGCTTCCTAGCTGGGTGACCCTGGCCAAGTCACTTTCCTCGGCCTGGGCTGCTCTGGACTCCCCAGAAAGACGCAGGGAAAACCGGCCATGGAAAAGTTAGGAAGCCCTTCGGGCTTTTTAGGGGGGGAGGCAGAAGGGGCCTCCCCTCCCCTCCCCCCCAAGCCGGAAACCTAGTTAGACCCTAGAAAAGGGCAGGGAACGCCAGTCTGGGCCCCACTAAGTAGGGAGGGGGCCGAGCGGAAGTCGCAGACTGGATCGGGACTACGGGAAAAGGCAGCCCCGCCTCTTCCGGTGCAGCGCGCCGTGGTTCCGCCACACTCCCGGTCTAACCAAGGGCGCGCATTTGCCTTTCTCCGGTCTCAGGCTCCGCCCCCTCCCCATGGGCCAAAGGTCCCCAAGAGATGCAGGAGTGGATGATCCATTACTTGGGCAAATTGGGCGGGAACCGGGGCGGAGCCGCTTACCCACTTCCCACCCCCCAGGCCTCTACAAGCGCAATAGCGCCACCAGAAGGCATAGGACAGCACAAACGAGGGCGGCGGGGGAAGGAAGTTGCTGGTATCCTACCAGGACAGCCAGCAGCTTCCAACCTCGGCACAACGTACCAGGTTGTAGACAGGAAAATGGCGATGCACGCAAGGTTTTTGGGAAATGTAGTGCGGCGGGGCGCGCGCATGCCCATTGGATCAAAGCCCCACCCCACCCCCATCCCGGAACCAGGGCTGCCGCAAAGCCTCCGCCCCTTTTCGGTGGTGGAGGAAAGCTTAGAGGGGGCTTTTAGAGATGGACTGCCAGACCGTCCCCCTCAGTAAAGGCTAATCCAAGATGGAGCTGGGGGAGATGGGAAGGGGGGGCACCCACAGGCCGTAAGGAAAGGCTACTGACAAGCACAAGCGCAGTGAACATTTTTTATTGAATAGAAATGGGAAGGTCTGTCAGATGCTTTTAAGTCCTTAAGTGGGTTTCTCCATCCAGCCTAACTGGAGCGGGAGGGCAGGGTGCAGAGCTGTCGCCGTCTGGGCCACCCTCACCAGAAGCCCTTTTTTGTGCCAACATCCAAAAAGTGCCCTCAGTGAGGATGGCCCAGGGC
Source organism: Monodelphis domestica (assembly GCF_027887165.1). Taxonomy (NCBI): domain Eukaryota; kingdom Metazoa; phylum Chordata; class Mammalia; order Didelphimorphia; family Didelphidae; genus Monodelphis; species Monodelphis domestica. The sequence goes on along the minus strand of NC_077230.1, from coordinate 437,548,397 downwards.
CTGGCAGAAGTCCCCTGTGGTGGAGCTAAAGCTGTCCTGTCTGGCAGCAGGGGCCAGAGGAGCTTCCCAAACCTTCTGAAAGATAAAGATATCCACAGGCAAAATTTATCTTCCAGAAGCTAAGGGGAAGCTTCCCTGGGCAAGAGAAGGGATGCATGTGGCAGGTGCCCAGCTAACCTCACCCCTCCCCCACCAGGCAGAAGAGGAGCTCAAACTGTTACTTCCCCACTAGCAGCACTTTTTCCTCAGTTGGCAGAAAAAGTGCCCTTAGTAAGGATGGAACAAATTTGACTTCTTGGCCGGCCGGGCGCAGCTCATTGATGCCCCCTGCTGAGGGACAAGAGAATATTCAGGACAATTTCCAGTGCACTGCCTGCCAGGCCACCAAGTTTGCTTAGCTTGGGCAGATGCGAAGCCCCCTCTCCCTTCTACTTGGAGGGGGGCCCAGCCAGGTGCCCAAGCAAGGACGGACGCCAGGTGTCCCACACAATCACACCCAAACAAGACGCCTGCCTTCGTGCTTTGTACCAGAGAGTGCGTCCAGTTTGGATGTGATTGGGTTGGACCAGGTTCCCAAGGCCTCGAAGGACGAGATGGCTTTCCAGGCAGTGACCAGGGAAAGGCTGAGCCTCTCCCTCAGGGTCCCCCCCCCCCCACTGTTCAGGAATGGGCTGGCCAGGCCTTGAGGAATCCGAGCATCCCTGACATAAATAGCAGGGCTCGAGACTGCTCCCCAAACTCTGCTTTTCCTTCGTACCTCCACCCACCCCCACCCTGAAGACCTTTCCATCATAGGCAAGGAAATGGGACTTACTTGGCACGCAGGATGAAATCCAGGCTTCCAGCAGTGGGTTGGAGCCCTAGCACCAACCATCGCATCTCCCAATGACCCCCTACCACAACCCAGCACTCTCCCTTTTACCATCTCAGGACTGGAGGATCATGGGATGCCCATCCCTCGCAAACTGCCACATCCAAACGAGCACACCATCTGCTCCATGATCACAACAGTGTGCCCAGTTGGGATGTCACAGGCTGAAGGTCAGCGGTGAAGTCCTGGACCTGGAAGCCATCCTTCCCCTTGTGGGTTGGCCGAGGAATTCTCAACAGAATCATTCACACCAGGACACCCCATTCTAGACACAGATAAGAATGAGAGTGTGGTATGAATAAGGCAGTTGAGTGGAAGGGCACAGGTTGGCACCTCCAATTATTACCATGGCAACAACTGCTGGCTCAACTCAAAGGAGCTTTTAGAGCTAAGTAGGGTTCAAAAGATCCATTAAAGGGTGCTTGTGGATTAGGACTCGGCTTCGAGCTCTGCCAGGGTGGACAGGGAAGCTGTCCCAGATGTTGCCAAGGCCAGGGCGCCTATCCCTGGGGAGATACTACTACACCCAGGCCACAACATGCTGCTCTTCCTTCTCTCTCAGCATGACCCAGCAGGTCCTGCTCCTCTGGCCATCCACACTTGGCGTAGGTGATCCAGTTGTGCCACACTTGGCGTAGCTGATCCAGTTGTGCCATGATTCCCGTCTCACCCAACAATATCCAAAGAGGACGCATATCCTGGCTATATGGGACAGTGTGCCCAGTTTGGATGAGGTTGGGTTGGACCCCATCTGCTCGTCCGGATAGGCGACTTCTCTCCTAGAACCTGAGCCAAAGAAAAAGGGCACACCTGGGCTCCACTGGCTTTCCAGTAGCGTTGGCACTGGTCGGGCCCCCAAACCAGGATGCAAGTGGGGGTTGCACTGACTGGTCCAAGATGGCCTGGACGTTTAGTAGAGAATTCAGATAGGTGTGTGTCGGCAACAAGGAAAACCCACTTTTGGTGGAGGCCAGAGATCTGATTTAGCAGTCACCCACCCTCCCTAGCCCATTCTCTGGAGGGGACCTAACCCAAACGGAAAGGGAACAGTGTAGGGGAAACTGAGGCACCTGGCCAGTAGGGAAGCCAGTGGAGCTCAGATGCCACAAGGACCCGTTTGAAAGGGGGGAAGAGGAATGGGAAAGTCAGTGAAGAAACCAAGTAGAGGGGAGGAAGCAGTAGGAGCAGCAGTCACTCACCACGGGAGCTGGAGGAGTTTGGGAAAAGGCCAGTGCAAGGAAGGCGGAGGCATCCAGGGCAAATCCTAACTAGATTTGGAAGAGAACAAGGCAAAAATGGTGAGAATGGAGGCAAACCTGGGGATCATTGAGGGAGCCCAAGCTCTCCATGTGTCCTCTTCCACCCCCCCCCCCCAGTTCTTCCCAAGGGAGCTCCGGCCTTGGGGTTGCTGGGACGGCCAGGAGAAAAGCAGCACCCTCGGGACAAACAGCTTTCCCTGGTTCCATCCCTCTAGTGCCCATTGTCAAGGACAGGTAGGTCAAGGTAGGAATTTAGGGTCAGGGACGCTATTCCAGGGGGAAGTGGGGCAGGGAGGCAGTGGGAGACAAGGAGAACTTACAACACTCCAGTGGGACCCAGGACATCTGCAAAGGCTCGGGGCGGCACCCTGCAATCTCCTTTATATAATCCCACTGGCCATCTAGCCCCCTCCCTCCTTTCCTAGGAAGTCCCACCTCCTAATGACCTCAGGCTCCCGCCCATCCTAGACTATAGCACTCCTTGCCTCTTTACCGCCCTTTGCTTTTTCTAGAGGGGAAACTGAGTCTCCAGGAGGAAATGACTGAGCCCTATAGAGTCCCCCAACTAGCGACATTTCTCCCAATAGCCCCCCTTAGCTCCTAAGTCCATGCACTAGCACCCCCATCGGATTAGGGGTGGTGCAGAGAAGGGCCTCATCGGTGGGGGGCTAGGCCATGCCCACGCCCACGCCCCCACCCCATTCTGGCTGGCTCAAGTGCCCTTCCCCCACCACTGCCTGCCCCTCAGCTAACACTGTTAGGAGCTTGCATTTCTCCCCTGGTGATTCTCCTTAAACCCCATTACACAGACTGGGAAACTGAGGCTGACCCGGGGACCCTCCAAGCAGGGACTAGGGTGTGCCCTTTCCCAATGTGCCCATGGTCTTGTGACCTGAACAGAAGCTTGTGAGCCCCCTAAGGACCCCCCAAGCACCCAGACAGACACTGGGCAATCCTGCCAGCAGATGCTGCTGCTTCAGATTCAGCCTGGCAGAGGCAGCTCCGCAGCCCCCAGGGAAGCTCTGCTGGATGCCTGGAGGGAAGGGGTGGGCCCTCCAGCAGCTATGGGGCCCCTGCAGGGTGACTCTGGGCACACCACTTAGCCTCAGTTTCCTCTACTGTAAAATGGGTATAATAACTGCTCCACCTCAAAGGATGGTTGTGAAGATCAGATGAGATTGTATTGTGCCTTCCTTATCACCCAAGACCACCCCACCTGCCTCCCTCCCTCCCTCCCTCCCAGCATTTCCAGCCCAAGATCTAGGCCTTGCAGTGAGCAGAGCCCTGGGCCCTGGAGTCAGGAAGCCAGGAGTTCAAATCCAACTTCAGCCACATTCAGGAATGGTGTGACCCTGGACAAGTCACTTACTCCTGTTTGCCTCCATTTCCCCCAGTGTGTAAAATGAGCTGGAAAAGGAAATGGTGAATCACTGACATCTGCCAAGAAAAGCCCACGTGGGGTGGCAGAGTTGAATGGAAGGACTGAGCAATAAGTGCCCCCTTTGGGAATGTCCGGTTGGGGGGCCTCCCCATGAGGGGCCCCTTCGACTCCTCTCAGAGGTTTTCTCCTCTTTGGCCACTGACCAATCCATGTGCCCGTATTACTCACAGCTAGCATGTCTAGAACTAGCGAGAGCTGCCCAAACATCCCATTTCACAGATGAAGAAACTGCCACAGAAGCCAAGAGAAGGCCAAGGTCACAGCTAGTTGGCAAGGGCAGACCTAGAGACTGGAATGGGGGAAGGGCCGGGAGGGCCATTTGCATTCCAAGAATCTAAACACAAAGGAAGGATTAAGAAGAAACAATGGGGGCTGCCCCAGGCCCCAGGGCTGATGCCCAGAGCAGTTCCGAGAGGCCATTCTTTTGGGATTCCGACTAGAGGAGCCAGCCCCCCCCCCCCCAGTACCTTAGGGTTGAAGGGGGGGTTAATTGAGGTCTTCCTCAATTTACCGTCCTGTAGAGCTGCCTCTCCGGGCATTCATTCATTCATTCATTCATTCATTCACACAAAGTTCCATTCCATTGACTGGTCGTGGAGGAAGGCCCTGAATGTAATTTCCCCAAGTCCCGGGTTCCACTGGCAGCTCGGTTTCTTCTTCTGTAAAATGGGATGTGGACCCCACCCTAAAGGCCCCTCTGGCTTTACACTCCTTTTTCACATTTCCCCAGGGATCTGCCACTTACTGGTCCCTCCTTCCCCGGCAGCCGCCTGGGCCATTCCCCACGCTAAACACAAACTTGGAGTTCCTCAAGTTTGGGGGCTTCTGGGGACCTTTTGGGACTGGGCCAGCCGTGGATTTCCAGGCCAGCAAAACACAAAGGAGCAGACCTGTCCGGGGACTGATACAGCGTCCCATGGTCCAATGGGAGAACCTCGGCAAAGCGCCAGCTGGGCCCGAATCGTCCCCTTTGTTCCATGTTTTTCTTTGTCGTAAATGGAGAGTCAGACATAAGCCACCTGAATGAAGTGCCTACCGTGTGCACCATGGCACTGGGCTGGTCAGCAATGGAGACCCAAGTACAAAGAACGAAAGGACCCTTAGTGGAAAACATTTGTCCTAGTCCTTATCATCTGTCTTGGAACTCTATCTCACCATGGCAGGAGACTGATAAAGGCTGGGCAAACAGGGTTAATGACTTGTCCAGGGTCACACAGCTAGGTTGCTGGAACCCAGATCCTCCCAACTCCAGGCCTGGTGTTCTAAAATTCATTTTTAAAGTCGATTCTCCCCAACAGGTGCTTTAGATATACTATCTGCAGAGCTCTCAGTTGGTCTCCTGGTTCTGGAAAGCAGTTGGGGACCCCACAGTCACTAACCCTTTGCTGAGTCGATTGACCTACTCAATTTATGCCAAAAGAGGCCCTCTGGGCACTAGGATATTTGGCGCAGCTCTGTTTTCAGAGGGTGGGCACCCATGGAGCCGAGCCTGAAAATGGGTGCTAATGGGCAGGAAGAAATGATGAAAGGGGCCCTTCCAGAGGAGCTGGGGATGATGGGTATCGTGGGAGGCAGAGAGGAGAACCGGGTCAGAGTCCAGAAAGGCCTGAACTGCTGATCCAGGAACAGGCAGGTGCCTGCCAGAGAGGCCTTTGGGCAAAGGGAAGAAGTAGCAAGAGTTTGTTTCTCTTGACTCTGGGACCCCCATTCCTTGGCCTTGGCTGCCTTTCCTTCTCACCTGCTTAGAGCTCAATGCCCGGTTATGGGAGGATGGCTCAGATGCTGCTCCCCCAGATCATGCGGTTCCAGGATGCGTGTACACAAAACATCTGTATGATGTACACAGCTGGGGGGGGGGGGTGCCTCCTCCCCAGGAAGGACTCCAGGGAGCGCAGAGGACTGCTACTTTATGGCTCTGCTGCAGTGCCTGGCGCACAGTAGGACCACTGGTGGCTGAGGAAGTGACGCCAATTGTTTGAGAGCCAAGAGACCAGCACATGGGGACTCCCAGGGAAGCCTCCCCAGGGAGCTGGGAGCTGTGCTTGGCCTCCCAAGAGGAGCTAGAAATAGGGCTGGGAGGCTTGGCACCAGCCAGCTGTGGCAGCACTTCCTGCCAGCCGGGAGAGTGGGTGTCACAACGGCAGCTGGCTAGGGTGCTGGAGGGGCTTTTCTAGGCTGCCCCGGCCCGTGGGCACCTTCCCTAGGGCAGCCCAGGAATCAGCTGGGGCGAGGGGCAGTGCCAGGCCCCGGTGGGCACCCTGTACTGCCTTCCCCCAATCAGGCAGGGGCAGAGCAGGGGATGGGGATGGCCTCCAAGCCCCAGGAGTTGCCCAGAATGCGGCCGGGGGTCCTCCCAAGCTCAGGCTGTGACTTCTCTCCCCCTCAGTGTATGTGCACCAGGCCTGCCTCAGGCTCACCAGAGGCTCAGTTTCTTCATCTGTTAAGTGGGGTTGCTTCAATGGCTCTGAGGCCTTTTTGAGTTCCCTGAGAGTCACCTCCTGCCTCAGTTTCCTCATTTGTAAAGGGGCAGAGTGACTAGATGGCCTCCCAAGATCTGGGCCCAGCCCCCTGCCTCAGTTTCCTCATCTGTAAAACTGAGGTTGGGGTAGACTTTGAAATCTTCAGGGGAGAAAAGCCTCCCCACCCCCACCGCACCCCGCCCCCGCCCCCAGATTGGGAGGAGAAGCCAGGATTAAAGGGGAGAATGAGCAGGAAATGCTTTGTAATGGATGGCCCAGCCCCAGGCCACCGAGCACAATGGCGTCTGCACAGTGGAATGGCCCGAGGCCACCGATTCCGGCAGCCCGGCTGCCTCCCCTCCCCCTCCCCGGGATGGAGGTCACCGAGGGCCGCCGGCGCCGGGCCTCAGTTTCCTCCTCCGTAAATCGGCCTGGGGAGGGCCGGGCCGGCGGCCGCAGGATCTTTGCCGAGAAAATGGGCGCGTGAAGATGAGAGAAGGCCGAAAGGCGAGCCCCGGCGCGGCGAGGCCCAAGGCCTCTGGGCCGGTCCCCCGGGCTCCGAATGGCCTGACCCACGTGGTCCGGACCCTATGCTTCTGGCGGGATTTGAACCCAGGGCTTCCGTGCAAGGGTCTTTATTTCTCCCCATTGGAGGGGGTGAGCGGGGCTGGGGGCAGCAGCCAGGTGTCGTGGGGAGGCCGCCCCGACGGGCCGCACAGCTTCTCGGGATGGAGGCCCACATTCCGGCCGGCGGGAGGCCTGACCGATCTCCTGGGCCTTCGGGTCCCCCCTCCCCCAGCCCTCCTCCCGCACGGGCTAGGGCTCCCACATGGCGGCGGCGGCGGCGGCGGCGGCCCCAGGCTCTCGGGCAGCCTTTCTCCCGGGTGTCTGGCGCCACCTGCTGGGCCTGTCCAGAACGACACGAACGCGGACGCGGCGCCCGGATCCCCTCCCCGCCGGGCTCAGTGACATGGCGGCGGCAGCGGCTCTCCCTGGGGGGAGCCGTCTCTGGGGCTCCCCAGCCACTCGCTCACGCGCCCCTCTTCCATTCTTCCTCCTCCCGGCCTCGGATGTCCCGCCCCGAGTCGCTGCCCCGAGCTCCTCCCTGAGCCTTGAGAGGGGAAGGCAGGAAGCCTCCCTGGAGGAGGCGCCCCAAGAGCCTCTCCCAGAGCTTCCCAGCCCCTGCGAGATCTCCGCGGATTCGCCCCCAAGCCCGGGAGGCCGATGCTGTTATGGTTCCCATTTTACAGATGAGCAAACTGAACCAGGCAGCCAATAAGTGAGCTTAGATTTGAACTACCTGCCCCCCCCCCTTCCCCTGGAGGTGACCCGGCCCCCCCCTGCAGGGAAATGATTTTTATTAGACCTTCTCTTCCACAGGGGGTCAAGGGACTGGCCCAGGGCCACCCAGCTGGGAAGTGTCTGAGGCCAGATTGGAACCCAGGACCTCCCCTCTCTGGGCCTGGCTCTCACTCCACTGAGCCCCCAGCTGTCCCCCAAACCTAACTTATTGGCCAACAAAACCAATTAACACCCACAGAAAACGATCCACACGCTTTTGGCCGTCATCCGGGTCGCCCCTTTGGTGGGTTCATTTTAGCAAACTGAGGCAAACAGCCAGTGAGTGCCTGGGGTCACCTGAACTCCCGCCAGGCCTGGCCTTAGTCCTCAGCGCCACCTGGTGGTCACCGGAGGCCACTGGTCTGGGGAAACCACTGGGCTCCCTTTGGGTGCGGGTGGAATGGCCTGACGCTTTCCTGGCATAGGAGGCCTTCGGCTTTATTACTGTGTTTCCCCACCAGGCGCCTGATGCCTGGCCTCTGGCTGCTTTAAAGACATCCACATCCCTTTCCTGAATGATTGGCGGCTTTCTTGTTTAAGGCTCATCCCTGGAAGAGGAGCGAGAGCCCAGACGGAGGTCCTGGGTTCCAGTGTGGCCTCCAACACGTCCCAGCTGAGTGGCCCTGGCCAAGTCACTTCACCCCCAGGGCCTTGGAACTAATGCCTAGTATTGACCCCAAGACAGAAGGTCAGGGCTTCAAAAGTTACATAGGGAATTTATCATACTAAAAGGGCAAGCAAGCTGTAGCGCATGCATGGTGTAGTAGAGCATAATATAGCATAGCCCAATAGAACTAGAATCTGTTCTAATATAGTCTAGTGTAGTGTAATATGACATAAGACAGTATAGCGCAGCACAACATGAGGGAGATTTGTGGTTTCATGTGCAGTCTTCACCCTATGCTACATTTGTTCATGGAAACGCCCTTCCCACTTGGTGTCTGGTAGGTTCAGGATCAAAGATAAAATGACATATATAAAGTTGTTGTTTTTTAACCCTTTACCTTCCATCTTGGAATCCATACTGTGTATTGGCTCCAAGGCACAAGAGTGGTCAGGGCTAGGCCATGGGGGTCAAGTGACTTGCCCAGGGTCACCCAGCTGGGAAGTGTCTGAGGCCACATTTGAATCCCTGAAGATGAGTCTTCAGGATCCCAAGCCTAGTGCTCTACCCACTGAGAAACCCAGCTTAGAAGGAAATGGCAAAGCACTCTAGAATCTTGGCCAGATGAGAACTGAACAACCAGGAAGTGCTGGAAAGGACCTGAGGCTATCTAGCTCCCTCCTTGGGCAGGAAGGAACAGAGGCTTAGAGGACTGGGGAGGTGACTGACCCAAGGTAATACAAGTGTCAGATTCCAGATTCAAACCTAGTTTCTCTTTGACACTAATCAAGGATGCTCCCCATGGGCTGGGAGTCAGGAAGACTCCTCTTCCTGCGTTCAAATCCAGCCTTGAACACTGACTACCTGTGTGACCCACCTCTGTTTGCCTCAGTTTCCTCAAATATAAAATGGAGAGAGTATCAGCAGCGTTGTTGAGATCGTCTTCATAAAAAGCACTCAGCGTGGTCCTTGGCTCACAGTCAGTGCTCTATAAATGCTTCTTCCCATTCCCTCTCCACTGGGCCACACCATTCCTCACTCTTTCCTGGAGAGCTGCTACTGCTACAGATCACTCCGAGAACTTCCTTCCCAAGCCTGGTCTTCTCTCCCTGATGCTCTTGGGAAGCCAAGAAAGCAGAGGCCCACCCAGGTCAGAGGGTGGGTCACAGGTCCCGGAGAAGCCCTGCAGTCCAGGCCCTTCATTGGACACAAGAGGTAGCTGAGCCCCAGGGAAGCTGATGGACTTGCCCCAGGTCACAGAGGGAGTGAGCCTCTAGAACCAATGGCTTGGGGCCTGAGTTCAGATTCACATTCCAGAAGAAAACCAAGTTCAAGTTGTTTTCTGCAAAGGAAACTGGGATCAAGGGCCCTGGGAGAGGGTAGGGCTGCCGCTGTCATTACTAGAGACTGGGGGTGGCAATTCAGGCAGGGGAAGGAGATGAGCCTCTTTTCCACCAGCCCCCAACCTCCACTAGAGTGGGAGCTTCTTAAAGGCAGGCATCAGCTGCCTTTATTTAGTGTTTGTGGCCTCAGAGTCCAGAATACCGAGTGATTATGAATGGATATTTGGGGGGCAGCTGGATAGCTCAGCAGATTGAGAGCCAGGCCCAGAGACGGGAGGTCCTGGGTTCAAATCTGGCCTCAGACACTTCCCAGCTGGGTGACCCTGGACAAGTCACTTCACCCCCATTGCCTAGCCCTGACTGCTCTTCTGCCTTGGAGCCAATACATAATATTGATTCCAAGATGGAAGGTGAGGGTTTAAAAACAAAAGAATGGATATTTGGTGAGATGAGAAATGAGGACAAGGGCCAACAGCATCTAAATGAGAAGGGAAAACCCCAAGTAAGCAGCAATAGAGTCAGCATCTTTTGTCCAGTCCATGACAAAGAAAGGGGACGATGTCTCATGTCTCAGCATTCTCAGGCACCATCTTCCCTACTTCTCTCATTTTTTGAAGGCATTCCTTAAAGGGGTAGCAGACTAAATAACCCATCTCTCAGGATTTCTCTGGGGATTGGGAAGGCTCCGTGGCTTTACTCCACTCACACTGGGCAACAACCACCTTCTCCTCCCTCCGGAATGCTCTGTCCAAGGCTGAGCATCCCCATGGACCACAAGGCAGAATCCAAGGGGTCCCCATTATATAGAATCCTTGTCACAATCCTCTGGCACCCCCCTATCCCCAGTCGACAATCCTTTGTGAGAAGTCCATAGAAAATCTCAGGGTCATCCTCAAATTTTCCTTCCCTCATCCTCATGTCCGTGTTAAACTAACCGCTCAATCTTGAGGACTTGGCTCTTCTGCCCTTCTGTCTCCTCACGTAGCTGGCACCCTCATTTTTAGCTATTAGTAGTAGTGGTGCAGGTCCTCATCACCTCACCTTGCAGTGGACTCCCTGCTTCAAGTCTCCCCTCTCTCCAGCCCATCATCTGTCTAGCTGCCAAGGAACCTTCCTAAGAACAGGTAGCACCATGGCACTCCCTCACTCAGGGTGCTGGCAGTGCTGTGGCTGTGGCCCCTAATGTAGTAAGGTAGCTAGTGCCAGTTACCATGGTAACTGCCCACACTGCTCAGATCAAAGCTATGACTCTCCTCTCTGACTGACTCCTAGGAACAAAGCACTTTCCAGCAAGATATTTTTCATCCAATTTCCAAATGCCAGCTCCAACAGCCTTTTCTGTCACGTGCCACTCAGATTACCTTTCTAAGAGATTAGGGGGAGAGAGAAGAGCAGAGCTGGAGTACAGGAAAAATCATCAAGAACTAAAAGACAATGAATCTGAAGAAATCTCTAGGATTATGTTATTTTGGCCAAAGTGGATCCAGCCCATCTTGAGAGACAAAAGGTGCTTTGGGGACAGGATTTGAATATCTTTCTTACAGAAAAGACTACCTGGAAGAGAATACCGGAATGTAGACAAAAACAGCCCCATTCTTCCTGTTACTGTTGAGGGCACCACCCTCCTCTCAGTCCTCCACTTTCATAACCTAGAGTCATCTGAACTCCTCACTGCCTTTTATCCCCCATGTCCAAGCCATGGCCAAGGCCTGTATATCTCACCTCTGCAATAGGGTCTGGTTTCCCCTTTCATCATACTCATCCATTTCACCTCTCAACCACCCCTTGCCCATTTCACCTCTCAATATCTCTTGTCCATTTCACCTCTCAACCACCCCTTGCCCATTTCACCTCTCAATATCACTTGCCCATTTCACCTCTCAATATCTCTTGCTCATTTCATCTCTCCACCATCTCTTGCCCATTTCATCTCTGGACTATCTCCCAACTTTGCATCCTTCTCTCCTCTGACATTGTCCCATCTGGTGCAGTGTCATCACCTCACACCTGGACATACCAATAGCTATTGGGCCTATCTTCCCCAAGTCTCTCCTCACTCCAGTCCATCCTCCATTCAGCCACTGAAATGATTATCTGAAGTGCAGATCTGATCTTGTCATTCCTCCACTCAATAAACTTCAATGGCTCCCCATCATCTCCAGAGAATCAGCTACAAAACCCTTTGTTTAGTGTTTTAAGCCCTTCATTCCCAGGCCCCTACCAGTCTTTCTAGCCTTCTTACATGACTCATTCCATCCAATGACAATGCCTTTCTCACTATTCCACAAATAAGACACTTATTCTCAGTTCTAGGCATTTCCCCTGGCCACCCCTCTTGCTTAGAATGCTCTACCTCCTTATCCCTGCTTACTGGGTTATCTGGCTCAGCTAAACTCCCATCTTTTATAAGAAGCTTTTCCCAATTCCTGTTAATTCTAGTGTCTCCCTCTGTTCATTATTTCCTATTTGTCTTGTCTGTGGCTTGCACATATGTGCTTGCTTGCTGTCTTCTCCATTACACTGAGAGCTCCTTGAGGACAGGACCTATCTTTTCCCTCTTTTTGTGTACCCAGGGCTTAGCACAGTGTCTGACACATAGTTTACCCTTAATTAGTGTTTATTGATAAACTGACTAGTACTATCCGTAAGCTTTAGCAAAGCCTAGAAAACAATAACTATAATATAGAGCTAGCATTTATATGTGCCAGGCTTTGCTTTCTTTACAAATATTATCTCATTTGATCCTCAGACCAACTCAGGGAAGTAGGTGCTGTTATTCTGTTATCTCCATTTATAGAGGAGGCAACTGAGAGGTGAAGTAACTTGTTTAAGGACATATTGCTTAGTAAGTTCCTAAGGATGGATTTGAACTTACCCCGGATCAGTGCTCTCGCCATGGAATGCTGATCAAATATTGGAAGCGCAAAAAGTCTTAGGCATCAATAGGCATCAAAACTGTGGCCAGACAAGAAGTAAAATGAAATCTCACCAATTCAAAGATACTGAGATCTCTCTGATTCTTTTGACCTAAGTTCTTGAAGTTTACTAAACAATTGTGAAATCAGATACATATATATGTAAAGTATGATGGTCTTTAAAAAAAAGTACTCAGGTACTCAAAATTTTAATAGGTTGGTTTCATAAGGATCTTAAAAATAGGAAACATTTCTTTTTTTAAACCCTTACATTCCATCTTGGAGTCAATACTGTGTACTGGCTTCAAGGCAGAAGAGTGGTAAGGGCTAGGCAATGGGGGTCAAGTGATTTGCCCAGGGTCACACAGCTATGAAGTGTCTGAGGCCAGATTTGAACTCAGGTCCTCCGTCTCCAGGCCTGACTCTCAATCCACTGAGCCACCCACCTGCCCCTGACATTTCTAAAATGTTTTCAGTTTGAATCTTTCTGTATATTTTAGTAACTGCTAACAAGGTAAAACTGAAGCTGATTCTCACTAGTTGAATTTTACAAGTCAGAATCCTAGGAGATATATATAGACACATACGTATGTATGTATTTCTATATCAGTTCTGACAGAACTCCTAATGTGAAGCTTCTTTCCTATTCCTATTCCTAGGATACCTGTAATTTAGTAGATAAATCTTGAGGAATTCTCTGGGGCAGAAGGTATGACTTTCCCAGATTTACATCACTTGTTTTTGAGGGGATTTCTACCCAGGTATTCCCAATTCTGAGCTCAATTCGGTACCACCAAATTATAGAATATGGAAAAATATTGGAAAATAGGGAAATTATGGGAATTATTCTAAAATATGTGAGTAAATAATAGGTCAATGTTTACCCTAGAAAAGAACTGCTTGCTTTTGAGTCAATAAAAATTCTACTAATTTAGTCTCTTAGATTATAAACTATATCTAAAGACTACATATTGTAGTTCTGTGCTTCCTTAAGTCACGACATTACAGAAATTAGGAGCTGGGACTGACCACCTGATCCACAGTCGTCTCTACTGTCTTTGGCAAGTAGCCACCAAGCCTTTGCATGGAGGCCTCCAGGAGGGAGGACACATAGAATTCTAATAAGATTATTCTACCTTGAGCTAATACTGGAACCATTTGTAGTTATCTAAGAATGCCCCAAATTGAACTACCTACTACCAGACTGTAACTCATATTGCCTAGAGGCAGCCAGATGGCTTGGTAGATAAACCCCTGAATATAGAAGGTTTGGGTTCAAATATTGCCTCTGACACTGACTAGTTGTGTGCAAGTCACTCAGCCTCAGTTTGCTAATCTATAAAGTGGGTTAATAATAGCACCTACCTCCATGGGTTGCTCCAAGATCAAATGAGATCGTATTTATAAAGTGCTTCGTAAACCTTAAAAATTCTGTCTAAATACTAGCAGTTATTATTAATTATTACCATGATCATTCTAGCCAGACCCAGGAGCCTAATCTCAGGCAGGAAGATGGGCCCGGGGCATGGAATTGAACAACAGGGATGGTTTTTCTGGGGACTGACTACTTAGATGGGGAGGAGGCCTTAGAACCCTGGCTAGAGAATGCCCCCCACATGTTACAATGGGAGAGGCACCTGATAGAAAAGGGAAATGCTTTGCAGGGAGCCCTTCACCTTCTTTGTGTACTTAGAGGCCTGGGATGGCTAGTTTAAGGAGGGAGGGAGCCCAGAGCACACTGGTGTCCCATTCCTACCCCGCATGCCCTCCTGGCATCCCACCCTCGTGGGCCGAGTCCTCGGAGGAGTTCTGAGGCTAACCATGTGGGATGGCACTCCGACCAGGAGAGCCCACGAGCCCCCGCTCCAAAGCCAATGAACATCCCTCCCTTTCACCCTCCAAAAGTGGGGCACGCGCTCCTGAAAAGACGTAGTGTCTGGGGGAGACGGGCATCCACGTCAGATACCAAGATGGCGACACACATATGGAAGAAACACGTTCCAAGGAAGCACACAGATCCAGCACTGGAGCTCCTTGGTTTCCTCATGCAGTGAGAGCCAGATTCTCTCCTGTGCCGCCAGGCATCACCTCCCTGAAATGCCTCCCTCCCTCTGCAGCTCCCACTTTGTGTGTGTGTGTGTGTGTGTGTGCGGGTGCGCGGGTGTGTCCTCTCTCACCGGTGCATCAAACTCTCTCGACCCAATGAACTCCCAACCTCTTGGCTTTCTCCCTCGGAATGAGCCACTGTTCCATGCTATGGGAAAAATGTGTCCTTGCTCATCCCTCTCCGCCCCACGGCATTCTGGGAGGGATTGTGTCCAGCAGGAGGCTTCCTCCGAGTTCTCACAGTGTAGGAATCACTTCTAATGGCCAATGTCCAGCACAGACACGAGGAGGCTATCGTGGCTTCCTTTTTGGCTGGAACAGGCCAAATCCCGAGTCATCTGGTCCTCAGCTTACTCCCGCAGCCCCATTTATTCCTCCACAGAGAAATCTGAGAGTGCAATCCAAACCCTGCACTTGTAAAGAGGAAGACCTGCCTGTACAGGCTGAGTGACTTGAGTGAGCCAAAGGGACTCAAGGTGGATTCGAACTCGCCCCTGACTCCGGAGCCAGTCTTTTCCCAGGCACGTCCCTGGGCCATCAAAGCAGCTCTGAGGCCATTTTGTCCAAATCCCTCATTGGATACAGGAGGAAGGCGAAGCCAAGGACAGGTGACAGATTTGGGGTCACTTGGGCAAGAAATGGCCATGCTGGGGTCCAAGCCCTTTTTTTTCCTTTCCCGTCCCATCCGGATGTTTTGTAGGGTTTTTCCTTTTTTTCTTTGATTCTCACGTGAAATGCCCCATAAAACAAGCATTTCTATATACGTGGCACACCATGGACCGTTATATAGAGCTTGATTTTCCTTTTGCTTAAGTAACAGACAAGCAGCCTCGTCCAGGCTCAATCCTCACATGGGCCCCAGAGCCTGCTGGGAATTGCTTCCTGTCTGCTGACTGTGAAGACTGTCTTCCGCCAAGCCGGAAGGGAGGATGCTTACAAAAAGCAGTAACTGACCCCGGTCAGGTCTGCCCTTCCAGGCTACGTTTGGCAGAGGAGTGAGGTAAGCCTCTGTGCACCTTAAACATTCCCAGACCCTACTTCATAAGGCTGGGTTAAGACCATTCCCCATTTGGGCAGGGAAGGTACTTGATCAGGAATGTGAGAACTCTACTTCACCATCCTTAAGCAGGCCTTAGGGGGAGATAAAGGTGTAAACTCTTTGCTGAACAATGAAAAGCACTTAAACCCATACTTAGCGTAAGACAAAAAGTTCTTAAGCTTTGCCTATTTTTGGATCTAATACAAAAGGGTGCTAAGTACCAGGCTCAGTCACAGTCTGTTGAAAGACAGTTGCTTGAGGACAGTCTGTTGAAGACAGTCTGAGGGAGGCTGACTCTGGCTGGAACTCCCTCTGAGGAGACTCTGTCCCTCTGCATCCTTGCTTGGGACAAATCTTGTGGTGAGTGATTAAGGACTGACTGATCTTTCTCTTAGGGCTTAGGCCTGGGTTGGCCAGGGCTGCCCTGGGCTGGCCTATCCTTTTCTCATTATTTCCTTTTTCTCTCTCTCTCTCTTTCTTAATTCCTCATTTGTATTAATTAAAATCTCTATAAATCCCAGCTAACTTGGGTATATTTTAATAATTGGGAATTTTTCCCTGGCGACCACCTTTTATTTGATTTAAAACAAGACACTGTCTTGAAACCATATTTTCTGCGGTCACAATTTACTCATCCACTCTTTTATCTACAACAATTTATATCTTCCACTATTTTAACTCTCACACCTCCAGGTGGGTGGAGAAGCACCAGACCTTTCTCTGCAGGCCCCTGTGCGCACAGTAGGGCTGTTGGGTTATTTTTTTCTGTCTCTATTGTCTCAGATCTTTGGCAAAGGAGTATTAGACCAGACTGGTGAGCTTCAAAAGGTCAAGAAAGCGAGGCCAGCCCAGGAGGAGTGAAGCCCCCAAGACCTGCCTGAGCTCTCACAGAAAAGGCCAGAAGAGATTGTAGAGACTCCTCCATTGGTTATGCCACATTTGGAAGCGAATTTGGTGGGGACACTCTGTGAAAATGGCTCTAAGGCCCAAGAGAATCTATGGAGCAAAAACGATTCTAATTCTCTATGGAAGAGAACGAGCCTTTTGTGAAACAGGGTTCTTAACGGAAAGGGAAGGCCTGAACCAAGCGGAAAAATCAAAACTAAAATCTAGAGAATCCAGAGAAAAGGTACATGGATTCACTCACTCTGGACAGAAGTGTTTGAGTGCTCCGAAGAGGCCAGGAAACAAATGTCTTCTTAGAACGTTCATGACTGAGAGATCCACAGAGTCAGCAAACAAGAAAGGCCCGGGGACTGGACTGGGTTTTCCCTCTTTTGATGGTCTTAGGAGGAGTGGGAGGGAAATATCATGGAGGAAAACTAGAGGAAGAGGAGGGAAATCATGACCTTGCATTAGAGGCAAAGGGCATTCAAACATGGAGGAAAGGGTGGGGGAACCACACTTTTATCTGAACCAAAGACAGGCTGAACATAATCACCCTCCACTCACCATGCACATAACCCCTCAGTACACTCCACATACAAAGATAGTCAGAGAGAGCTATATTAAACTCAACGGGGAAATGGGAGATGTTGGGGAGAAGAGAGGGAGAGGTAAGGTTATAAAAGGGAGGTCAGAAGATGGTTGTAATCAAAATGAACTCCAGCCTCAGAGGGGGAGAGCATGAAGCAGGGATTAAAGGAAAAGAATAAACAGCAAATATATGGGTCCTGGGAGGAGGACCAAGGGAAAAGTAGAGGTCAGTTTATTTATAGATCAAAAATATTAGGCAAACTTCTTCTCCTGTACTACCTTCCTATTTATAAAGAGAAGGGTAGAGTTATGGCGACCCCTCACGGGAGTCCTATATTATTTATCTGTGGGAATAACCTGAGGTGGAGAGAGGAGACTAAGGAAATGGGAGAATAATAAAGACTCAAAGGCAAAAGTTGAAACACGTGGGGAGAAACGGGAACTCCAAGGAAATATGAGGAATAAGAGAATAGGTGGGAAGTACCAACCCTTTGATAGTCCTATAGACAAGAGAGTCTGAGCATTTGTAGGAAGCACTTTGAAGATACAGGAAATAAGAGCTGTAAGAGAAGAGGAGTAAGAGAGGAGGAGGGAAGAGAGGGAGAGTAAGAGAGAGATTCGCACTAGTTCCCCAGTATTTATTGGAGGTTTTAGGAATGTGTATTGGGAGATGATCCACAATAGGTACCATGAAATAGGTCTTAACATTGGTTGAATTGACAATGACTGAATCAAAGAGGTGGAGATTAATCCAACCTGAGCTTTGCAAATGAATGTACTTCCAGCCAAGGCATGGCTGTCAAGGCCCAGCCCAGGAATTTGCCCATCCTTTGCTAGTCCTTTGGACTGTCCCTTTCCATGCCATGAACATCAAGTGATCTGACCATGCGCTTGGTAAATGAATATACAGGATATAATATCAATACATCGATCATACTTTCCAGATGCTAACATGCCTGCTACAGAGATTAGAATAACTCAATCCTAAAGAAGAAAATTTAAAAACAAGGTAATTTCATCAAAGAAAATGGTAATAATGAAACAATATACTAAAGCTTATGGGATGCAATTAAATCAGCCCTTGGGGCAAATTTATCTCTCTAAATGCTTTCATCAACAAAAGAAAGATCAAATCAATGAACTGGTTGCACAGCTAAAAATCTCATACAACAAGAAGTCAAAATACTACATTTAATATCAAACCAAAATTCTGAAAAATATAAAGAAATGAACAAAATCAAAAGAAAAGACTTTAGAATTAAAATGAGAGCTTTTATTTAAGAAAAAGACTAACAAAATAGTTAACCAATTTAATGGAAAACCAAACTTTGTATCAAACATGAAAAAAAGAATTCCCAACAAATGAAGATGAAATACAGGACTGTATCTCCCAGTTAACAGCTTAAGGAAATGGAGGCTTACAGAATGATAAAATGCCCAAGTTCACAAAATAAGAAAAAGATGATTTAAATAGCTCAAAGCAGGAAAATAAATGGAAATAATCATAAACGAACTCCAGAAGAAGGGGAAAACGCCACAGGAGCAGATGAGTTTACAAGTGAGTTCTAACACTGAAAGAATTAATTTCACTATTGCCAAACTACTTGCAAAAATAGGGAAAGAACAGACCCTTTTAGTCTCTTTCAATAAAACCAACAGGCCCTGCTCTCTACCCAAGGGAGAGTCAAAGCAGAGATCAGTACCTCTGCTACCTGTTGATGAAACAATTTCAATAAAATATAAGCAAGTTAGACTACCATGACATAATTTTCAAAATCATATACTATGACCACATTGGAATTACATAAGAAATGCAGGGTTGGCACAATAGAAGGGGGACTATTAAATATAATAACCCAGATTAACAACAAAGACAAAAAACACATCATTATATATCGATAGACATTGAAAGGCTTTTGAAGACAATCCATTCTTCATTTCTGTTTTAAAAAACACTACAGAGCAAGGTAATAAGGTTTTCCCTTAACAAATCAGTAAAATTCAATCAATAAACTGAAAAAAGATTATCAAAAATAAATTAGGAGTGAGCCTTGTACATGATCGAGAAAAGCTAGAGGCCTTTCCGGTAAGATCAAAGGTAAAGTGTGTAAAAATAGACGAATTCAGGACTCCAATCCCCAGAATCCTTTGCTCCACTTCCCCAGAATGCTTTGTAATCTTACTGAATTCTCACCTGGGCCAAGAGCAAAATCATTATTTAAAGGGTCGCTGACCTCGGCAGCGTCTCTTTTTCTCTTTCCTGTTTCTTCTTGCAAGGAGACTTGGCTCTTTTTCATAATGTAGGTGAGAGGGGGCAGCGGGGTAGCTCAGTGGATTGAGAACCAGGCCTAGAGACCGGAGGTCCTAGGTTCAAATCTGGCCTCAGCCACTTCCTAGCTGTGTGATCCTGGGCAAGTCACTTGACCCCCATTGCCTAGCCCTTACCACTCTTCTGCCTTGGAGCCAATGCACAGTATTGACTCCAAGACAGAAGGTAAGGGTTAAAAAATAAATAAATAAATAATGTAGGTGAGGTTGTCTAGGCCAGAGGCCTAGACACGTGCTTTCTTATTCTGTATTTTCTTTAATCCTCAACCTTTAATAAACCTCTAAAAATATAAAACTTGCAGAGAGAAACTAATTTCTACCTCTATCACTATCCCCTAAATTTGCATCTTTACAAGCAAGGGTGACTATTTCCACCACTCCTGTTTAACGAAGTCCCAGAAATACTAAGTATAGAAATGAAATGAGAAAAAAGTGAGAGAATAAATACAGGCAAAGAGGAAACAAATCGACTGCTTTTTGCAGAAGATCTAACGGTCCGACTAGAGACCCAAAAGACTGACCAAAAGTAAAAGAAACAATAAGTCAGCAGTGCTACAGGACACAAAAGGAATGCCTATAAATCACCAATATTCCTATATATTTCCCACAAAACTCAGAAGGAAGAGAGCGAGTGGGAAATGTCACTCAAAGTAACTACATAATCGGCACAGTCTGGAGACCCCGGCTGCGTGGCATCGCCTCCAACAGGACCCACTGTTTCCAGACACGGGACATCCCCACCTTCTAGAAGAAGCCTTTCCAGTCCCCTGCGTGTGATGCTCGTCTCTTCCCTCTGGGATTACTTCCTGTGAACCTGGACCACATCTCAGCTGGGCAGGGCTAGTTGCAAGTTTCTTCTCCCCTGGGAGGGACGGCCCAGTTGTTGCCTTTCTCTTAGCTCCGTTTTCCAGCACGGTGCCAGGCACTTGGGTGCTTCTTAATAAGTGCTTTTGATGGACAGAAGCAGATAATGGAAATCTCTCCAGCAGGATGCACCCCAGAAGGAAGGGTGTCCGACGACACCAGGCTCTCTCTTGATAGGGACCTAGAAGTGCTCATCACTAAATTGGGTCAACCCAATCCACATGACAACACCACTGACATTCATTTCCTCCTTTGGGCCAAACCCCTCAAACTCACAACAGATCATTTTAGAACCCCCCAAATAATCAGGAGATCATGAGGGCCCATGAAAGGCTGAGCATCTCCAGGAAAATCACGAATGGAATGGCGAACGATGGGGTCCTAGCCGTAGCAGCTCTCCAGCCATCCTCCAAGTGATTTGTTCCTGGCAAACAGAGGCCGAGCTGTGGAATGGGGAAGGGAATGAAGATGGCAATGGAGTGTTTGCTAAACCACAGGGAAAGGGATCCAAGATTGGACAAAAATATTGGGAAAACTGGACCGTCGTCTGGCAGCAATGAGGTTTGGATCAACCCCTCTTAGCCCAACATAAACTCCAAATAAATACCGGATTAAGACGTTTAGTTCGTGTCATAAGCAGATCAGAGAAATAAAAAAGAAATGGCCTTTCCCAAGGCTGGAGAGAAGGCTTTAAAATGACCAAACAAGAGACAGAGAGGGTTGTGACCAATAAAGCAGAAAAAAAAATAACCGTATCTTCAGGCTTAGTATCAATTCCAAGACTGAAGAGCAGCAAGGGCTACACAATGAAGAAGTCAAGTGACTTGCCCAGGGTTACACTGCTAGGAAGTACAGAAGGCCAGATTTGAACCAAGTCCTCCAGACTACCTAGCTACCCCATTAATATAACATTAAGGGGGCAGCTGGGTAGCTCAGTGGATTGAGAGCCAGGCCTAGAAACGGGAGGTCCTAGGTTCAAATCTGGCCTCAGACACTTCCCAGCTGTGTGACCCTGGGCAAGTCACTTGACCCCCATTGCCTAGCCCTTACCACTCTTCTGCCTTGGAGCCAATACATAGTATTGACTCCAAGATGGAATGTAAGGGTTTAAAAAAAAAATATATATATATATATAATATTAAAAAAAAAGTTTCTGCACAAACAAAATGAATGCAGCAAAAAATGAATGAAATTGGTAACTTGGAGAAAAAATCTTTGCAGCACATTTCTCACGTAAATGCCTCAAGGAAATGAAGGAAATTTTAAATATAAAAATAAGGAAATGGGTCAGATGTGTAAGAACTGGCATTATTCCCCAATAAATAAATGATCAAAGGATTGGAAGAACTTGTTTTCAAAAGAAAGAAATCTAATCTGTGAATGTTATAGTCATATATAAACAATATATGAACAACATGAAAACATGATGCAAACCATAAAACTGAGAGAAATTTTGGCAGTTCCCTGTCAGCCAAAGAGGGCAAAGGAGTAAAATGACAAATGTTGGAGGGCCTGGGAAAAACTGGCCAGAGACAGTGCTGCTGATGGAACAATCAAGGGTTCCTTCTTTCTTGCACATTTGCACATTGTTGTCTGGTCCTGTCTAACCCCTCACAACCCCATTTGGGGGTTTCTTGGAAGAGATACGTGAGCTCTTTGTCATTTTCTTCTGCTCATTTTGCCAATGAGGGCTAAGTGACTTGTCCAAGGTCACACAGCTAGGAGTGTGTATTCTCTCCACTGGGCCACCCAGCTGCCCTAGGTCTTCCTCTTAACTAAACTGGTTACTAGGTCTATATTGCAAAGATATCAAAGAAGGAGGAGAGAGAAACATTATGGCAGCTCCTTTGGGAAAGACAAAGAGCTGAGAAAGGGAGGGAGTGCCACTAAACGAATTATAGTGAATGTTCTTGGGCCGTAAGAAGGAATGAAATGGATGGTTCCATTGAAAGCTGGGAAGATGTGGAGGAAATTTACAGAGTGTGCAGACCTCATGATGAAAGCCCACTTTGAGAGCCTTTCTAGGCTGGATCAATGCACTGACCAAGGGATAAAGAGGAAGCATGCCTTCCCCTTCCTGAAAGAGAGGCAATGGTCTGGAGAGGCCCACCTGTTTTTGGATGGGGCCAATGAGGAAATCTGTTTTTCTTAATTATATTAATTAGGTGATTTCTTTTGTTTATTTGTTTAATTGGGGCTCAGGAGGCTTTGGGAAGTGGGAGCTAGAGAGAATAGATGCTTGTTAATTAAACATAAAGCTTAAGAAGTTGACAAAGAAACAGCTTTCTGTTTGAGGTCAAAACCTCTGGGGAGAAAGATGGTGGAGGGAAGAGCATGCCCCAGGGTGTTGGGGAAATGGGAAGCAGAATACCTTCTAACTACTATTTTTGCTGCTGCTTCTCAATCTGCTTTCCCATGTAAAAGCTAATTGATGTTAATTAGTTGGAAGATCAAGGAGCATTGACCACTAGGGACTGATATTAGCCAGGGCTGATAACATTAGAAAAACACCTAACCAGGGAGGACCTTGGGGGAATAAATAGCACCTTAGACTTCAAACTAAAGTGGCAGTTCTCAAAGCCATCCTGTATTGGTTAAAATCAATAGATCAATGGAACAGCCCAAACAAGGGGGATTCAGAAAGAACAGTCCTCAATAACCCAGTGTTTGATCAACTAGAATACATATGTTACCTAGGGGAAAATTCTCTCTGATAAAAACTGCTGGGAAAACCCGCAAATAGTCTGGCAGAAATTAAGTTTAGACCAGCATCTTACACCACATTCCATAATACCATTCTAAATGGGGATGTGACCTTAATATTAAAGATCATACTATTAAAAAACTAGAAGAGAAACTGATTATATACTTGCCACAGTCATGGGTAGGAGATGTATTCTTAACTAAATAAGAGACAGAGGCAATTCTAAAAGATAAACTAGATAACTTGGTTTACTTAAAATTGAAAAGCTTCTGAACAGACAACATTAATGCATTTAGGATAAGAGAGGTAGTGGTCAAATGGGGGGAAAATCTTTGTATCAAATTTCTCTGATATAGGCTTGATATCTGAGATATATTGTAAGAAAATACTCTGTGCCTCTCTCCCCTTGCACCACTGGTATAATATCTGTAAGAAGAGTATTTTCTTACAATATAAATAATTAATAAATGTAATAGTGACTTTCATATTATAATAATTATTATCATTCTATTCCAAGCATTGTCATGACTATTAACTATTCTATAATAAATAAATCATAAAAGGATACTTACAAATAGTTCTCAAAAGAAAGGCCAAATATTCACAACCACATGAAAAATGCTCCAAATCATTAATAAGAAAAATGCAAATCAAAGTAACCCTGTGGCATTACTTCATACCCTACAAGTTGACAAAAATGACAAAAAATGTCAACAGTCTATGTCGGAGGGATTGTGGGAAGTTACGCACACTAATGCATTATTGGTGGAGCTGTAAACTGGCATGACCATTTTGGATAGCAATTTGGAATTAAAATGACTAAATAAGTAAATTTACTAAATTTCAACTAAATCAGTGAATAAAGTGACTAAAATATCCATATACTTTGACCCAGAGATGCTGTTACTGGGTGAATACTCCAAGGAAGCCATCATAAGGAAAAAGTCCCCATATACTACAAAATATTTATAGCAATGCTTTTTTTGGGATAGCTAAGAATTGGAAACAAAGCAGGTGCCCATTTATTGGGGAATGACTAAACAAATGGTGGTACATAATGTAACCGTGATTACTATGCTATACGAAATAAGGTATGTGATGAACTCCCTTAGATCTATACATTTGAATCGGTTTCTTCTATATCTTAGATGACATTTTTGAGAGGAACTTGCTGAAAAGATTTTTCCTTCCCCAGTGGCCTGCTTCCCTTCTAGTTTTAACTATTTGTTTTGTCTGTGTGCAGGATCTTAGTTTTCCAGAATGATTACAACTGTCTCTCTCCTATCGTCTCTGGATCCCTTGTTTGGTCAGGAACTCTACTCCCATCCATGGATCTGGAAGGTAATTTCTTCCTGGCTGGAAGAATCCGAGCCATCGTCACTTTTGAGGATCTTCTCTAGGTCTAGTCTGACAGCATGCTTTGGTCTCAATGTCTGCCAGACCCCTTTCCAGGCTCCCAGCAGTGAGCTGACTGTGCTTTTCTGGGCTCTTGTGTCAGTTGTACACCTACTTTCTTCCATGGATTGATGCTTCTGTTTTTTCCTTGTACTGTAAATTGTGGGGGTGTGCCTATGATTTTTGCATTCCCCCCTGAAAGGGATTTTTAGACCTTAAAGCTAGAGGATCTGAGGAGGGTTTCCTGGGCCTTCCAAGGCTCTTGGGCCCAGAAGAATGCAAGTCCCCCAAGGGCAGGGCCCACCTCCTTTTTGTCCTGGTTTAGGGGCTTAATATGCCTCCATGAGGGCCCTGGTCTGGTCTGGTTCTTCCAAGTGCACCTGGTTAAGCCTTTTTTCATCTCAGGGATTTGGTTACTCTTCCTAATTCAACTTATCTGAGAGATATAGAAAGTATTATTATTCTATTTTATATATTGTTGTGTATTATGTCATATATAAAATATAATATATAATAAAATAATATATTCTGTATTGTATCCTAGAGAAATAGCTCTGTGCAGCTACAGCTGTCTATCTCTGTGGCTATCTCCCTCTCTGGACATAGATAAATGTCTCTCCCTCTACATATGGATCTAGATATTTTTGTAAATAAAAGGACAACATATGGTCTGCTACCATACACAGGCAGGCGGTACTTAAAGCCTTGGACTCTAATCCTGGGCGGGCCTCAGTTTCCCCCTCTGTAAAATAAGAGCTGACCTCCAAGGACCTTCCTACACCTAGGAACCACACCGAATCTTCCCAGCTGTTAGAAAAGCTCCCTGAAGGCGCACCCTGATAACGCACTCAGTAAGGGGGTGGGGGAGGGCCCGGAGCCCCCCCCAACTAGGCTTGCCCCAGTCTCAAAGCTCAGCTTCCCCATCTGTAAAATAACGGCGTGGGACACCAGACATCTCAGGGCTCCGCCAGCACGAGGGGGCGGTACCGGGATCTAATTTCCATAGCCACGCCCGTTCCAGAGGCGTCTTTTCATCCCTCCCGCCCCCGGAGATGCTGATAATGAGGGCGGGGCCAGGTCGGCGCAGATTTGATTGGACGGAATCCCCGGAGCCATGGTTACACGGAGGACCCAAGGACATATTCAGACGCAGGCGCGTAGCCAGGGAGACGTAGTGGCCTACCTAAAACTACATTTCCCAGGAGAGGCTGGGGCGAATTGCTGGAGGCGACCACCAATAGAAAGCCGCGGCCTGGAAACACGTGTCACCAAACAGCCAATGAACGGCTAGCAGGGCAGCCGGGGACGGGGCGGGGAGAGGGGAGAAACGGAGAGACAAGAGGGGGGAGGAGGGAAGCCGAGGCAGGGCCGAGGTGAGGGCGGGGCCTACGCACCCTCACCCCCTCCTCTTTACAGCCCTCCCCCTCCCCTCGCCCTCATCTCTCCCTCCCCCGCCTTCCCCTCCCCTCCCTCAGCTCTTCCTCCCTTCCCCCGCCTTCCCCTCCCCCTCCTTCTCTCCTCCATTGCGCTCCCCTCCCCCGCCGGCCGCTTCCCTTCCCCCTCCTCTCCCCTTTCCCTCCCCCTCAGCCCCTCTCCTGCCCTCCCATCCCTCTGCCCCTCCCCCTCCCCTCCGAATCCACCCCTACTTCTCCTCCATCCCCTCGTCTCTCTTCCCCTCCCCCTTGCGCTCTCCATCCCCTCCCCCTCTCTCCATCCTCTCCCCCTTTCTCCCCTCCCCCTCCACCCCCTCCCCAGTTCATCCCCTCCCCCTCTCCTCCCTGCTCCCCTTCCCCAGCCATTCCATCCCCTCCCCCTCCGTTCCCTCCATCCCCTCCCCCTCCATCCCCTCCCTTTCTCTCTCCCCTGCTTGCATCCAGCCCCGCACTTACTGCTTGTCTGCTCTGGGTGTGTGTGTCTGCAGGTGGAGGAGGAGGAGGAGGAGGAAGAGGAGGAGGAGGAGGAGGAGGAGGAGGAGGAGGCCCAGGAGGAGCCTGACTGCAGGCAGGGAGGAGACTCCCCCGTCCCCGCCAGTGGCCGGCAGGCCGGAGAGACAGAGGAGGCCATGAGGAGGCCCCCGGGCTGAGGCCGGAGGTGAGTGCCCTCCGCGGCGGCTCTGCTCTCCTCCGGCGCGCCAGCCCGAGGCTCCGGCCCCGCGTGCCCCCACGCCCCAGGGGAGGGCCAGCCCCCCGCGCGGCAGCCTCGCTTCTGTCCGTCCCTGGGAGTAACCTTGGACAGTCCGCGTCTCCCAGCCTCCTTGTCCTCCGCTCAGATGGGGCTGGAGATTGTCGCGGGCGCCCTCCCCGGGGCTGCTCCTCCCGCCGCTGGGCTCCGTCTGCCTCCTTCCCGATGGGAGGAACCCGCCCCTGCCCCTGCCCCTGCCCTCAGTTTCCTCTTTTGTCCAAAGCGCCGGCCTCTGCCCACACACTGCCAGGCCACCCTGGCCGGATGATCTTCTTCCCTCTCTTGTCCCTCAGGGTGCCTGATGGAGAGGAGGAGCCAGGGGAGCCCTGGGTGCCCCTCTGCCATGGCCCGGCTCCCTGCCCTGCTGGGCCTGGATGGGCTGCTGGTGGTGAAGGTGGAGGAGGAGGAGGAGGCCAGCGGGCAGGAAGAAGGTCCCGACCCAGAGCACTGGAGGCAGCGGTTCCGCCAGTTTGGGCGCTGCGGCGAGGCGTTGGGGCCCCGGGAGGCCCTGGCCCAGCTCCGGGCCCTCTGCCACAGGTGGCTGCGGCCCGACCTGCACACCAAGGAGCAGATGCTGGAGCTGCTGGTTCTGGAGCAGTTCCTGACCCTGGTGCCCTGCAAGGTCCCGGTCCAAGTGAGGGAAGCGCGCCTGCGGAGGGCCGAGGAGGTGCTGGCCCTGCTGGAGGGCTTGGACCAACTCCTGGAAGAAAACGGTGAGGAAGGATCGGCTGGGCCAGCGGGAGAGGGAGACCTCTCTGGCTTCGGGTTGAGGGCAGCAAGGCCCCCGAGGGTCCCTGAGGCCGCCCGCCGCCCCTGCTGTGCTAGATGAGGACTCAAGGGCAGGACAAGGGACAGCGAGGGGGAACCTCCAAGTTGGCCCTGCTCTGGGGGCCTCCCTGACGAGGGTCCCCTGGCCTTGGCTCAAAGAGCTGCCCCTCGGGAGTCCTTGGGGGCCCAGCCTTCCTTCAGACACTCTAGAAGGCTCCATTCGTGCCACCTGCTCCAGGCCTGGCCGCTGCCTCCTGGCATCATCCTTTCCTGGTCTGCCCAGACCTGGCTCCACTGCTCCAGGTGGGGCCCGGCGGCGTCAGGTACAGCAGGAGACTGCTTCCCTTGACGTCATCCCAGAACCCATCTGCTTTGCTCCCCGTCCTGTGGGGAATGTCGCCCCTGGGCCTCCCTCTGTCCTCCAGGGCAGGGGTCCCCACACTTTTTACACAGGGGGCCCTTCACTGTCCTGCAGACCATTGGAGGGCTGGACTATAAAGCCCTAGCCCTAAGCCCAACCCTAACTCTAACCCTAACCCTAACGCTAACCGTAAAACTCTAAGCCTAACCCTAACCCTAAAACTCTAACCTTAACCCTAACCCTAAAACTCTAACCCTAACCCTAAAACTCTAACCCTAACCCTAACCCTAAAACTCTAACCCTAACCCTAACTCTAACCCTAACCCTAACCCTAAAACTCTAAGCCTAACCCTAACCCTAAAACTCTAACCCTAACCCTAACCCCAAAACTCTAACCCTAACCCTAAAACTCTAACCCTAACCCTAACCCCAAAACTCTAACCCTAACCCTAAAACTCTAACCCTAACCCTAAAACTCTAACCCTAACCCTAACCCTAAAACTCTAACCCTAACCCTAACTCTAACCCTAACCCTAACCCTAAAACTCTAACCCTAACCCTAACCCTAAAACTCTAACCCTAACCCTAACCCTAAAACTCTAACCCTAACCCTAACTCTAACCCTAACCCTAACCCTAAAACTCTAAGCCTAACCCTAACCCGAAAACTCTAACCCTAACCCTAACCCTAAAACTCTAACCCTAACCCTAACTCTAACCCTAACCCTAACCCTAAAACTCTAAGCCTAACCCTAACCCGAAAACTCTAACCCTAACCCTAACCCTAAAACTCTAACCTTAACCCTAACCCTAACCCTAACCCTAACCCTAACCCTAACCCTAACCCTAACCCTAACCCTAAGCCCAACCCTAACTCTAACCCTAACCCTAACGCTAACGGTAAAACTCTAACCCTAACCCTAAAACTCTAACCCTAACCCTAACGCTAACCATAAAACTCTAACCCTAACCCTAAAACTCTAACCCTAACCCTAAAACTCTAACCCTAACGCTAACCATAAAACTCTAACCCTAACCCTAACCCAAAAACTTTAACCCTAACCCTAAAACTCTAAGCCTAACCCTAACCCTAAGACTCTAATCTTAACCCTAACCCAAAAACTCTAACCCTAACCCTAAAACTCTAAGCCTAACCCTAACCCTAAAACTCTAACCCTAACCCTAAAACTCTAACCCTAACCCTAACCCTAAAACTCTAACCCTAACCCTAACCCTAACCTTAACCCTAACCCAAAAACTCTAACCCTAACCCAAAAACTCTAACCCTAACCCTAAAACTCTAATCTTAACCCTAACCCTAAAACTCTAACCCTAACCCTAACCCTAACCCTAAAACTCTAACCCTAACCCTAACCCTAAAACTCTAACCCTAACCCTAACGCTAACCATAAAACTCTAACCCTAACCCTAAAACTCTAATCTTAACCCTAACCCTAAAACTCTAACCTTAACCCTAAAACTCTAACCCTAACCCTAACCAGGCAACCGTATAGACAGTGCGGAATCCCCTCCCCCAGATCTCCCCTCACCAGGCTGATGTCTTCCACTGGGCAGCCACATAATCCTTTGCATGGCGCCTCGTTCTAAGGTGTCACACAAAGGATTGTCATCGGAAGTAGTACTGTACGTGAACAATGCTGCGCTTTGCAGCACCACCACATACAGAGCTTCTCTCACTGACCACCACTGAAAGAGGGTCCCCTTCTGGAAGTGCAGTGGGGGCCGGATAAGTGGCCTCAGGGGGCCGCAGTTTGGGGACCTCTGCTCTATGGGGTCATGAGCCCCCACCGGCAGGTTTATTTTTACTAGCCGGACAGAGGACAGAGCACCCAACAAAGGCATTTAAAAGAGTTCTGTGTTTGAACCTTGAGCTCCCTCTGAGGCCAACACGCCTGCCTTCACTGGGGAAGCCTCACCTGGAAGGCGCGTATGTGAGGCCGGCCCTGCCTGACTTTTGGCCACAAGCCTGGTGAAGGTCCTTTTTGTGGTCACAGGAGGCTCTTCTGGGCTGATTTCCTACCAGACTCTGGCTTTCCGTGCCAGCCATTTAGGGTCATTTTTTAAGCCCCAGTGGTGGACTTCCCCTTTATCCCTATTAAATGCCTCGTGACTCCACTGAGTCCAGCCATCCCGCTGAGTAGGATCCTCTGGGATCTTGTTTCTGCCGCCCGGCGGGTTTGCATTGCCTCCGTCTGGGGGCCGTCCCGAGCTTCGAGGCGGGCACTCTGTGCCTTGGTAGAAGGGACCCTTCCTGAGAGGAGACGAGCACGGCCCTGCCTAGGGCTATCGGGTACCTTTTCATCACCCGATTAATCAGGTACAACATCGGCCTCGCACACACACAAGCTCTGGCACTTACTCTTCAGCTAGTCGGGCCAGTGCTCGCTGCCTTCTCTCCTCACCTGCTTCTTGCTCTCTTGTCCTCTTGTCCAAAGAAGAGCAGGAGGCCTTTCCTAGCATCTTTGGTTAAATTCTACGGCCCACCTAGCAACCCTCCGAAAGAAGGAAATGAGGTCAGTCGAGCACAGCCTCTTCAGAGGAGGCTCCATCCCTTTCATGAGATGTTCTAGAATTTTCTTGGGAATTGGGGTTCGGCTCTCGGCTTCAGATGTTAAGCTCTGGCCTCTCCCTCTCCCCAGCCTTGGAGCTGTCGCCGACCACAAGCTTCCAGTACGGCGTTCCCCTGGGCCTGATGACTTGAACTCTGAGCATGGAGCTCTGGGGTCATTTTGGATTTGGCCAGTGGCCGAGATGAGGATCGTCTGAGCAGGGTCTCAAACCCAGGTCCCCGGCGCCCCCTCATACCTCGTGGTGTCCGCTAGAGGCCCACTTGGGGAGTTGGGGGAGAGGGCAGTGTTGGCGGAAGCCCTCCTTCCGGCTAAGGGCTGGAGGACGGAGTCTGGACAAGGTGCCCCCCAGGCCTCAGAGCCATTCACCGAGGGCACATCTAGGAAGCAGAGACAAAAAAGGAAGCCGTCTTTCCCCTGAGGGAGGCCGGTGAGGAGGGAGGACAATATGACAGGGTGACTTCTTGGGGCGAGGCTGCCTTTGGGGATCACAGAGGGCTCTTGGGCTGCTCTTCTTAGGAAATGGGGTTCTCAGAGGGGTCCATTTTAGGCAGGGGGAGGTGGCGAGGGCAAGTTTGTCCAGGAGAGAGTGTCAAGGACAGGACGGATCCCAAGGCTGGACGTCGGGCTCTAGCCAAGGCGCCCATAAGAGCTTTGGGGCCAGCTAGGGAGTCCCTGTAGTACAGTCAGTGGAGGGGCCCACTTTAAGGGTCAGTGGTGGGGTGGGTGGAGAGGAGGTGAAGGCACCCATTGGAAGGCCTTGAAACGGTGCAGGAGGATGGTGAGGAGGGCCCAAACCAGGCTCGGAGCTGTTAGAATGGAGAGAGGGGAGTAATGAAGAAGCACCCCGTGAAGGAAGCCTGGCCGCGTCCTGTGGTCCCTTTACCAGGAGTCTGTTTGTTAGATTGTTCCGGGTGGCTGTAAGCAATGGGGAGATGGGGGATCCAGCTCAGCCGGGGGCTCCAGGCTCTGAGGCAGTGCCTCGGGGTACTGCCTTGACCCTGTACTGTAGCGGGCAGGGAGTGAGCCTTCCACTCCTCCTCTCTCCTCACTGCCGGGCCACAAGCCACCCAGGCAAGGAGGGGAGAAAGACCCGGAGACGGAGAGGCGAGCCGGGACCCAGCCATGGACCAAAAGCTGCTGAGAGGAAGCAGATTCAGAGACTCGGGGCCCCAGCCAGGAGAGGATGAAGAAAGGACGCCCCGAGAGCCTTCACGAGCCTTCTCCCAGGGCCCGAGAGTGCGCGCTTGTGGCCAAGGGTGCCCCGGGGGCTTCGTACCACCCGTTACTGGACATCCTTCGCTAAAAGGGGTCCTTTCCTGGCTGATCGCATTCCAGTGACTGAAACTGGGAGTGTAGAAACGAGCTGCTGGTGGCCCTTCTGGGTGAAGATCCGGCTTTGTTGTGAGCCAAAGCGCCGCCGATTCCCCAGGCGAGTCCGAGGCCCAGAATAGCAAAAGATGCTTTTGTGGTTTCGTGTTGCGCCCCCCCCCCCACCAGGCCTCTGAGATGCTCCGGGCCCCTGTGGCGCCCCACATGAGTCGGTTTGCCGTAAAGAGGGCTGTGAAATGCTTGGGATGAGCAGCCCCATGGCGTGGGCTCACTGGACAGCACGCACACGCACACGCCTGAGAGGTGACTCGGCCACTTGCGTACACAGACTCTGGCCTGGTGAGCCCGGCAGAAGCGAGAGCCCCTCGGGGATCCGAGGAGGGAGCGGCCCCGGGCCGGGCATTGTCGCCATCCCGATGAAGGTGGCCGAGAAGATCCCCAGCGTGAAGCCGTGCTCTGGCTGGGGGGACGCTGAGCTGCCGCCTCTGCTCAGACCAGCCGGCTTTCGTGGGGTTTGGAGCAGAGGCAAAGTTAGTGTCCTCCCAGGAGCTCAGAGCCCCCCGCCAAGAAAGTCCCCAACATTCCGGCCATTTCAGAATCCGCATCTCGAGCTCCTTCTTGGCCTTTTTCATGTTTGAGGCAACATCCGAAAAGGAAACTTGTGGGCCGCGAGGCCAGCCCACAAGGGAAGGGGGGTCGAGAGGCAGCCTGGGGTGGGGGAAGCTGCCTCCAGGCCTTTGGGGTGTGCTTAGGGCTCGGGGTTCACCTCCATCTACCGCCCCTTCTCCTTTGGGGTGCCGTTCCTGTGCTGCCCTCCATGGGGAAAGGGGGCCGCTGCCGCTCGTCTCTTCTCCACCTCTCCAGAAATCTGGGTGTTCTCTCGGGGTGCCTTTGGGGCCCCTCCCGGGCGCTCATGAGGCGCCTCCGTTTTGGTCAGGGCCGTGAGAGGATGCTGGGGACGACGAGAGGGCGCAGGGTCGGGGATGACTGGGAGGATGCCGAGGTCTGGGGTGTCGGGATTTGTGGGCCCCGATCGGGCTGGGTGGGGGACGCCTGACGAGGTCCAGCCCTGGCCAGGAAAGAGCCCAAGGCCAAGAGAAGGTCCGATTGCGCTTGGAGATCTCGGCCCGAGAGGGTTGGGGGAGCCGTCCTCGAGCGGGCGAAGACAGGATGCCCACTGCTGGGAGGGGTGGCAGGGCCCGGCCCCTGATTTGAATCTGGCTCTGCCACTTGGGTGTCTGGAGCAGGTCCTTGTACTGGGCTTGTGAGTGGAGGGAAGGGCAAGCCTCAGAGAGCTCCTACTGCGTGCTGAGACCTCCCCCAATGCGCCTCATTGTGCAGAGGAGGAAACTGAGGCAAAAAGGTCCAGTGCCTGACTTACCCAGGGCCACGCAGCCAGTAAGTGTCCAAGGCTGGGTTCGAGCTCAGATCGTCCCGTCTCCGGGCCCGGTGCCCTGCTTTGAGGGCGATTTGGCGTGCTCTGGGGTGCGGGAGGTGGCCTCCAGATGGCGCGCTCGGGTGGGCCCGGATGCAGGAGCAGCTTCTACCAAGGGGCCTCAGACGCGTCCGCCCCTTGGCCAAGCACCCTGTACACAGCTCTCCTCTCTCCCTTCTCAGGCCCGCACGTGTCCGGAGTCCTGGCCTGGCCTCAGGAGCAGCTGGCGGGAGACCAGGGTGTCAAGGTGCCCCTGGCCAAAGCCGGGCGTCAGGTGAGCCAGGAGGGCCCGTCCTTCCCGCCTGTGGGGCCCTTGGCCGGTGCCTCCCTGCCCGTCTCCCTCCCGCCATTCCGGCCCCTGCCTCCCTGTCCCCGCCTGCCTGGCCCGTGGGGAGCTCCAGCCCAGCCCAGCCCGGGCCAGAGTCGAGGCTCTGACGGCCTCTCCCTCCTCCCAGCCTCCTCCCGGACCCTCCCCCGTGGCCGCGGCAGGCCTGACCTTTGCTGATGTGACGGTGAGCTTCTCCTGGGAAGAGTGGCGGCACCTGGAGCCCCGGCAGAAGGAGCTCTACAGGGACGTGCTTTGGGAGAGCTACGGGCACCTGGGGGCCCTCGGTGAGTCCAGCCGTCTCCGGCCCCCTTTCACACCCGGGGACCCGGAGGTCGAGAGCGGCCTCGCGGGCCTGCCGGGTGCCCCCTCCCGAGGCGCTGCCTGCCGGCTGGGCGACATCGAAGGGGACGGCCAAATGCTTCACGTCCTATTTTATAAGGATTGACCCGTAATAACTTGAAGAAAAAGGAAAACGGCGGCCTTAGCAAGAGGAAGGGAGCCAAAGGCGGGGCCGCCCGACGAAAAGGAAGAGAATTCCGGGAAACAGGTCTAATTGCACAGCGGCTGGCGCCGCCGGCGTTCTCTCCCCTTCCCGTGCCCTCCGCCCCTCTGGCCGCCGGAGCTGGTGGCTGTCTCTCTGCGCCTCCCCCTCCGCTGTCTCCTCGTCCTCACTTCCCCGGCCCCCCTTCTGCCCGTCGGGGGGCGAAGAGCCCGCTGTGGGGCCCTGGCAGGGTCAGGCCAGGTCAGAGGGCCGCCCCTTCCCTCCTTCCCCGTCCTAGGGCAGGCCGTCCTCCTCAGCCCTTCCCTAGGACCGCAGGCTGAGGTGCAGAGGTGGGCCTGGAAGAACAATGGAGGCCAGAGAGGGGACAGGAAAACCCGGCCACCCCGGCTCTGACCCGGGTCCAGGGGAGGGGGAAGCAGCCGGAGGGAGAGTGTGCAAGTGTGCCGGAGGGAGAGCGTGCAAGTGTGCCGGAGGGAGAGTGTGCAAGTGTGCCGGAGGGAGAGTGTGCAAGTGTGCCGGAGGGAGAGTGTGCAAGTGTGCCGGAGGGAGAGCGTGCAAGTGTGCCGGAGGGAGAGCGTGCAAGTGTGCCGGAGGGGGTGCCCGAATGTGTGGGTCTCAGGAAGCAGCCTTGGAAGCTCGGGGTGGCTCTGGGAGATCACAGGCCGGGGGGCTTTCAGGAGAGACAAGGAAGGGGCCGGGCAGACAAGGTCGTCCTGCAGCCCCCAGCTATGACTGAAGCCAGCCGGCCAGGCCCAGGCAGGGGCCGCCTCTCAGCCGGGCCCTGCTGACCACTGCCCCGACACGGCCAGGGCCCAGCTGCTCCCGTCGGGCCCCCCGGCTGCCCGGCCTTCCCTGGGCTGCTGGCCCCTTGGCTGGGCTCACAGGGTGGTCCCTCTCTTCTCTCCGGCCAGGCATCCCTGTCCCCAAGCCAGACCTGATTGCTCTGATCGATGGTGAGGAGGTGGCCCGAGACAGGCCTGTGCGTGTGGCTGGAGAGGAAAGCGTGGCCGGAGGGGCCCGTGCAGGTGAGGCAGCCCCTTCTTTGCCCTCCTGCCCCGGTGCCCCCTCCCCACCCCGCCCGGCTGGGGCTCCCGGGGGCTGCCCGAGCGTGGCCCGGAGCCGAGGGCCGAGGCTGGGCCGGCTCTTCCCTGGGCTCGGCCCCCCGAGGATGGCCCCGGCCAGCTCCCCTCTCGGTCTTTGCCCGCGTCATCGCCTCGGCCCGGAGGCGGCTCCGGCAGGCGTCCTCATCTTCCTGAAGGGGAGGCCGAGGCTCGGAGCCAGGTCCGGGGGCAGAATGGAGGCCACCGGGCTTTCTCGCGGGCGCTCCTGCCCGTTCTGGCCTGGGAACGAGAGCGAGGGAGGAGGGCTCGGCCGCGCCGGGACCTGCTGCCCTTCTGGCTCTGCCCTCCTTCGGGCGGCCCTGAGCGGCGGGCTCGAGGCTCCTGTTTCCTTGTTCCTCCAGGCGGTGGGAAGAGGCTCCTCGGGGAGGGGGCGCCCCAGGAGAGGGGCCCCCGACAGCCGCCCGGGCAGGAGGCGAGAAGCAGGGTCTGGCCGGAGGGGCCGCCGGGCCGCCGCGCGCCGTCTCCCCAGCCCCCGCTGGCCCCCAAGCAGTACCGCTGCCGCGACTGCGGGAAGAGCTTCCGCTGCAGGTCCCCGCTGGTGCGGCACCAGAGGACGCACACGGGCGAGAAGCCCTTCAAGTGCCCCGACTGCGGGAAGGACTTCAGCCAGAGGTCCAACCTCCACATCCACCAGCGCGTGCACACCGGCGAGAAGCCCTACACGTGCGCCGAGTGCGGGAAGGGCTTCAGCCACCAGACCACGCTGCGCATCCACAGGAGGACCCACGTGAAGGAGAAGCCCTACACGTGCGCCGAGTGCGGGAAGGGCTTCAGCCAGACCTCCCACCTGCACGTGCACCAGCGCGTGCACACCGGCGAGAAGCCCTACCAGTGCCTCGTGTGCGGGAAGGGCTTCAAGCAGAGCTCCAACCTGCAGGTGCACCAGAGGGTCCACCGCGGCGCCGCGGCCTCGCGCCGGCCCGAGTGAGGCCCCCTCGGCCTCCGCGTCCACAGACTGGGGGCGCAGAGCTTGAGCTAGACGTTCAGCCCTGCTGGCACTCACTCTCATCCTCGGAGCTCGGGGCACCCCTAAAAAGGGAGGAATTAGAAGCCGTTAGATGCCGCCTTGAGGCGGGAGGTCCCGGGTGCCAATCTGACCTCCTCAGACACTGACCCTGGGCGAGTCGCTTCCCCCCCATGGCCTAGCCCTTGCCGCTTTTCTGCCTTGGAACAACTCACAGTATTGATTCCAAGACAGACGGTGAGGGCTTAAAACAATTAAGGGGTCGCTCCCAATACTGAAAAATTGGAAAGCAACGTGGCAGAAAAGAGGCCTAGATCAGCATCTTGCACCCTATGTCAAGATAAACTAAACTACATAGTGTAGGCTTGAGGGGTGACAATAATCAAATTAGGGACTTGACAAAAAGATCCTCTACGCAAGGAAAAGGGAGAGGATCACCAAAGACAACACGGACCATTTTGACCACATAAAATGCCCAAACAAAGAAAATTCATGTTGGTAAAATGAGGAATCCCGTAATGGGGAGAAAATCGGTGAAGTCATTTCCTCTAATAAAAGCCTCTTTTCCAAGAAATATACGGAACCTCTTAGCATTTCTACAAATGAGCCTTTCCTCAAGTTGATCAATGGTAAAAGGATTTGATAAGGGAGTTTCCAATCAACTGTTCAAAAAAGGGCTTCAAGTGACTTAATATTTGGGAAATAGACATTAAGGCAACTAGGCCCACCCCCTCACCCCTATCCAATTGGCGAAGGTGACAGGAGGGCAATGACAAACGTTGGTGGGACTGTGGGAAAACAGGTGCGGCACAAGTGAGTCCCGTCAAACTGCACAGCCTCATTGAGGAGACCACAACTTGCCCTTAACTCCCTACAGAGATCCAAGAAAGGAAAAAGATGAAAATGTGCATTTTTTTTCTATAGCAGCACACACACACACACAAAGGAAACTAAGGACATGCTCACCTATCAGAGAACAGTTAAATAAATGATATGAATAGAATGTAATATTTTGTGATACCAACTGACGAAATGGACCATCGTACTGGAAACCATGAAGACCTTTATGAACAACTGTACTTTACGAGGAAGGGAACAAAATGAGGAGAACAATTTCTGGAATAACAACATTATGAAGTGAGGCAGTGTAAGATAAACAATGACAAACCAGAGCCCCAAGGGGGCAGAAACAAATGAAGCCCGTTTTCCCGCTTCTTGCCAGAGAGGTGATGGACACACTTTTGGACACGGCCAATAGGAAGTTGCTTTTCTTGACTATGCATATTGGTCATGAGGTTTTGGATGATTTTCTTTACTGTTCAGATAGGAACAGAAGAGAGAGAAAATAATGCTTTAAATCGGAAAAAAATAAAGTTAAAAAATGTCATGGTTGGACTCCAACTTCTGAATCGTTTATTCTGTGATTAGGAGTTTTGTCAGGTCTCTTCCTGCTATTAATCCTACACATTATGAAGTAGAGGAGAGTCAGGCCAATGGAAATGTGATGACCAGGTGAAGTTCTATGGAAAATAGGAGGGGGGATAAGGGGTGAGGAATCAAGGAGGACTTTAAGGAGGAGGTGGGACTTTGCCAGATGAATGTGGGGAAAGAACTTTACAGTCGTGGAAGACAAGATGAACCAAGGAGAGACAAAGAGAAACAAAGGTTGGAGGTTAGTCTTCATTGGCTAGAACATAGGATGTGTGAAGATTTGGTCGATGAGAACAGGGCTAGAAAACTTGTGTGGAGCTAGAGTGTGGAGGGCCTTGAATGCTAGGATCAAAGGCTGATTTAGATCATGGGCAACCACGGACTTCAAAGTTTACCAAGTAAAGATAGTATTCCTGTGTAAAATGCTTCAAGAGAATTCTACACGGAAGTCTAGGAAGATGATCAAGACCTAAATTCTAAAGATAAAAAGGGGAAAACTTCCAATAGGGAGGAAAAATGGGATTTGCCTGAAGACGCTGGCGTGGATGCATTGGGAGCTCACCAGCCAATGTAGATGATGAAAAGGAGGACAGAAGATGGTAACAAGATTAATATAAGAGCATGGAACAATCTTATTTAAATAAGTTGGAGAAATAAAGATGATTAGGATGAACCCAGCCTGATGAGAGAAACCCAGGACATCCAAAGGGATTGGAGAAAGGATAGATGGATCTTTGCTTGGGGAGGCAAGGGATGAAGATGGCTTAAAGAAAGCAGAACTCGATTCTTTTTGTTTGTTTCTTTATTTTTTTTTCTGCCAAGGAGAATTACCTTTACAATCATTCAGTCAATAAACATTTATTCTAGCGATAAATAGTTTACACTGGGAATAATAAAATGAAAATGACTTGCGGTGAGTCGATAGCCAAGATAAGTAAGGAGACATTAAGAGACCACCTTGAGAGCTGCCTTGAATTCAAGCCAGCTGACCTGGATGAACTTCATCCTTGGCCCTGACAGAAAGAATTGGGAAATTTGTTGGCTGAACCACTCTGGGTGTTACTTGAAAGATCATGGAAACTGGGAGGGATACTACAAGACTGGAGAGGGTTGAGCTTCACTGAAATTCCAGAGAAAATTCTAGGACAGATCATTACACAGTTGGCACGCATCAAGAAAGGGAAGAGGGAGAGGGAGAGGGAGATGGGTCAGTGTCGAGGAACTAACCCTGACTTGCCCTTGCTGGAGCAGCAGTAGAAGTCCCTGGTGGGGATTACTACTTCCTCTGCTCTTGAATATGTGTCCCATTTGTTTCCATTGACATTTTGGTTGTGTCGGATTCTTTGTGACCCCGTGGATCATACTGTTTGTGGGGTGTTCTTGGCAAAGATTCCAGAGTGGTTTGTCATTTCCTTCTCTATTCTCATTTCCACGAATATAGAAATGAAATTGTTCAGATTGTGAAAACAAAAACAGGAAGTGGCGACTACGAAGAATCAGCCTGGTTTCATCAAGAACAAATCTTTTGAGACAAACATGACTTCCTTCCGTGACAGCATCCCTGAACCAGGAGATACAGAGAATGCGGGAGATGGAATTTTCCTGAACTTAAGCAAAGCTTATGGCAGAATAGCTCCTGTTATTCTTGTGCAGAAGAGGGCGAGGCGCAGATGAGACGATAGATTCAGTTGGATGGTTGGACTCCAGTTGTCAGTGCTTCAGTGTTGGTTGGCAGGAGGTCTTTGGTGGAGTGCCCCAGGGATCTTAGCTTTTCAGTGTTTTTATCAGTATTTTATGGATGACGTGCTCACCCATTTTGCAGATGACACCAAAAAGAGAGGGACAGCTGACACACCCAGGGACATGGCGTCAAATCTAATTCAATAGGGATAAGTGTAAATTTTGGTTCGTGAGTGCCAAATCAACTTCCCAAATTTAAGACAAGGAGCTATGGAAAGACAGCAAGCGTTCTGAAGCTTTGTGACTGGGAATAGCTTTCACTTGCTCTTCGACCCAGTGACACAGCTGGCCGTCTCGCTCTTCTTCTCACATGGCATATCCCAACTCCGGGCGTTCTCTCGGGCTGTCCTCCCCATCCTCCTCTCCACCACCTGACATCCCTGGCTTCCTTCAAGGCTCCCGCAAAGCCCCATTCTCTCTGGGATTCTCTCCGGTTTATCCTATCTCCATCCTCTTCTCCTCCATTAGATCGTGAGCTCTTTGAGGGCAGAGACCGCTTTCGATGTTTTTTCCCTCACATCCCTGTGTGGCACACAGTAAGGATTGTTGTTGACTTGATGAGGGAATGAGCACCCCCTGTGCAGCGCCTTTGCCAGGCTCTTCTGATGTGTCTTCTCCCTTCCGGGCATGCTAATAAAGAAGGCCGTTGGTAAGCTTGGCCAGAGAGGACGACCAGGAGGGCAAAGGAAGGGCTTGCGGTCCATCCCCTCTGAGGCTGCATTAAAGAGCTGGGGGTGCAGAGCCCAGAGAGGAGAGGACTGGGGGAGACGTCCTCGGTGTCTCCAAGGGTGGGAAGGGCTGCCGTCTGCAGGAGGGTTAGCCTTGGTCGGAGGCCCCACAATTCAGCGCGAGGCACACGGGGAGACGTTGCAGATCTGGGCTCCATGTCAGGAACATCATCCCATGAGGAGAAGCTTCCCAAGGGGAGATGGGTACCTCACGAGGTCTGCAAGTGGAGGGTGGAGGCCGCTGGACGGCCCTAGGGGGCCTTGCTAACCCTCAGGCAGGAGGTTGGAGCTGGGCGTGAGGAAGACAAAGGTGATGGAGGGGGTGAGTAGAGGATGGATGATGACAAGGGAGGGCGGGATACTGAACGGAAGCCCCCACAGGCAAGGTCCAAGGCAGCCCCTCAATGCCTGCAGAGCTCCATCTTTTATTATTTCTTTTTAATCCTTACTTTCTGTCTCAGAAGGTCAGGGGCTAAGCTAATGGTGTTCAGTGGCTTTCCCAGGATCCCCCAGCTAGGAAGTATCCGAGGCTAGATTTGAACTCTGCTCCATGTGACTCCCGGTCTGGCCCTCCATCTCCTGAGCTGCGCAGCTGCCCCACCGCACAGTCTTTAACAGCAAGAGCTTCGTGTAGATGAATGGTCACAGCTGGCTGTGCTTAGACTTGGGGTGTGTAGGCACGTCAGTTTATCCAGTAGAGCACCATCCTTTACAGGTCCTGTTCCAGGCCTCTGGCTAGTGTTGAATGATTCATGTCAGAAATGTGGATTTGAATTTGGGTCCTGTGACTCCCACCCGATCACTTTCCACAACATGGATCATCAGGGGAATCTGGGTTCAAGTGCTGGCCTTGTCTCTCCAGGCTGGCCCTTTTCTGTCCTAGGCTTTGGTGCCCTCCTCTGTACAATGAAGGTTTTGGACTAGAAGTTTGCTAGGGTTTCCTCTGGCTTCAAGTCCATCAGGAGACCTGGGTGTGAATCCTACCTGTGGCACCAACTGTAAAATGGGGCTAGTGGATTAACCCCTCAAGATTCCATCGCTGTACCCTGTGAGACAAGCAGGATTGTGTTCGCTGCCCACCTTCTGGGGGAGATGCCTAGGAAATATGAAAGTCCTCTCTGGATGGGTGCTGTAGTTCCTGCTGGGGATGGCTTCCTTCCCTATGTGCCTCGCTGTAAAATGGGGATAATGACTATGACTACCCGCCTGATGGGTGGTTGTGGAAGTGCTATGGAAATGCTACAGAAACATGGGCCACTGGGTGGCTCTGTGGAAAGAGCATCAGGCCTGGAGGCAGGAGATCCTGGGTTCAAATCTGGCCTTAGAAATTTTCTCACTGTGTGACCCTGGGCAAGTCACTTAACTGATTGCCTTATTGCACCTCTACCTTGGGACGGACAATTCTGCAAAGTTCAAAAAGATGTTTTGTAAACATTTTTAAAGGTTTTTAAAGTGCCATGAAGAAAACAGGACCTGAAGCGGCTCCTGGTCGCAATCATTGACCCCCTGTCTGTCCAGTCTTGGCTCAGCCCCCTCAGAGGGACAAGAGTATTGACCAGACAGGGGCGGAGGGGCTCTGAGAGTGAAGGCGCTGCTGGAGGTTCACAGAACACAAGCCGGAGCAACAGAATGGTCTGAGATGACCCCAAAGGCCTCCATCTGCTTCCAGAGGCCGGTCTGAACCCAGACCAGAGCAGACTTGTTTGACTCATTTCTAGTTTTGTTATTCCAGTTTCCTTCCACCAAAGGATCAATATGGAAAATGCTTGATGTGATCCCATCTGCAAACTGAGAGCGAGAGAAATGGAGACTTTGTCTTCTTTGGAAAATGAGGGAAACTTTCCACCTGGGAAAAGAGTCAATTCAAAGAAGTTGTGTCAACGGCAGAGCTGGTTTGTTGCCTTCTAGATCGGCATCGGCGTCCCCAGCGAAAACCCTCCTGGGATGGTCGATCGCATAGACTCTCCTCCTGGTCCTGCCCACCTCACTTTGCATCCCTTCATTTTGTAGGGCTCAAAAGCATTTTATTACCACCATATGCCACCCTTGTTCAGCCGCTCCCCAACGGATGGACGCCCCTCAGTTTCCAATTCTTTGCCGACACATAAAGAGCTGCTAAAAATAGTTTTGTGTAAGGAGGTCCTTTTCCCTCCGTGTCCGAGAGACCTGGCAGTAGGATGACTGGGGCAAAGGCTCTGCATAGGTTTTATGACTCTTTGGGCACCCTAGAAGGTTATCTCCATCGAAAGTACCACCCAACGGGTGTTAGTGCCTCAGTTTCCCCACATCCCTCCAGCATTTATCATTTTCCTTTTGGGTCCTATCAGCCCACCCGGTAGGTGGGAGACGCCTCAGAGCTATTTTAATTGGCATTTCAATAAGCAATAGAAATTTGGAGCATTTTGTCACAAAGACAATGGATAGTTTTAATTTCTTTTTCTAAGAACTGCCTGCTCATATTCTCATACCATTTATCAATTGGAGGATGCTTTATATTCTTATAAACTTCACTGATTCTCCATATGTTTGGGAAATGAGGCCTTCGTCAGCAACACTTGCTATTTAAAAATGTCCCCAATTTGTTCTTTTCCTTCGAATCTTGGTTGCATGGGCTTTCTTTGGACAGAAACTTTAATTTAATGTAATTACAATTGTCCATTTTGGTTTTGGTAATCCTCTCGATGTCTTATTTAGTTATAAATTCTTCCTTTAGCCATATGTCTGACATGTCCCCCAAATCATTTATGATGTCACCCTTTATTTCTAGACCAAGCGTCCATCT
Source organism: Monodelphis domestica (assembly GCF_027887165.1). NCBI lineage: Eukaryota > Metazoa > Chordata > Mammalia > Didelphimorphia > Didelphidae > Monodelphis > Monodelphis domestica. Next base: position 437,505,992 of record NC_077230.1, on the reverse strand, counting down.
TGACTTTATCTTGGGGTAGGGTGTGAGATGTCGGTTTTCTGAGGAATGTTTTTCTGCCAATCTATAATGAGACAAAGCTCCAAGCCAATAACAGGTTGAATGAGAGACCTATGTCTCCCTGTAAAGCTGGGCCATTAGGTTTCCTCCCACCTCAGACAATTGAATGAGGGTTTTCCCTGCTTTCATTCTCTAACTGTATATGTTCTTTTTATTTTGTTATATTATATGTATCTTTTGTATGTATCCTTAATGTTATACTATATGTATCTGTTCTTTTTTTTGTACTTTTTTACTTTTTTAAATGACAAATTTACACATAAGTTTTCCAGTTATATGATCCATATTTTCTTCCCTCTTCTTTCCTTCCTCCTCCCACAGTTGACAATTCAATTCAATCTGGGTTGTACATGTATTATCACACAAAACATATTTCCACATTCTTTATTGTTGTAATAGAGTAATCTTTTAAAACCAACCCCCAAAACATAAACCCAAATAAACAAGCGAGAAATCATGTTTTTCTTCTGTGTTTCTACTCCCACAGTTCTTTCTTTGGAAGTGGATACATTCTTTCTCATAAGTCCATTTCCACTAGTAGAGAAGTCCATTACATTTGATCATGCTACAATGTATCCGTCTCTGTGTACAATGTTCTCCTCCTTCTGCTCCTTTCACTCTGCATCACTTCCTGGAGGTCATCCCAGTTCACATGGAATCCCTCCACTTTATTGTTCCTTTCAGCACAATAGTATTCCATCACCAACAGACCACATTCCCCAATCAAAGGGCATCCCCTCATTTTCCAATTTTTTGCCACCATGAAAAGCACAGCTATAGATATTTTTGTACAAGCAGGTCCTTTCCCATTTTTAAAAAAATCTCTTATAGCTCTTTGGGCAAAGTTCTAAATTGTCTTCCAGAATGGTTGGATCCATTCACAAGTCCACCAGCAGTGTTTAAATGTCCCAGTTTTTCCATATTGGCCCAGTCTTCTAGGTGTGAGGTGGTGAAGCTTCCTTGAACCAGCGAGAAGCCTCAAGATAGGAAGATAGAGGAAGGATAGAAGTTCTGTATGCCATGAGGGGGGTGGCAGAGTCAAGATAGAGATATGAGGTAGCAGGAATGAGTCAGAAATCCAGGCCTTATTGATCACAAAGGAGCCACAGCAGAAACTCTGATCAGTGGACTACTCAGAAGGCTTATACCCGTCCAGTGATCCAAATTTAATACCACACAGGTCGGAGACATGATAGAGAAAAGAAAGTGCCTGGCCGAAGGCCAGGTCCCAGGTGGGAGAGGTAGATCAAGAAAGGAATCAAAGATGGAGCTTGGCCTAAGCTTGACTGGTGAGTGGTCCAGATATCATTTCTATCTGTGAGTGGTGCACTAGCTTCATGAAGGGATGCCTCATGGTTGGTCATGAGAGTTCTGGGGTCACCATGGCCTCTCCTGATGTGCCTTACATGGTAATAACTTGTGATCAACAGGTCAGCAAGGATCCTAGACCCCTCCCCACTCATCATCCAGACCTGCCTTACTTATTTATATGGTTACTAGGCTTTCTGCTTACTTGGTGAGTTACTTCCTATTGGAAAATGCCAGCTTAGCCTAGAATATCTGGTTTTAGATTAACTGAGTAACCACGTAAAATATTTACCAGAATTCTGTTCATTACACACAAATCACCATCCCAGATGAATCATTTCCTTTGGCTATATACTGATTGACTAGGAAAACTGGGGTCTTATTTAAAAGAGTCAGGGGTCAGGGGTCATTCTCATTCTCTCCAGTCTATGCCCAGTTTCTGCCATATTGTTTTCCGCTTTCTTGTCAAATTGTGAACTCTTCCCCCAATAGCTTGGATCTTTGGGTTTATCAAACACCATGTCAGTACAGTCAATATCTGTCATATGTTGATTTCCTAGCTCTTCCAGTGATTCTTCCACTACTCTATTTCTTATACAGTACTGGGTGATGTTGATGAATACCACTTTTTAGTTCAGCTTTGAGATTTGGGGCAGAGAGGCCCCTTTCCTTCATGTTTTTTTCTCCCACTAATTCTCTTGATATTCTTGGCCTTTCTTTGGTTTGTTTTTTTAAATGCTTACCTTCCATCTGTTTGATGTGTGCATTAGTTCTAAGGCAGAAGAGTTGTAAGGGCTAGGCAATGGGGGTGAAGTGACTTGCCCAGGGTCACACAGCTGGGAAGTGTCTGAGGTCAGATTTGAACCCAGGACCTCCAGTCTCTGGGCCTGGCTCTCCATCCACTGAGCCCCCAGCTGCCTCCTCTATAGTTATTTTTAATAGAATTTCCTTTTCTATTTCTTGCTGTTGAACTTTGTGGTCGTAAATAAAAATGATTGATGGGGTTTCTTTGTGTCCTACAACTTTGCTAATATTGTTAATTGTTTCTATTTGGTTTTTGGTTGATTCTTCGGGATCCTCTATGGATATCATCATATCATCTTCAAAGATGATCATTGTATTTCTTCATTGCTTATTCCAATTCCTGGAATTTCTTTTTCTGCTCTTACTGCTATATCTAGTGTTTCTCATATAATATTAAATAGTAGTGGTGAGAATGTGGGTTCTTGCCTCACCCCTGACCTCATCAGGAAGGCTTCTAGATTACCCCATTATAGATAATGTTTCTGATGGCTTTAGGTAGATACTGTTTATCACTTTAGGGAAGGTTCCATTCTATGTTGTCATAAGGAATGGATATTGTATTTTGTCAAATGCATTTTCTGCATCGATTGAAATAATCATTTGATTTCTCTTGGTTTTGTTATTGAAGAGCCAGTTATGCTGATAATTTTCCTAATATTGAACCATCCCTGCATTCCTGCTATAAAACCCACCTGTTCATGATGTATGATCCTTGTGATATAATGATATGTCTCATTCCCTGTATCTTATTTAAAATTTTTCATCAATGGGGACAGCTGAGTGGCTCAGTGGATTGAGAGCCAGGCCTAGAGACAGGAGGTCCTGGGTTCAAATCTGACCTCAGACACTTCCTAGCTGTGTGACCCTGGGCAAGTCACTTAACCCCCATTCCCTAGCTCTTACCACACTTCTGCTTTGGAACTAATACAGAGTATTGATTCCAAAATGGAAGTTAAGGGGTTAATTTTTTTTTTTCATCAATATTCATTAGGAAAATTGAACTATAGCTTTTGTTCTTTATTTTACCTCTTCCTGATTTAGGTATCAGTACTATATTTGTGTTATAAAAGGAATTTGGATAAATTCTCTGATTTTTCCAAGTAGTTTACGTATTATTGGATTTAGTTGTTCTTTGACTGTTTGGTAGAATTCACCTGTGAATTTATTTGGTCCTGTGCCTTTTTCTTAGGGAATTCTTTGATGGTTTGTCTAATTTCTTTTTCTATGATGGAGTTGTTTAAGAATCCTTTTTCCTCTTGTTAATCTGGGTAGTTTATATATTTTTAAAAATATTAATCTATTTCACTTTGATTGTCAAATTTATTTTTTCTAATCATGAAGTATTTTTATTTTTATTCATTTAAAATTTTTTTTAATTTAAAATATTTTTCTATGTTTACATGATTCATTTTCTTTCTCTCCTTTTTTCCCTCCCCCTTCCCAGAACCAACAAGCAATTCCACTGGGTTGTACAAATGTTATCATTTGATACCTATTTCCATATTATTCATTTTTGCTATAAAGTGATTTTTTAAAGGCCTAAACCCCAAATGACATCCCCATATATACATGTCATCACATGAGTGATGTCATATGTTTTGCTTTTGCATTTCTACTCTTGTTCTTTCTCTCAATGTGGATACATTCTTTCCCATAAGTCCTTCAGGAGAATCCTGCCTAATTCCATTGCTATTAGTAGCAAAGTCCATTACATTCAATTGTACCACAGAGTATCCGTCTCTGTGTACAATGTTGTCCAGGTTCTGCTCCTTTCGCTCTGCATCACTTTCTGGAGGTTGTTCCAGTCTCCATGGAATTCCTCCACCTTATTATTCCTTTTAGCACAATAATACCACAATTTGTTCAGCCATTCCCCAATTGAAGGGCATCCCCTCATTTTAACCATGAATATTCTTGTACATGTCTTTTTCCTTATTATTTCTTTGGGGTACAAACCCAGCAGTGCTATGGCTGGATCAAAGGGTAGACATTCTTTTATCGCCCTTTGGGCATAGTTCCAAATTGCCCTCCAGAATTGTTGGATCAATTCACAACTCCATCAGCAATGCATTAGTGTACCAGTTTTGCCACATCTCCTCCAGCATTACTTTCTGTTGCTGTCATGTTAGCCAATCTGTTAGATGTGAGGTGATACCTCAGAGTTGTTTTGATTTGCATCTCTCTGATTATAAGAGATTTAGAACACTTTTTCATGTGCTTTTTAATAGTTTTGATTTCTTTAACGGAAAATTGCCTATTCATGTCCCTTGCACATTTATCAACTGGAGAATGACTTTTTTGTACAATTGATTTAGCTCCTCATATGTTTGAGTAATTAGACCTTTGTCAGAGGTTTTTGTTATAAAGATTTTCCCCCCCAATTTGTTGCTTCACTTCTAATTCTGGTTCCATTGGTTTTGTTTGTACAAAAAAACTTTTTAATTTAATGTACTCAAAATTATTCATTTTACATTTTGTAATATTTTCTATCTCTTGCTTGGTCTTAAAATCTTTCCTTTCCCACAGATCTTACAGGCATACTAGTCTATGTTGGGCTAATTTGTTTATGACTTCCCTCTTTATATTTAAGTCATTTACCCACTCTGAGTTAATCTTGGTATTGTGAGGTGTTGATCTAAGCCTAATCTCTCCCATACTGTTTTCCAATTCTCCCAGCAGTTTTTGTCAAACAGTGGGTTCTTGTCCCAAAATCTGGGATCTTTGGGTTTATTCAAATTTATTGACAGATGGTTGGGCAAACAACTCTCAATCGTTTCTTTAATTTCTTCTTCATTGGTCGTAAGTTCACTTTTTTCATTTTTGATACTGGTAATCTGGTTTTCTTCTTTCTTTTTTTTAATCAAACCAACCAATATTTTTTCTATTGTATTTTCCACAAAACCTTGTTTTTCTTCTTATTAGTTCAATGGTCTTCTTTAATTTTTATTAATCTCTTCTTTGATTTCAGGATTTCCAATTTGGTGTTTAATTGAGAATTTAAAATTTGTTCTTTTTCTAGCTTTTTTAGTTGCAGGCCCAATTCATTGATCTGCTCTTCCTCCATTTTTTTTTTCTTTTTCGGATGTAAGCATTTAGAGATATACATTTCCCCCTAAGTACAGCTTTGGCTGCATCCCATAAAAATTTGCCCACAAACTTTGAAAAAAAAAATAAATCTTTACCTTCCATCTTAGAATCAATACTATGTATTGGTTCCAAGACAGAAGAGTGGTCAGGGCTAGGCAATGGGGGTTAAGTGACTTGTCCAGGGTCACACAGCTAGGCAGTGACCGAGGCCAAATTTGAACCCAGGACCTCCCCATCTCTGGGCCTGGTTCTCAATCTCCTGAGCCACCCTGCTGCCCCCAAACTTTTTAAAAATAAATTATATTGGTATCTTTTGTCTTCACATTGCTTATGATGCTGACTGCAACAAGACAATTCAGTGCTGCCTTTGGAAATGCTTGCCTTGGTCCTAGTGCCCAGTCTCATGGCATCCATGGACCGTCCAGCCCAGCCTCCTTGTGAGAAACGGTCTGCAGGAGCTTGGGCCCCTGGCCGAAGGCACCACAGTGGGAGGGAGCTCGGAGTCGGACCTTAGCCCGCTGATAACAGAGGGTGGGCTGAGAAGGCCATCAAGAGGCAGTTTGGCAATGGCTGAACGGAGCACCCACTCTCACCACGCAGGCCCGTATGGCTTCGTCTACCACAGAGCAGCATCTTTAACAAACAGATGTTTGGCTGCTTGATTGATTCTCTTTTTCAATGTGATGCCCACTGGCTCTCTCGAGCAGAACATGTTGGCCAGGTTGGGAAATGCCGGGCTCATTCGGCACCCCTAGACCCGCCCCCGCCCCGGCAGCCTCAGAAGGCGTGATGGATGACTGTAGAGAGCAGGTCGAAGGCTTTCGGGTTTCCTCAACATCATGGCGGCCGTTTCCTTTCTTCTACTGGGGCTCTTGCAGTAACAGCAACAATGTAGGATCAGCTGTGAATGACGTGATTCCTATCCACAATGCAAGGCTCTGGGACAGCTGCAGGCGCCTCATGACAAAAGACTGTCCAGCACCATAGAAAGGGCTGGCGCAGGAGTCTAATGCAGACGGGAGCCGCGGATGTTTCTCTAGTGCGCCTTCTTTTAAACGTGACGAACCCATGTTAGTACTTTTGTCTGACAACTCGCGTACCACCTAGATCCTATTCCGGCCTTCTTGGGGGGAGGGAGGGAGAGAACAAAGACCACAAAGGGTCAGAAAACAGCGACTAAAAATGGTATTGTTAGGCAACCTGGAAACATTCTACAGGCATCATCCCTTCTTTGTGGGGCATAACACTCGCATGCCACGGGTGGCCCGGCCACTTCCCCATCCGTGGCTACCTACTTTCCTTCCAGTTTCTTGCGACCACAAAAAGTGCCCATATAATTACTTGCATACAGACGGTGTCTTCCCCTTTCTTTGAGTTCTTTGGGATATACCCAAAGCTGTATCACTGGGTGAAAGGGTACATCTGGATCTATCGATGTAATTCCATGTTTTCTCTAACCTTCCATTCAATATTGTGCAACAGAAGAGGGATAAGGGCTAGGCAATGGGGGTGAAGGGACTTGTGCAGGGTCACAGTTAGAAAGTGTCTGAGGCCAGATTTGAACCCAGGACCTCCCATCATCGTGCCTAGTTCTCAATCTGCTGAGTCACCCAGCTGCCCTGATTCCGTGATCTTTGGGAGCTTCTGGAGTCCCGCTTTGAAAGAGAAAGCGAACGAGGCTACCCCTTGCCAGCTTACTGTAGGAAAAGACTTGGAAGAATCCGACATCCATCATGGCCCCATCCTCAGCTTGTTCTCCTGAAGTCTTCAGCGAAGACCTAGGCCTCTCATTCCCCCGGGAGAGCTCCTTCACCCTGTGTTCTCCAGTATATACTCTCCTCTGTACCTTTCTCTGCTTTCTCTTTGGAGAAAGGGGGTTCATCTCTATTTGCTATGGGTTCTTTGTAGAACTGCATCCAATGGGAAAGGAGTTCAATGGGGTCTTCCTCTTCCCCAAGGGCGAACATTGATCAGAAGTTGGCTTGAACCTACAAACTGCATCTCCTAGAATAACCGTATCGAAGGGAGCAGATAGGAATCATTCTAGCCCTGGCCCCTTTCTCTCTGAGGAGAGCAGTACGGTTGTCTCTGGGCCCCTCCTGACAGGAATGAGTCTCCACTGGAAAAGGGTTGGGGAGAAGAGGGTGGAAACGTCTCCTGCCTCCTTTTAGCCCACAGAAGGAACACTCTCATGCTGCCGGTGGGCAACAGCCCAACTCACTTCAGTTGATTCAACATTATTTGGTTCAGAGGAAAGAGCCCTGTGCTCCCAATAGAAAAGAGAAGTGTGGAGACGGGAGATCTGTGTTCAAATTCCACCTCTCGTGCTGACCACCTGTGTGGGTTGGAGCCAGTCAGTGACTCAGCTTTCAGATTCCTCACATGAAAGATGCAAAGGGGGCAAACTGGATGACTTTCCAGCTGGAGTTTGTGGTGCTTTGCTTTCCAGAGCAATTCTAATAATCCACAAATCCCACAATTGCACATTAGCAAATGTTCCTGCCTTGTCCCAGTCCCTCCAACATTTGTCCTTTTTGTCTTTTATCATCTGTGCCATTCCAGTGAGGCAAAGCAATCCTATTCTCATGTACATTCCTCTCACTGTTATTTAATGAACCACACTTCATATGGGATTGTCCAGAGTGCATTTCTTCTCTTTAAGGAATGCACATTGTTTGTTCTTCTTTACTTACAGATAGATAGATGATGAATGGATGGATTGATGGATGGATGGATGGATGGATGGATGGATTGGTGGATGGGTGGGTGGGTGGATGGATGGATGGATGGATGGGTGGATAGGTGGATGATGAGCGAATGGATTGATGGGTGGGCAGATGGATGGATGGATGGATAGATGATGGGTGGGTGGGTGGGTGGATGGATGGATGGATGGGTGGATGGATGAATGGGTGGATGGATGGATGGATGGATGGATGGATGGATGGGTGGGTGGGTGGATGGATGGATAGATGGATGATATTGCATGTCACCTGTTAGAATGTGAGCTCATGAACCAGGATGTTGGAATAGCAGGAAGCTGTGCAGCAAGCCCCTCTCTGCTCCCATCTCCACCAAGTCAATCCAGTAAATTCCCCCAGACCAAATCTGAATGGAACAAACCAAGGAAAACCACAGAGAATCATGCTTCCAGCTCAGGTCAGACCAGATGACAACCTGAGCCATCTCAGGACACTGGGGATAGGTTCTGGCCAGGAATATTCTGTGTGAAGCACTCCCGGGCAGGAAGAGGCCCATGGTTCAGCATAAAGGGCCTAAATGTGGGTAGGGCATGACTGGCAGTGGTTCTGTCACTCTGCTGGCACTGGTTACTCCTGTAAGGAACCCTAAACTGAAAACTTCCCCAAATATCACAGCCCAAATCCAGAGCTTCCATCACGAAGAAAATAGATTGCAAACAGCCCAAAGAAAGAATTTAGCAACCCGGGAGCTGTAGTCAGCATCATACAGGATTTGGTAGCTGCTGCCTGAAGAGAGTGGAGAGCCTGGAATTAGATATTCCAGAAGGCAAAGAAGGTTTCCATCAAGAATAATGAGTCCAGCAAAACTGAGTATTGTTCCAGCCAGGAAAATGGATCTTTAGTGAAAGAGGACTTCCCAGCTCTTCTCCGGCAAAGACCATGACTATATAGAAATCTGAAGTGCAAACACAGGAATGAATAGAAACACGATCAACATGAAGGAACACTCGGAGCTAAACAAACTGCTCCTATTCCAATTGGGGAAATATACTTGTGTCCCATTGAACCCCAGCATCAGCATGGATCACAAGGGGGGATCTAATTAGATAGAAGGCCAGGAGTGGTTCTGCTGTGTCTTAAACTTATTTTTTAAGCCCCTACCTTCTGATACCTCCTAGCTGTGTGACCCTGGACAAGTCACTTAACTCCCATTGCTTAGCCCTTACCGCTTTTCTACACACAGTGTTTATTCTAAGACAGAAAGTGAGAGTTTAAAGAATAAATAAGAGGTGGAATGAGACCCCTGTTCTGGACACAGTGGTCCTATAGGGGTTGGGTTTTAGTTCTCTCCCAGGATGGGAGTAAGTACAAATGGGTAAATCAGTCCAGTGTAGATGACTGGGAACAGAACATGGCAGGGTCAGTCTTTCCAAAGGGTGGGGAGCTCTCCAAATGCTTACTGCCCTTTAGTTCTCTGAGGCGAATTCTCTGGGCCACTCCAGACAAGTCTCTCCCGTTCTCTTGGACTCAGTTTCCCCATCTGCAAAGAAAGGGCATTAGTTAATTCCAAAGACCCAAGCTTCTAGGATTCTCCTGGAGAGCCTCATGGGATTACTTAATCTGCATAAATCCGCCCTAGGGAGGTTCTGAGGAGTGGAAGGGGGCCATGGATACGGGAAGATTCCTGGACATGCACAGAAGCAAGTGGGTAGCCCAGGAGGCGAAGCCGACCACCTAGAACTATGTTTCCCAGAAGACGCTGGGGCAAATTTTCTTTCTTTTAATAACCCCTCCCTTCTGTCTTAGAGGCCCTACTATGTGTCGGGTCCAAGGCAGAAGAGCGGTTCGGGCTAGGCAATGGGGGTTAAATGATTTGCTAGGAAGTGTCTGAGATCAGATCTGAACCCAGGACCTCCTGTCTCCAGGCCCGGCTCCATCCCACGGGGCTGCCCCAGGTGGGACCAATTTCTTGGGCAGCCTCAGTGGGCTGAAAGCGTGAGGAAGGCGGAGCCTGAGGCCGGCGGTGGGCGGGGTCTGTCCCCTCCTCGGCTTCCATGGGGGGGGGGGGGGGGGAGGAGTCTCCCTATTCCCGGCTGCCGGGGTCCAGGCTGAGCCCGGAGGTGAGTCCTCGCTCCCGGACAGCCTCGCGTCTCTAGGGGGTACCCCTGGGCGCGGTCCGCGGCCTCAGTTTCCTCCTCTGTAAAAGGGGCTGCGGTGAGCGCAGGGTGGGGGTGGGGCTGAGCCGGCCTCCCGGGATTTTGATGTGGAGCTCTGGGGAGCCGGGCGAGGCTGGAAGGACTTCTTGGGGCCTTGGAAGCCCCCGACTCACTTTACTCATCTGTAAAATGGGCGGGGAGGGAGGTCCGCCGCTGTCCCTGAGGGAGGGCTGCCCGGCCGGGCGGAGGGCGCCGAGGGGGCAGAAGGAGAAGGCGGCCTCCGAGCCTTGGGTGCTGATCCAAGCCCGGTGGAGGCTCCCTCTGCCCTCCGGGGCCTCAGCCTCCAGGCCCGACCTCTAATGCGCGGCATCGGCATCGCCATTCCTCCAGCCGACCCGAACCCCAGCCCGAGGGGGCCGAGATGGCGCGGGCCGCTGAGGAGGAGCTGCGCTTCTGACAGACACCAGGGGCACCCGCAGGCCAGGCCGTGGGACCCTGAGCGAGTCACTTCCTGGGAGGCCTGGGGAGGGCTCCGAGCCGAAGTGGGGGACAGAGAAGTAGCGGGAAGGGGTGGCGCCCCTAAAGCTCGTGAGGAAGAGCCGAGTTCAAGTTCCGCCTCCGACAGCTCCTGGCTGTGAGCGGAACCAGAGGAGGCCCCAGACTCGGGGTCCCTGAGCATCCGGGAACCCAGGACCCCCCTCCGCACTGAACCCCACCAGCGAGTGCCCCAGGGCCAAAGAACAACACGAGGACCCTCGGCCAGATTCTGTTTATTCCCCTTTTGGCTCCAAAATGACAACAGCAGCCCCGGAGGAGGCGGCCCCCCAGCCGCACAGAGGAGGCGAGCCCAACTTCTAAAAGAATCATCAAAGCAGCCCCGGGAAACGGGGCAATAAGCCATCTTGAGAGAAAAAATGAAGGTAGAATTAAGGATCTGCAGCCCCGAGTTCCAATCCAGCCTCAGACGCGTGCCCGCCCTGTTGGCCTCAGTTTAAAGGCCAGAGGAGGAAACGGCCAGCGGCCTGGGGCCGGACACCTGCGGGACTGACCACCGAGCTCCCAAGGCCTCCAAGGACAGCACCTCAGCCAGCCCTCTCTGAAGCCCCCCCTCGGGGGCTCCACAGGAGCCCCCCTCGGCTCGGCCTCCTGTGATTCCGGGCGGTTCTGCAGAAGTGCTTAGGAAGGGCTGGCGGGAGCCCACGACGTCCGTCCCGCTTTCACTCTGCGTCATCCTCCCGGCACGGATGCAGAGGAGTCGCCTTTGGGTGCTGCTTCCGTCCTCTGGGCCAGTGGCTCGGGCGGTCCATAAGCCTCCTTGGTGGCTGCAGCCGCGGGCAGAGCCTCTTTTCCCCTCCGCCCTCCCCACGCCGGAGCTTGGTGGCTCCTGGTTCTTTGGGGCTCATGTCGATGTCGAGGCGGGTCCCAGCTCGGGCGGAGTGGGGCAGCCATGGCAGGAATGACGGGACAGTGGGCAGAGCCACCTCCGGACGAGAGGCAGCCCCCCGGGGGCTCTGGGGTTGGGGCACAGCCACCAGCAGACCAGTCAAATGTGCAGCCGCACCCCGAGGGTCTGAGCTGGGCCTTGGCGCCGTGGGACCCCGGGACCCCGGCCAAGCGTGCCGTCCCCCGGGGGGACAAAATGGCCCCGGGGATGCCCCACTTGGAGCAGGCTCCTCCGGCACTGTGGCTTCCACGGATCCCAGAGATCTAGCGGGAGGGGATCAGACGTCACGTCGCCCAAGATCTAAGAACAAGCCTTCTGGGGGGACTTCTAAATGGCTCCTAAGTGGCTGGGGGGCCTCCACACTTCCCAGTGGCTTCAGCCTGTCTTCCAAAGCCCTTTTTGATCTGAAAGACAAGAAAAGGGGCCACTGTTAGTTCCTGGATGGGGCTTCGTGCCGGGTTCAGCCGTCCATCCAAGGCTCATTCTCTCTCCCAGAAGGGCAGGGATCCCGTTGGGAACACTCGGGTTAGAGGGGCCAGGCACAGCCCGTCTAGTCGAGACGTTCTGCTCCCCGGGAGGCGGCCTTCTCTGCACAAGGGGACCCCCGACCCCAGAGCACCACAGGGCCTTCGAAGGCATCTTTCTGGGCTAACCGGGCAGGCCATCTGCAGATTGGACGAGCAAGTTTCCGATCTCATCCCAGCTGAGGAGCAGAATGAAGCCCAAGGACGGGACTCCGGGCACCACAGAGGAGGCGTCAGGAGGCAGCCGAGCCCCCCTCCAGAGAGGAGCCTTAGACGACATCGAGTCCGACCTCCTAGCTCAGCCGCAGTGCCCTGAGTGGGTCGCACGCCTCTTACTCCCACTGTCCTCCACTCCGCCAATCCATTTTCTCCCCTCTGCGGAAGCTCTGCTGTCATCTGCTGAAATCCTAACCATCCATTAGGGACCAGCCATGGGGCCGCTGGCGGCTAAGTGGCACAGTGGAGAGCGCTGGACTCGGAGTCAGGAACTCTTCTTCCTGAGTTCAAATTGGCCTCAGATACTTCTGTGATCCTGAGTAAGCCCCTTAACCCTATTTGCCTCAGTTCCTCACCTGCAAAATGAGCTAGCGAAGGAAATGGCGAACCACTCCTGTATCTCTGCCAACAAAATCTCAAATGGCGTCACAAAGAATTGTAAAAAAACTGAAAAATGGCAGAACAACATGGGACCATTTCCTCCAGGAAGTCTTCCCAGATACCCCAAATTGGAATTGATTTCTACTTCAGGGAAGCCTCATTTCTATCTTCTGCAATTGCCTTATCTCATTAAAAAAAAAAAGAAAACCTTACCTTCTGTCTTAGTATAAATTCTAATACAGAAGAGTCACAAGAGCTAGGCGATGAGTTAAGTGACTTGTCCAGGGTCACACAGCTAGGAAGTGTCTGAGGTCATATTTGAGCCCAGATCTTCCTGACTTCAGGTCTGGCACTCTATGCACGGTACCATCTAACTGTTCTCCATGAGAATTGGAACTTTTTATGCATAGGGTCTCTAAGTTTTCAATGTATATTCTAAGCCACAGGGCTAATGGGATCACTTTCTTGCTTAGTAAGCTCCACTGGCTCCCTGTTTTTTGAGGATCTAATGTAAAGCTCTTCGCAAGTTGGCTCCAACCTCGTCATCTAGGCTGAGCACATAAGATTCTGTCATGCTTTTTTGTCCAGCCAAACTGGTGTTCTCACTGTTCTTCACACAGGACATTCCATCTCCCAGCTCTGTGACTTTGCGGAACAACTGCTACGCCTGGAATATATCTAGACCTGGCCTCAGAGTCAAGGAGAACATATCCCTCTGAAGGAATGTTAATTCCCTGAAGGCAGGGACTATTTCATTTCTGTATCCCTAATACACAGTAGGTACTTAAATTCTCATTTGAGTGAGTGAAGCCAGTGTCTTCATTCTCTTTCTCAAGCGCACAGCACGAGGACTAGCACATAGAAAGGACTTTGATCTTTGTTGTCCAACCTCTTACCCCATGCAGAAGTCAACTCATGAAAAAAGGAATCAGATTTCAGAGCTGAAAGGAACCTTAGAGGTCATCTAGACCATACTTGAAGCCCAAGGCCCCTGTTGAGCCACCGTTATCCAGCTTCTGCTTAAAGACCTTCCAGTGTCCGAGCTCACTACTTCCCACTGCAATCTGGCCCATGGTCAGACAACTCCGTTAGAAAATTCTTCCTTATATTATTCTGTAATCAGTGAAATGTCTCCATTGTGGTTCTGTGCTCTGAACCCAAAAGGTCAAGTCCAATTCCTCTGCCCACTGACCACCCTTCAGAAGTGTTGTTCATACATTTGCAGTCCTGTCCAACTCTTTGGTATCCTATTTGGGGTTTTCTTGCTAAAGATACTGGGGTGGTTTACCACTTCCCTCTCCAACTCCTTTTATAGGTGAGGAAACTAAGGCCAATAGTGTTAAGTGACTTGGCCAGGGTCATACATCTGGTATGAGTCTGAGGCCAGAAGAGAAGTTTTCCTGACAACAGGCCCAGCACACTATTCTCTGTGCCACCTAGCTGCCCCTTCAAATACCTGAAGACAACACTCCTGCCCCCTAACCTCTTCCAAGGCTTCTCTCCTTTGGGCTCAACTTTTGTTCCTTTCTCTAATCTTCAAACAAGCTGGTCACCGTCTTCTTTGCCATCCTCTGACATTCCACTTTGTCAATGACTTCCTAACGTGTGGCTCCCGACCTAGACAGTTCCCCAGATGAAGTATGGCCAAGGGAATGACAGTGGGACCGTCATGTCTTTCAAAGCATTAATAGGACCACCTCTCAACATCAGGCCTCACTATGGAACAGAAGGGGTAACTACCAGTGCCATAAAGACAGCTAGTTGGCACGGTGGCCTGAGCACTGGACTTGGAATCAGGTCAAATATGGCCTTGGATCCTTCCTACCTGTGTGACCCTGAGCAAGTCACTGGTGGAGACGGTAATGGCAAACCACTCCAGTATCTCTGCCAAGAAAACCCCAAACAGGGTCACGGAGAATGAACAACAAACCGATGGCAGAAAGCTTTCCAGAGCTGAAACACTGAAACAATGTTCAGGGAGCATCATAACTATGGGGTTGTTTTTAACGTCTTGATGGAGAAGAGGGCCAAAAAGACCCTACATGCACGTCACTAAACATGCTTGCTTAGAGATATGCCTCCAAGCCAGCCAGCCTCCACACTAAGGGGTTGCTGTGGGACCATAGCCAAGTCTCTCAGCCTCTCTTAGATTTAGCTTCCTCATCCGTAAAATTAGTATAAAGGTACCTGCCTACTTTGGGGTTGTCAGGAAGCTTGAACAAAATTGTGTAAAGTGTTCTGCACCCCTTAAAGTGCTAGATAAAAGCTCAAGTATTATGGAATCACTGGACTGTTGATAATTTAAATAGGCAAGACTTAAGAGAAGGGAGAGAGATGAGCGTGAGCATGGATTGGATGCTGCTCTTATGAGTGGACAGGAGGGGGCAGGTAGGTGGCTTGGGGCAAAAAGGACCAGGCCTGGAGATGAGAGGTCCTGGGTTCAAATATAGCCTCACATACTTTCTAACTGTGTGACCCAAGGCAAGTCACTTACCCTCTGACTACCACTATTTCATCAATTGTAAGATGTAGATAAAAATAGTATCTACTTTCCAGCCCTGTTGTGAGATGAAAAGAGGTCATGTCAGAAAAAGGGGAAGGTAGGTAGCACAGTGAATAGGGCACCAGGCCGGAGTCAGGAGTCACTTAAGCCTGGCTGCCTAGCCCTTACCAGTCATCTGTCTTGGAACTGATACTAAGACACAAAGTAAGGGTGTGAAAAAGAAACGTGCCAGCGATGCTGCTTGAGGAGATCTGTGATCTGATCGATGCAGACCTTCTTCCTTTCATGGGTGCATCCATGCCTTCTCATCTCATGCAACTGTTGTCTATGGTCTCCCATTAATCTCCCCGATGTGTCTAATTCAATATGCTGCAATCTTTCCTCTTAGTCTTTTGATATTCCACAGCGTACACTGGGATGTCCATTGGTCATCTTTCGCTCTCAATCTACTGACATTTTTTACACCAGGTCCGTGTTGTCTTCATTGTTCATACACTCTTCATGCCCACCACATCTCTCTTTGCTGCCTTTTGGGCATCCACCATGTAAGTTCTTTGGAGATTGTGGTGTTCTGGGATTCAGAGCTGTGTCGACAAGGGAAGAATGCTAACATTAGGAAGCTGGCTTTCTATGGGAATGGATCCCTTGGGATCACTGACAAGGTCACACAATTTCCCTAAAGCAATCTAGTCCATGCTTCTCCTCTTGCACAATTCCGGGCTCTTTCCATTGGCAGCACATGTACTAGTTCTGTGGGCTGTTCACAAAATGACGTGTCCTGGTCCAGATCATGGGTGGATGTCATCAATATGGCTTTTCTGGCATGGCTTCTTAGGTCAAACTCTTTGGATCGCAAAATGAGCTGGAGAAGGAAAGGCAAACCTCTAGCACTCTAAATGGGATCACCAAGGGTCAGACACTACCGAAAAGTGACTGTACAAGGGGCAGCTGGCTAGCTCAATGGATAGAGTGCCAGGGCTGGAGACAAGAGGTCCTAGTCAACTCTGGCTTCAGATACTTCCTAGATGTATGAACCTGGGCAAGTCACTTAACCTCCACTGCCTAGCCCTATTGCTCTTCTGCCTTAGAACCAATACTTAATACAGAAAATGAGGGTTTAAAGAAAAGAGTGGAAAAAAAAGACTGAACAATACCTACACTTTAGGGTTTGCAAAGAACTGCCTCACCTATGTTTTATCCGATGTGGTCCTCAGAACAACTCTGTGAGTTAGGGTGATACTGTCCCTACTTTACTCAAGGTCATAAAGCTAGTCAATGTCTGAGGCAGGATTTGAACTCGGGTCCAACACAATCCATTGTGCAGTTAAACATGCCCAATTCCTTTAATGCTCCTCATATGGGATCAACTCCAGGCCTTTTGCCATCCTGTGGACACTCTCCAGCTTATTCTTAATCTATGGCCCCCAGACCTGCGTCTAAGATCTCAGGAGTATGAAGAGGGCAGGGGGCAGGAGGCAGGGGGATTATCTCTGTTCTTGGGAGTTCTCTTTTCCTTCGTGCAGCTTTTTTGGTGCCACATCTAATGGCTGACTCAACTCGGGCTTGGGGTCCACTCTAGCCCCTGCTTGTCTTCCTTCAGACAAATTGCTGTCTAATCTTGCTCGACCCATCTTATACTTAGGACAAGTACTTTTGTCCTTTATCATCGGACTTTCCACGGAGATTCAGCCAAACGTCCATCATCCCGTTTTATGTTCGCTGTGATCGAGGCTGGCATTTCTGGACCTTGTTTAGATCGGCAAAGCACTTTACAAAGACCTCGTTTAGGCTTTACAGTACCAGTAGGAGGGAGGTGCTAGTATCTTCATTTACAGGTGAGATTCAGGGATGTGCTCAGTCACATAGCTGGTCGGTGCCTGAGGCAGGATTTGAACTCGGGTCTTCGAGACTCCCAAGTCCAGCACGCTTCTACCTCGGCGTCACCTGCATGCTTGGCGAGCAGGCCATTTCTGCCTTTATCCGAGTTACCGACAAAGGTGCCCACGGCTCCAGGGTCCAGCACGGCTCCCCCGGCCCCCATCAACGGCCTTCTGTGAAGCAGAGCCTCATCCCCGTCTCTCCACGTGAAGATGCTTTCTCAGAAGCTTGGCCGATGCCCAGAGAAACGACGCTTCCAGCGCTGCCTTGGCTGGCCGGCACGAGCCATTCCTGATCAAGTCTCGCCGGCTCTCGGGCGGCATTAGGGCTTCCCTTCCCAGAGATTCCCGCCCCGTCCTTTCCACGATCTGCTCCGGAATGGAGCCGAGCTCCGGCCTAGTGAAGATAGCCAGACCCGACGCCTCCCTCTTTGGCACCCGTGAACTTCTGCGATACACACGGAGTCCGTATCTCCTTTCCCAGGGAGGCAGATCCACCAGCCAGACTGCAGTTCCTGGAGGACAGGGACTGTGGGGGACTGACTTTGTATCCCTAGAAGCTAGGACACTGTCTGTTCATAAGAGATACTTGGTGCATCCTTGCTGAATTGAATCCTACTTAATGCTTGATAAGGGTGGCTGGGTGGAGTCAGGAAGAGGCTTCCCAGATGTGTGACCCTGGACAAGTCACTTGACTTTGCCTCAGTTTCCTCATCTATAAAATGAACTAGAAAAAGAAATGGCGAACTACTCCAGCATGTTTGCCAAGAAAACTCCAAATGGGGTCGCAAAGAGTCAATGTGGCTGAAAATGACTGAATAACAAAAGGATACTTGCTGCTTGATTGGTCTAAATTAGATTATGAGCTCCCTGAAGGCAAGTGTGACACGTAAAAATTCCAAGAGACTGTGTTCTGGGTAAGAAAATCAATTTATTGATCAGGAGCAATAATCAATAAATTAATTGGTCAATGATCTCTCTCAGGGATCAAAGATAAAGAAATGCAGCCTCGCAATTAAATGCAATTTTGGAAGCTCATCACTCAGCCTCCCCATGCCATCTCTAAGTGCCGAATAGCCACAGAAGGAGGCGATCCACCACTCTCTTGGACCTGCCTCGATTCCTTATCCCAAGTCCTGGCCTCTGATCAGGCCCCATTCGCCATTCACCCCATAGAGTCAAGGGCTCTGGCCTGCTGCTCAGACTCCCCTGGCCTACACGGACTTTCATATTTGCCAGGAAAGACAGAACACAGAATGCCCCTTTTCTGTCCCCCACGAGGGGAGATACTCGGGGTGGGCCAGGCCTCCAATTTGCCAGGAGCAAAAGAATGAGGTCTGAGGGATGAACCTGAGCCTCCATTCTGGGACCTTGAATAAAAAGCCGGAAATGGAGACAATCCAGTATGCCAGAAAGAAATCTCATCTCCTTTAAGTTGTAAGTCGCTCAGGGGCCGAGCATCCAGGGGGATACGCAGTACAAGTGTGATCGGTGCTGGTTACGAGACTTCTGGCTGATATGAGATAACGTTTAGTCTAGGCCAGCTGGCCAAAGTCAGCTGAGGGGAAACAGGCTCCCTGGGTGTTCTGTGGGCCCCTGCCAACCCCAAGTGCTTCGGCGTTACCTCTTAGACAGTCAGGAGGCTGATGGAGTCGTAGGGTTCAACACGGAGTTCTTTAAGAGCCGCCATCAAGACCGTCTCCAGCATGCCATAGTTGGGTTTCTCCTCATACTGGAGAGCCATTGCTGCATTCAGGTAGGTCTTCAGAGCTTCTGAAACAGAGAAGGACCCCATATTCCCAACCCCCCCAAAGAAGAAAGTCCTCAGGCCCAGAGAAGGGAAAGGACTTGCCCTCAGTTCCACAGTAACCAACTGGGAATTTTCTGAGCTGGACTGAGAGACTAGGATGAGTTCCCAGGTCCCTCTGAGCTCTGAATCCTGTGCCTGAGGATCTCAGAGCATCTGGGTCAACTTGACAGTTTTACAGATAAGGAAACTGAGTTCCAGAGAGGGGAGGAGCCATCCTTGCAGCCACCTCAGAAACCACAGGGGCCAGGCTCCTCCCTTTTCAGAGGGGTAATCCAGGCCCAGAGAGGAGAGGAGATGGGCCAACGTCATCCGGTTCTACCAGAGATTCTCTAGTCCATTTACCCCACTGCCAGAAGAGCTGAGGCCAAGAGAGGAAAGGAAGTCACCCAAAGGCACCAAGCACTGAGACTCCCAGAATGGTGGAGCTGGAAAGGAAGCTTAGAAGATGGCTAAAGCCTGAGCTGCCCATTTTCCTGGAGTGGAAGAGAAGACTCATAGCCTTGCAAGTGCAGGGGCCCTCCACCTTAGCTCACTTCATCTCCTTGGATTTAACAAGGAAGGCACGGAGGACCAGAGAGAAAGGGAGCAAACCCCAAGGCCCGACGGCCGAGTGCTCATTCCCTGCATTCAGTCCCAGAGAGCTAAGGTGATGAGAGGAAGCACTGGCTTGTCAAGACAGCCAGAGAGAACTGGGCTCCGGGAGAAGACCCATTTCCTAACCTGGGGAGGGGGAGCCTGAGGGCCCACGCTGCGTGCCTGTGACCCATGGCAGGTGAGCAGCACGTCGGCCCTAAGAGGGGCAGGGATCCCTACTGCTTTATCCGAGGGGGCGCTGGCCCTGGCCCACCCTGTCTTGGTCCAGAGCGGCCTCAGGCCCTGGCCTCCTCCCTTCCAAACCCACCTGGGGGCTTTCTTTGGCCACAGGACTGCCTCATGAGCTCAGCCACATTGTTCATGAACCTGTCAGACCAGAAAGACATGGTTTTTTCAAAACACGGGACAATCATTTATGGGAGACGACTCTTCCAGCTCTGATACTCTGTATGTCCTAAGAGCCTGGCCACACGCTCACCTTCCGTGTTTCTCTAGCTCACGCTCCTCGCCAAATCTAACACTTCACACTTTAAGGTAGGAAGTGTCTCCCCCTGACACTCAATGTTCCGAGGCCCTCGCCAGCTCGGACGCAGGCTTGTCCGTTAGGTAGTCTCCAGCCTCCCTTGATTCTCCGATGAACTCTGGTACCATTTTATGCAGTTCTACCAAGTGTGCCATTCCCCGGGGGCCTGAGATAACTTGGAACGTGCCATTCTACTCCAAGGGGCTGTTGTCATCCTTACAAGCTCCACGTTCCTGGGCACTTCGAAAAGGCCTTCCATTCATCTCTTTCCTCTCGCCTGCGCACCCTCGCCACCGCCCTGGGGGAGGCGCTACTGTTCATACCTGCCTCTACAAATCCTCCATCAGGCGTACTCTACCCACGTCTCCTTATTTGGTGTGCCTTTTCTCTTTCCAACACCTTCGGGCTTGGGTTGGTGGCGTAGAGTTGATTTTTCTGGGTTTATCTGCGAACTTGTGGCTTTGCCAAAGCTCCTGAATATCTCAGTGAACTCTTCTGCTGATTCACTTGGGTTTTCTAAACAAACCATCCTCTGCTTTCAGTTAGAGATATCGGAATTTTAGCTTTCTCTCCGGATTTTACCCAGTGAGGACTGCGAGGCCATTTTCCTTGGAACAACATTGTTTATTAACAGATGCGTGCATCTGCTAACAAAGAATGGCTCCTTCACTGATCTAAGCAAAAAGAGCAGAAGAGCAAGAAGAGGTCCTGGCTCGTGCTTGTAGAGGGACTTGTGTCCCCTTTCTGCTGGGTTTCACGGCTGGGGATCTCCTGCGCCAGGCCCCACTGGAGGCTGTTTTGAGAGAGAAGGTGGGCTTCGAGATCTCAACTCTTCCTTCATCACATCATCTCAGGAGGGTTGGGTCGTTGATAAGACCTGGAATACCCCCGCACATTCTGCCGCTGGCCAACCCCTGAACTTTAAGTGAGTTGAACATGGCTTCTCAGCCTACCCTTATTTTTTCGGCCAGGCCAGAGTTCACCATGGCTGGCCTGCTCTGAATTCTTTTTTCTTAAAATTCTTTGATCTTAAAAAAGAACAGAGGTTCCAACCCAGTTTCATAAGTCTAGAGTTTTGCAGCAAGTTTTAGGCTCACCTTGGTAGAGGGTAGTAAAGGAAAAATTATTTCACAAACATTTTGTAATTCAGCATTAACTTTCCATAGCAGCTATAGAGTATGGGGCCTGGGGTCTGAAAGACTTATCTTCCTGAATTCAAATCCATCCTCAAATGAGCTGTGTGGCCCTGGCCGAGTCACTTCACCCTGTTTGCCTCAGTTTCTTCATCTGTAAAATGAGCTGGAGAAATGGTAAACCACTCCCCAAAATGGCCACAGAGAGTCAGACACAGCTGAAAAATGAGAACAAAATTGTGGCTGTTCACGCTCATCATTCAGGAGATTGGTGATCTCATTGATGATGATGCTCCCTCCAACAGTGCAGTCTTGGACCCATCCCTCCATCCATCTGTCCTTCCCCACATAAATTCGTGCCTTCTCCTCCTCTGTGACCCTTGCCTAAATGTGCTCCAGGGTCGCCCATTCAGGGGCTACAAGCCTCCTTTATGTTCCTGACGCTGTGCAGCTACCCAAGGAACAGCCAGGCTCTTCTTTGGGGTTCCCTGGTCGTTGTAAGCCGATTTCCTGTGCAGTTACTCACAAGAAGGGTCCGGCAGCCCACCTGTGCCCACCAAGTGCCTCTCTATGGGTGATCTGGAAATACTGTTTCAGACTGTAGTCCTCTATGCCTGGCCAAGCCTACAGAATCATCAGGATTCTGATATCGACAGGATGAGCCTTTGTTTCAGGGAGAACCTGAAGGGGCCGTAAAAAACACCGAACAGTCTCCCAAATGCAATGAGATGGGAACCAGCAACTCTAATCTCTGCAATGAGGGGCCTTGCCATATGCTGCCATTGTGTCCTACGGTCCTGTGGGCCTTGCCACTTGCCTCGCTCCCCCCGCCCTCGGCATCGAATCGACGCGTGCTCCCGGGGCCTCCTCCTCGGCCGCTGCTGATCGCTGGGGGCTTCTGGGCCTTTTCAGCTGCCTGCAGCTCTTTTATGTGTCGCCACCTCCATTTCTCGTATGACCTCCTTGAGAGTGGAGCCTACCACCTTTTTTCCATCCCTATCCTCAGCCCTTAGCAGAGCGCTTGGCATGGACTTCCTTCTTTTCCATTCGTCCTGCCTCCTCCTCTCCAGATTCGGGTCCAGTTCACCGTCCGCCTAGTGTCCATCCACGCTATGGAAAGGGCTAGCTTTCTGCGTTCTCCGTCCAACTTCACATGCCAGAGAGGAAAAGCAGAGACTATTCATTCGGTCACCTTCTGATTACTGACCTGAAGGGAGGCCTCAAACAGGGAAACATACGGAGGTTCTCATCCAAAGGGCAGACGTGTATTAGAATCAACTGTAAAAGTGCAGACAATAAACCGCCCGGGATCAGACTGAAATTCAGCTCCCCAAACAGACAAGACAAAGACCAGCAGCCGCGCCCCCTCTAAGGCTTCTCTGTCTTACAAGACTCCTGATCCGGAAACGCTCAGCATGTCAAGAAACAGCCTTTGATTGCTTCCGTGTGGACAGACGTGGACGTGGACGTTTAGTAACGGGCATTTTCCGCTTCTAGGAGGCTAAGCACATTTTAAAGCGATGGCCGGATTTCTTCTTGTACCTTCCAATTCTGAATTTGGGCTTCCAGGCTGCCTCCAGCCCTGATGCTGTGTGTTCTGGGTCCGGAGGTCGTAACCGTCTCTGACACTACGCTCTGAGGTTCCCTCTAGCCTGCTGTGAGTTCTACTCCTCGGCTCGGACAACATTAGGCTCTTTCCTAAGCTCTGAGGCGCCAGAACATGTATGGCGACCACCAAGTCCTTGCTTCAGATCCTAGCCATTCCCTGGGCCCCGCATTCCTTCCCTATCCACAGAAGGACGTCTGTCCCACAGGGCACGGCGCTAACTGCCTGGCGTTTACCTCTCCTTGTTCCTCATGACCGCCAGAGTGTCAGAAAGCTGACTGGTCCAGGGCAGAGCCCCGTAGAGCCACTTCAGAAGACAATAGCCAAGGGCCTGCATGTCGCTTCGGCGGGAGGGATCTGGGGAGAGGCCAACAAGAGCTTCTGTTGTTACAGCGTATTGAGGCTGGCAAAGCACCTTCCTCCAAACAACCACCCCCAAAACGAATGGCACAAAGATCAACATTTGACACATGAGGAACCCAACTGGAGGAGATCATGAGGGGGTACTGCTAGAGGGCACAGTGAAGAGCCAAGCCTAGAGACGGGAGGTCTTGGGTTCCAATCTGCTCTCAGATACCTCCTGACTGGGTGGCCTGGACAAGTCACTTAACCCCCATTTTCCTAGCCATTGCCCTTCTATCTTCGCGTTGTTACTAAGACAGAAGGCGAGAGATCTGCCCAAGGGCAGAGCTGGAGCCTGAATGCACTTATTGGTCACATGCTTCGTAAGTGCTCTTTCCATTCCATTATGCATCTTGGAGGGAGAGCTGGCCGTTATCTTGTGCTCTAGGAGAGCAGGGTTAAGACCTTTGGTCTGGAAGGGAGCTCAAAGCCCTCTAGTCCAGCCCCCAGAGACAAAGCCCTAGAGATGGAGAAGCTGGCCTCCAGGAGGTCAGAGAGTCAAGTGGAGGACCTGCATTTCTCCCAGAATGTGGGAGCTGGAAGAGGCTTAGAGATCGGGTCATGCAAACACTTCATTTTAGAGAGGGAGCAAGGAAGATGTATTCATGTCACACAACAAATGAGTTCCAGAGCCAGGACCAGAGCGAGGTCTGATGTACGAGGCCAGCTCAGCGGGCGGCTCAGAGGTCTTTGGAGGCAGTGAGGATGACCAAAGAGAAGGGGATCGGGGGACCCCTGGAGCTGGAGCTGTCCAAGGCAAGGTTTATTGGGAATGGCTACTATTTTATAGAGAGAGCAAAACAGGCTGGGGAGTTTCCACTTACACAATAATTGACTGATAAAGGGATACAATGTAGTCTGTTTGAGTCTACACAATGATTTCTTTAAGATAATAAATCGGCATGGAACAGCCTAACTTAGATTCCCAAGGAAATACCTACATCAGTGACTTTGCAGGGTGAAAGGGGAGCTAGAGGCTACGGCCTTGGGATGAGGTGAACTCCAGGACAAACTTTGGGTCTCAGGCTGTCCTTCCTCGTCCCCAGAGCTTTGCTTCCCACAGATGTCACCAAAGAACTTTGGCGCTTGAAAGGGACCAGAGATCATCTTGTCCAACCATCTGATTTGTCAAGATGAGGAAAGAAGTCCAAAAGGGGAAATGACTTGTCTAAGGTCATTTGTCATCATTCATCTATTTCCATCCTGTCTGACACTTGGTGACCTCATTTGGAGTTTTCTTGGCAAAGAGGCTCGAGTGGTTAGTCAATTCTTTATTCAGCTCATTTTAAAGATGAAGAAACCAAGGTTAAGTGATTTTCCAAGGGTCACCCAGTCAGGAAGTGTCTGAAGTCTGATTTAAACTTGGCCAGAGGAGTCTTCCTGACTCCAGGCCCAGTGTTCTAGCCATCCAGCTGCCCTGCCTAAGGCCATACAGCTTCAGAAAGGCTGGAGAGTTCTGGGGTCACTCAGTCCTACTGCCTCGCTTTACAGATTCTGCCAAAATGGTGTTTCAGATTTGGGAGGGTCCTCAGCCAGGGTGGGCGCACGGCTAGCTTAGGAGAGAGGCAGAGGGAAGAGAGCCGTGAGAGAAGAGCCCCTGAGGAGGAGCTCACCAGGGCTACGTGAACGACACCCTCAGCTACCATAAGAAGTGATCTCTGAAAGACTGTGGGGAAGGGGGAGAACAAAGTGAACAGCACAGGAAGGGCAAACAGTGTCCAAGTTTTCAAAAGAAGGAAGAAAATGGAGTCTGCCAAGGCAGGGAGCTTTCCTTTGATGGCTGGCAAGCCACCTGACTGTGTTATTAAAAGGCTGGGTAATGATCTAGGAGGAAGGGATCATGAAGAGATGCCAAGGCTCTTCCTAGAACCAGGCACGCTTCCCTTCTTTTCTTTTTTTTTTAACCCTTACCTTCTGGCTTAGAATCAATTCTAAGACAAAGTGGCAAGGGCCAGGCCATTGGGGCGAAGTGTCTGAGGTCGGATTTGAACCCAGGACCTCCTGGCTCCAGGCCTGATGCTCTATCCACTGTGCTCCCTAGCTGCCCCACCTTATGGTTATGAGCTCACTGATCGTTGTATGTGTGGTTAGAATTGATTTCAGCAAAGCATTTGACAAATTTCTTCATTCCATTCTCGTGGGGAAAATGAAGAGACACGTGGGTGGGTTGGGGAGCGGCTGGATGGCTGGACCCCAAATTTGGACACTAATGCCTAGATGTCAATTTGAAGGACTGTGGTGGAATGTATGGGGGATGGGAGCTGGGCCCTCTAGAAATAATCTGAAGAACGGCCGAGACAGCCTGCTTCTCAGATCTGGAGATGGCAGAAGGCTGGGAGGCCACACCAGAGATCTGGAATTTGGGCTGATCTAATAACAGGAAATGAACAGAGAGAGATTTAGGCCGACGGCGGGGTCCAAGGTGCCATTTTCACAAGCACAAGGTGGGGCCAACCCGGCTAGCAATCTGAAAGACAGCCACAGATCAGATGTAGGGAAAGGCTTTGCGATCAGGTCGCAGAAGGAAAAGCCGAGGGAACGAGGGGGCTAGTTAGCCTCAGGAGAGACTTGAGAGGGGCGCAGGGGATGGAGAGCTAGCCTCGGAGGCACGATCACACAAGTGCTCCTGGCGACCCGCCGACACACGTTCTCCGCCAGGGAGGGCCATTTCGTGGGCAGCTCCCAGTCTCATGCAATCCCAAGAGGAGAGCAAAGGAGGAAGGAGGAGAGGAGGGAAACATGCCAGCTTTCTTCAAGTATCCGAAGGACAGTCGCACCAAAGAGAGATTTGGCTGGTTCTGCTTGGCCCAAAAATGCAGAACCACAGTGGACCGATGGGGGGAGCAAAGAAGCCAACTGGGACGAGGCAATTAAAAAAAACCTTGCTGGAGCTATCTCCGAGCTAAACGGGCTTTCCTCTCCCTCTCTGGCTGCTCCGGGGCTGCTTCTCATTCAACCAGGGGTAAGACTGGACGCTCTCCATCTCCGTAATCTTGACCAATGTACATTTCAGAGAAAACAGAAGCCCAGAGAGGAAGTGGCTTATTTAAGGTCACACAGTAAGTCTTCTCCCTTTCCCACACAGTCTGGTAGGAAAGCGGGCCCTGGAATTCTAAGCGCTGGGGTTTTCAGCAATCTTGGACTGGACTTTATTACGATGGACCCATCCTAGGCCCCTTCTTTAAGGGCCCAAATCCGCCCAAGATGGTAGGAGGTGGGAAGCGTTCCTAGAGGAACTCCTCCATGGGCTCTTCTCCTTGCCAGGCTTCTTACCTATTCCCTTGTGCAGATCCAAGCTGATGAACTCAAGTGTTCCTTGATGAGGGGTTCTTTTCCGCTCCACATAGGCGACATGCTTGTTCCCTGGGCAGTATCGGAACACGCAGCTGTAGCCAGCCAGGGTGACCTAGGAGAGAAGGGATGGGCGGCTGTGGGTGCTCAGATCCCGTCTGAGAGGAAGGACCGCAGAATCTTGAGAGAGGAGAAGGCCCTGGGAGCTCCTCTCATCTACCTTCCTACCACCCAGAAGCCCCTCTACAAAGAATCCCAAGGAAGGAGGGGCCTGCAAGGTCATCTTCTTCCACTTCCCACCACCTTCAACAGCCCCTTGGAACACGGAGCAATAGCAGAGCCAGCAGAGTGCATGCTCCTTGACAGTACATGGTTCATTTTTGTCCGTGTGTCCCCAGGGGCACAGCACTTTTTGGTCTGGCCCCATCCTGGCTTGTACTACTGGTCTAAGCTAAGCTCCCCTCTTCCTTTCTCCAGCACAGTGTGAATTTCAAAACTACTCAACCCTGTTCAAACCATTCTTTAGAGGATGGGATTTAGCTATTTCCTGATCAATAACAATAGAGATACTTGGAATGACAGAATCGGGTCTTGGAAACTACGATCTCCACCCTACTCAGGGTAACAGGATTTAGGAAAGGCTGCAGCAAAGCTCAAGATTTAATTGAGAATGTGGCCTTCAACAGACATGTGCAAAGGGGACAGACCTCTGGGCGGTCCTGGGTGAAGCTAGAGCCACCATTGGCACAGGTGAGACACAGGAAGTGAGGTAGAGAAGAGCTGAGGAGGCTGGGGACCTCCTGGGTAGAGGAAAGGAGGTTGTTGGAGGCTGGTGCTTGAGGTGGAGGCCCTGAGACTGTTTCTCCATTTTGGTCACGTGAGTGATAGGGACTGATCTCTTTTCTTTTCCTCGGCCATCTAAGGCCCTGGGCCTTTGGCCCAGCCTAAGCAGAGGGGGTATTTAAGCCTATTCCCTTCTCTCCCCTTTTTCTTTCCCTCTCTCTCTCTCTAATACCTTTCTTCCTCCTGTTAGGAATTAAAAACTCCATAAAAGGTTGACTGCTGACTTGAGTTTTCATTTAGGAATTACATAGCTGAATTCCTTGGCGACCTTAAATTAATATATATGTCTTTTAATGTGATTTCCATATCACAACAGTCATTCTAAATTGCTCAGCCTTCCAGATAGCTGTAAGGGTCTAGAACAACACTGGCGAACCTTTTAGAGATGATGTGTCCAAACTACACCTTCATGCTGTCTGTGAGCACCCCAGGGAAGATGGGATTAATTCTCCCCTACTTATTCTTTAGATTTTAGCCACCAGGAATGTATACACCCCCACTTAATCCTTAAGGCGGGGGGGGGGGGGAGGTGGTCTATGACCCACATATGCTAGTGAGTGACCAATCAAAAACAACTGACTGACCCCTGGAGGGTCCAAAGGAAAGTTAAAGCTGCCACTGGTCCACGTAAAAGTGGACCAAAGGCACAGAAAGTGATGCAAAGAACTGTCTTTAAATATGGTCACTTCCTGTAAAGGGGTTCCCATTTGAACTTGGCCTTGGAGGAGCTTGGCCTTGAGACCTCAGACTGCTTCACTTTGGATGGACACATGGGTGAGTGAAAAAGGCTGACTCCCTTTCCTTGGCTTTTCTGGAGACATTGTGAATGTCAAAAAAACTGTAAATGCCAAACTGGTAAAAATAATTTTTAGTGTTTTGACTTAAAATCTAAAATAAGTGGTCACCATGGGAAATTCCCAAATATGAAAAATACCCAAGTCGGCTGGGAATTTATGGAAATTTTAATGAATGAATTAAGGGAGAGAGAGAGAGAGAGAAAGTGAGAGAGAGAGAATAGCTAACCAGTTGAAAAGGGCCTAGGCAAAAATGACCTAGACCTGAGCTTAAGGGAGAGCGAGTCAGCCTTTATCACTCACCACAAGGTCATCTCCAAGCAAGCTCCAGTCCTCCACAGAATCTCCTGAACTGAGTTCAGAGTCTATCTCCCCACTGAATTCAATTGCGAACTCCATTCAAAATGTCCTCACTTCAACTCCAAACTCCAACTCCTAAATTACCTTTTATCCTTTCCTTTTAAAGAAATTTTCTCTTATGTCATCTCCCCTAAATTTTTCTGTCTACCAATCACAGTAGATGCTTTTCCCCAGGGCTGCCCTTTCTTAGTTCTTATCTTCTTTGGTTCTCACCTTCTCTGGTTAGATTAAATCTTCTGAGTACTTCACACCTCTTTTCTTAAGCTTGCCTCTTGTAAGTTGCTTGACCTTTTAGGTACTAATTTAACCTTGTAGGTACTTAGCACCCTTTTGTATCAGATATAAAAATAGATCTTAAGGTTCTAGCTTTACTGTAAGTATGAGTAAGGGATTTTTCATTGTTCAATCAGGAGTTTGCAACTTTATCTTCCCCTAAGGCACTGTCTGAGTAGGGTGGAGTAATTTTAAAATTCTCAATACATTCCTGATCAAGTACCTCCATTGTTAAAAATGGGAAAATAGCTTACTCAAATCTTCTAAAGTAGAGTCTGAGTAGTTTTAAGATTCACAGCACCAGCCTCCGGAGAAACCCCTCGTGTTTAATTAACTTCTGTGCCCCCCTTTGCTGGGGCCTCTGAAGCCCTGCCTGGTTCGGACCAGACCAGAATAGCAATCTGTGTCTCTGTCTCTCTCTCATTTTCCTTACTTTCATTCTCTCTCATACTACATTCATTATTTGTAAATAAACTACCATAAAATCCATTCTGACTTGAGTAATTCATTTAGAATTAAGTAATTAATTCCTGACGACCACACACTTAAATATTCAGTCCAGCCATAATTTTACCCCTTACACCCAGCATTACCCCAGACAGTGGAGGGAGGAAGTGCTCGCGTTGGGCTGCTGGGCAGAGGGGCGAGGCATGGGAACGTTGCTCCCAGGTGGGATGGAGAGGGGGAATGGAGCAGGCCCCTCCGGCATACTGCAGTACATGTGCCACATCTTTGCCAACACGTTGGCCCTAGACCAACCACTGTCTATTGTGGTGCCCCCCGGGGCAATGAATAGACCACACAGGACCCCAGACATTTGTAGCTCCCTGGCTTGAACTGCCCCTGTGATCCTTGAAGAACCTAGCATTCAGCACCCAAAGAATATGTGGAAGGAGCCAAGAACCCTATAAAGCCATGAGAGGCCCACCACCAAGGCACCAAATATGGTCTCACCCAAAGTACCAATCTGGGTAAGACTGGGAGAATAAATAAACAAAAGAAAGAGTTATTATGCTGCCAGGGATGTCCAAATCACAAATCCATGAGAAAAAAAAAACCCAAACTACAAACAAAGCCTTAAAGGAAAATACAGCCTAGCCACAAAGTCAACTACAAGTCCAGGAAGACATGAAGCAAGAGTTTAAAAAGATGATAAGTGAAATAAGAGCACCAGAGGAAAATAGCAGAAAAGTGAGTTTTGGATAAAGAATTACGAACTTAGCATAAGCCTTATCCACGTAACAGATTCCTTGAAAATTGGAATGGATCAGAAACAAGTTAATGACTCTATGAGACAAGAAGAAATGTTAAAAAGAAAATGAAAAGGTTGAAACTAATAGAAGGGGGCAGCTAGATGGCTCTGTGGATGGAGAGCCAGGCCTAGAGACAGGAGGTGCTGGGTTCAAATCTGCCCTCAGATACTTCCTAGCTATGACTTTGGTCAAGTCACTTGACCCCCATTGACACACCGAATGGACTCTAAGACAGAAGGAAAGGGTTTCCACAACAACAGAAAGATTGTTGGTAATTCAGTGGATGTCTAGTTTGATCAGGCTCTATGTCTCTCTTTTCTTAGACCCTCCCCTTCCATCCTGGACTTCATACTGTGCCCTGGTCCAAGGCAGGAGAGCAGGAAGAGGTAGGCATCATGGGTCATACCGCCGGGAAGTGTCTAGGGCCAAATCTGGACTGAGGTCCTCCCCACTCGAGGCCTGGATCTCGATCCGCTGCACCCTTGATGTTCCCCCCCTACCCTGCCACCATCTTTGAATCATGAGGCTGAATGGCCTTCATCCTTGGTCACTCTAGAGCCCCTAACACTGCTGACCTCTCCTCATCCAGGTCCTCCCGGCCTCGGGGCCCTTCCCTCAATCCACCCTCTATGCCTCTTCTCTCGCTTTTCTTCTTCCAGGGCTCTGCTAAGCAATGGCCTCCCTGAATTCCGGCCCAGCCCCGAGTTATGCTTTCTGCAGGTCCCCCATTTCCCCCACACTCTCCCCCATTCCCAATTTCCCTGGTGCCGTTGAGGCTGTCACTGTCCTCCTGTGCTCCCAGCCTCCCAGCCTCGACACTGACCTCAGCTCCTCACTCCCAACTCTCTGGTCCAGGGGCTTAAAGGCTGGGGGGGTGCCTGGGGGCAAAGAGGACAGGCAAATAGGGAACAGAGAGCCTTGCTCCCCTCAGGCCCTCCGATAACTGACAAAGCCACCTCCTACCTTCTTGCTCTAGAGCCCAGCAAGATCAGAGCTACAAAGACCTGAGCTCCGCTTCTCCTGATCTCTGGGGGCCCTTCCAGCCACAGGACTCGAGGGCCCCTCTGGGCTTTCTTAGAGGAGGGAGAAGTAACTGGGAAAGAGGGAGGGAAGGGGAAGAAAGGAAAAAAGAGGAGAGGATGGACAGGAAGAAGAAACAAGGGAGAAAAGGGGAGGAAAGGAGGAGAAAGAAGGAAGGGGAGGAGATGAAGGTGGAAGGAAAGAAAGAAAGGGGGAGAAGACAACAGAATCAGAAGGAAGGAAGAGGGGTGCGAGAAGAGGAAGTGTGCCATCAGTGCCGGGGGCATCTCCATGCAGAGCCCCAGCCTCTCTCCGACCTCCATGGCCAGCTGCCTTTTGGAGGCCTCCCTGGAGTACGTCTAAACCTGAACCTTCCTCCTCCACCCCGTTGTTGGGGCACTTGTCCAGGCCGGCATCCCAGGAGCCACCCTCCCACGTCCAGTCGGCACATCCCACCGACTGACCTTGGGAACGTCTGGCTGAGACACACACAACACCCCCCCTCCCTGTGCAGGCCTTCGTCATCTCCTGCCGCCGACCCCAGATGTCCTCCCTCTCCCCACTGTCGGTAAACTCCAGGGGCTCCCCAGCACCACCAGGATCCAGCCGACGGCCACTGTTGGCACGGAGAGGCCTCCCAGGCATCCCTTTGCCGTCTCCTTCCGCCTTGTACCCTGCCTGGCAGTACTTCGACGTGCCGCCTCGCTCTCGTCCTGGGAGCTCCTCACGGGCAGGGGCTGCCTTCGACCCTCTGTGGCGCCCCGGCGTGTGGCACGGCCGCTCGGGGACCGCGGACGGCGCTTCCAGAGCTCTGAAGGCAGGGCCCGTCGCGCTCCTCGTGGTGGGCCGCGGCTGGGCGTCCGAGGCCAGACCGAACTCGCTTTCCCGACTCCGGGCCGGAGCTCACTCGCATTCACTTCGGCGAACGTCTTCTCGCGTCCCTCAGTGGAAGACCGTCTCATCCAGCCCGAGTGGGAAACGTGCGTGCGTGGAGGCCGGGCCCGGCCCGAGCGGCGGCTCCCCCGACTCCGAAGGCTTTTCCGGGGCGAATGAGTCCCTTCCCGGGAGCGCCCGCCGACCCCGCTTTGCCGCGTGGCCGTTGTTCATCGGTGGCGCCAGCAGACGTCTGCCCCTTGGGCCGGCGTCCTCAGGCGGGAAAGCCCGGAAGCGTGGCTGCCGTGGACTGGCCGGAGGCCTCAGAAGGTCGGGGGGTCAGGCTGGAGGGAAGCGGCTCCGGGGAGCTGCCCAAACTTCGGGCCTTGGGACCCAGAGGCCGGATCGAGCTCGCCCGGAGACCATCTGGCTGCGCTAGAAACGAAGCCTCTCGGGAAGGGGGCAGCTGGGCGGCTCCGTGGACGGGGAGTCGGGCCTGCAGATGGGCGGTCCCGGGTTCATCTGACCCTGGTAGCCGCGGGACCCGGGCGAGTCCCTTGAACTAGCCGTTGGCGCTCCTCTGCAGCCCGGGAGGCCGTGGAGGCCACGTCGCGGCATCTCGGGCCTCGGACACTCCCGGCTTGGGAGCCCTCGTCCCGACCCTCCCTCGAGATAGCCGTCGGGACAGAAGCGAGGCCGCCCTCGCTCACCCGGCCAAGCCCGCGGGGCCCGCGTGGATGAGCCTGCCAGACCCGCGTCGGCCTGCTTGGCCTGGCCCGCGGGGCCCGAAGTGCTCTGCCCAGAGGAGGCGCTTCGACAGACGCACACAGGGGCGTCGAGGAATTGCTCGTTGACGGAACCCAAACGCCAACAGCTCCATGGGGCCACGTGTGCGAAGACGGAGTTGAATGGGGAAGGCGTCAAGCCTGACCTCTGCTTCCCCGCGACAAGCCAGGCAGCGCTAGGACTGCCCCCGGTCTGTGTGAAAAGGCTCTGGGGGTCTTAGTGGACCGCCAGCGCGCTGCCTGTGCCTGGGGCAGGGGCCCGAGGCGGCTCAGGGACGGAGGTCTGCCGGAGGGTGCCGAAGCCCTGGGGACGCGCCTTCTGCCGCGGAGCTTTAGCCGGCTCGACCGAGCCCCATCCCGGAGGCTTTCGGGGCCCGATTCTCGGCTCGGAGCCCCCACGGCCTTCTGGGAAGAGCACAGCCTTACCTGGCTGGGCGTGTCGGGGTGCACGAAGATATTCTCTGTGGAGACGTTTCCGTGAACGTACTCGTTGTCGTGGATGAACTCCAGGGCGTCCACCTGAGGGGAGACGAGAAGGGCCCCCTCAGCCGGGGCAGGGGCCCCCCGACACCCCGGAGCCGCGAGCCGGGCCGAGCCCACCGCTCCCAGGGAGTCCGTGGCCCCTCCCCTCTGGGCTCAGTTTCCCCGTCTGTAATCCCAGACGACCTACCAGTCTGAGGAGGATGTGGAACGCGGTCTTCTCGCTCAGGACGTGGCCGGGGCGCTCGTCCAGGACTGCCTGAAGGCTCCTCCCCAGGTCGGGGAACACCATGAAGCTGGGGGACACGGGAGTAAAGGGGGTGACGCCAAGGCAAGGGGCGACGCGCTTCCACTCCCCCCGCCGCGGGGCCTCGCCGGCCTCGGAGCAGCCGATCGGCCCGCACTCACCGGTAGTCGCCCAGGTGCAGGCCGAAGCTGATGCAGGTCGGGATGGCCAGGAAGGGCAGGAAGTGCGATTTCTTCCATTTTTCCACTGCCGGAGAACAGAGAGGCTCGACTCAGCGGCTCCGTGCCCGGGGGGCTCCCCGCTAGCCCCGAAGCCCCCCACAACCCCTCTCCCTCCCGGCGAGCGTCTCGGCCGGCCTCGAGCCACTGAAGCTGCGGAAAGGAGGCAGGAAGAGCCTGGCGGGCTCGTGGGCTCCAGGATCCCCTCCAGGAAGCCTTCAGGCCGGAGCCTCAAATGCCACATCAACTCTGTGAGCCTCAGTTTTCTCCTTTACCAAATGGGAATAACTGCGCTAGTCCCACTGCCAGCCTCCTGGCTCAGTCGTGGGCCCTGGAGGCCGACTGGAGGGGGAGCATTCCCGGGCTGGACGGCCCAAAGTACCCCGGGCCTTGGCCTACAGGCCCCCTCCCAGCATGGCCCGAGGTTCTGGGTTCCAGACTGGCCTCAGACCCTTCCTGGCTGTGTCCCAAATGCCTAGCCCTGACCTCTCTCCCTCCTTGGAAGTGACACTAAGACAGGAGGCGAGGGCTGCAGGGGGAGGGCTATCAGCCATTCACACCAGAGTGTGAACCAGGACCATCAGACTGCTTTTTAAAGGCTTAGCTGAGATCGGGGGGCTCCCTGGCAAAAGCTTGCTGAAGGGGGGGCAGGAACCCTCCCTTCTGCTCCCCACAGAGGCACCTTCTTTTGGCTTCACGGCTCTCTGGAAGAAGTTCTGCTCATGGAAGAGGCGTCCATTTTTGAAGTCCTGGAGAAAGACAGACAGACAGACAGACCGACAGAGAGTGCCGTTGAGCTGGCTGGGCACACGTGCTGGGACGCAGCCTGAACTGCTGCTCCTGCCCCACAAGTTCTGTGTGGCCCGCTTAGGGGAGCTGCTGCCAGGCTGAACAAAGTGTGCCCAGGCAGGCCGGGTACCAGGCCGCAGGGAAGGCGCCGTCGAGTGTCTGAAGGGTTCGAGGCTCCCTCCTGGTCGGGGGGGCTGCATTTGGAGACAACCTCTGGGCTCCCTCCTGACTCTTAAGGCTCCATAAGTAAGTCAAGCCGTGCCCAGCCAGCGTTCCCAGGACGGGCCTCCAGGCTGGAGTCGGAGCCTTGGCCTGACCTCGGCTCTCCCGGTACCCGCCGTGGGCTGGGCCAGGAGCTGTCCTGGACCCCCAGGAGCGTCCGCGCTGAGCAGCAGACAAACTCGGATGCTCTGCCAGGCCCTGCACTGCTCTTCCAGTTGTCCCCAGAGCCTGGGACATGGCAAAAGACGGAGGGAGTCTCAGCTACAGGAATCTGCCTGCCTTCCCTGGGCCGAGAGCACCCCATGCCCGTCTGGCAGAGAAGCCAGGGGGGCTGGGCTCTCAGCCCCCCACTCAGAAGATGAGGGGGTGGCCAGGGAAGCTCCCCATGAGCGATCTGGAAGGTGGCCCTGCTGTTACAGGGAGTCCTCCTACCACCCAGGCCAGGCACCCCCTCTTTGGCGTGTCCCGCTAAGTTCACCGGCAGTGGAGAATGGCCAGCTCTCTCCCAGAGCTACAGGCCAGCACGGCCCACAGGGAAGGGGAGCTGCTTTGCCGAGCCCCAGGACAGGAGGAGGTGACCTGAGGCTCCCCCAGGAGGGTTTCCCCTCCCTCGTGTGAATGAGAATTGGAGAAAACCTGCAACAGAGCTGAAGGAGTAAGATTTGCAGAAATCCGTCAATCAAGAAGCCAGGGATTGTGGTTTCAGGTCCCATCTGGGGTGCCAAATTGTATTAGGTAATTGATTTAAGGGTTATAGTGATGGAGAGACCAGACCTGCCACCATCCTCCCTTCTCCCTCCCCTCCCATCAGCTGGTTTCTTCAGTTGGTGACCCTGGAAGACAACTCTGGAAGAGTGAGTTTCCTGAAAAATCGAATAGATAACTCTCTCCTTAAATAGTTTAAACAAGGGGGTTTATTTAGGAAAAGGGGAAGGACAGGGAAGTTTGATGGAAGAGAGGGTTTAAGGTTTCCCTAATCTAAAATACTCCTAAATTGAAGAATAGAAGAATAGTCTTGAATTGAGGGATATGGCTAACAGGTTGAGGATTTTAGTCACTCCGTCCAGTAGGATTTTTTCAGTCCTTACTCTTTCCTGTCTCAAGAGCAAGAGACCCCTTCTCACAGTTTGGCTGTTCCTTTCAACAGCCCCCCCCCCCCCCCCTCCATTCCAGAATGCTTCTCGATTGACAGCTTTCTGCAAATCTTACTCCTTTGGCTCTGTTGCAGGTTTTCTCCAATTTTCTCATTCACTAAAGGGCTTGGAGCGAAGCCTGGCGGCCTTCAAGGGGTGCTCTAAGACCCTGCCCAGGCTGGGAGGGCTGGTCCAACAGCACCCCAAAGGTCCGGCCAGCACATGAGGAGCTGCTCGCCGGCCAGCCCGCCTGAGCCAGACAGCCAGCTCTGCCCGAGGGTCCCACCGCCACCTTCACAACTCACTAGTTTGAGGGAAAATCTCTGCTTCGAAAGGGCGGTTTCAGAGTCAGACACGGACATGGCTGTGAAAGAAAGAGGAAGTCCAGTTACACCCAGCGCCATCCCTGGTTCTGTAAACTGAGGTGGCCAAGGCGCTCTTCTCCAGCCCTGACCAAGGTTCTCCACGCCTGCCCTCCAGCCCGGCCTCGAGGACGCAGGAGGCTCTGGGACCCCAAGCGCTGCCTCCCCGTCCTTCCTCCTCGCACCTTCTGCCAGCCCTCTTCCTCCTCCCCTCCCCCTACCTTCAAAGAGTGTTGGCCCATTCTCCCAAGTCAGCACGGGGGAGCCCAGCCTCCAGCCCTGGCCCTTAATGTCTGTCAGGACCTTGAACTTCCCCCAGGCCTCCGGCAACGCTTCTCTGACTGGCTTCTGCTTCTGTCGGGGGGATCGGCCTTTGGGGAGAGGCGAGGAGAATGTCAGAGCCTGTGCAGACGGGGAGCTCACTACGTCTCACACAGGGGACGAGGAGGGGAGGGGATGAGACCTCTGGGGGCTGCCCGGGAGAACAGTCTTCCACCGAAGCCGGCCGAGGGGCCGTCCACCATGGCCCGGAGCTGAGGCCAGCTGGTGCTCTGGCTCCTCTCTGGACTCTCCCTCTCCTCCCACCTGCACCACTCTGAGGAGCCCCCCTACCCTCCCTCCAGCCTGTGTCGGCCCTGGAGGCCCCATCGGCCTTGCCCTGAGCACAGGCCTGAAGGTGTTCCACTCCGCCTCCCTTTCCAGGGCAGAGGGAAGCAGGAAGCAGGAAGTGAGCGGCAGACCCTGTTCTCCTGGCCCTTCCCCCTCTTTCCCTCTCTCTTGGCTCCAGCTGGGCCTCCCATTGGCTACTTTGAGAGGCGAGCAGGGCGGGGGGGGGGGGGGGGCAGGAAGTAGCTCTGAGCTCTGTCTCTGAAAGAGACTCGACCAGGAGAGGAGCCCAGGTGGGAGCCCCCTGGAGGGCCTCTAGAGGCTGGCGAACCCCTTCTCTCGTTTTACGGAAGGGGACCCCGGAGGGCCAGCCTAGGTGTGACACACAAGGACCCACAGAAGGGCTGCCAGGGAGGGGAGGGAGCTACAGCCTGTAAAAAAAAAAAATCATTATTTAAATTGCAAAGTTTAAATTCCTTTTGAGAAGAAGTTTAGGTAAAAAAGATGCTACCTCTCTGAATCCAGAACTGAACTATTGGAGAAGCCACCATGAAGAAGCCTTCAGACCACAAGCTGCACAAAATTGAACTTTGGGTGTGGTTGATTGAACATTTATTTGTATGTATACTTTTATGCCAAAGGGGACTGCCCCCTAACGGCTTTTTGTCAGTGTGTTCAGCAATTATTGGTTTTATTCTTTTTTCTCTTATCCTCACACTATTGCAATCTTTTAAGTTTATTATGTTTTTATGATCCTTTTGGGGAAAAATTAATTTTTCCAAAATGATCACACGGGGGAATGTAAAAAATAGACTCGAATACAGGACTACAATCCCCATGAGCCTTTGCTCCACTTCCCCAGAATGCCTTGTAATCTCACCTGGGCCGAGATCAAGAAGGTATTTAAGCAGATTCAAAGGCTTTTGAAGGGCTTGGCTTTTTTTGGACTTCCGTTTTGGAGCAGGCGGTCTCTTGCGTGATGTGAGGTTATTTTGTCTAGGCCTCTGGCCTAGGCACGTGTTTCTTACTTGTATATTCTTTAATCTTTATCCTTTAATAAACCTCTAAAAAATATAATACTCCTTGCAGAGAGAAACTCATTTCTACCTGCCTCAGTCTCCCCATCTACCCTAAATTTCAACTGTTACAAGCCCCAATAGGCCTGCTCTCACCTTTGCCCTTGCCTGGCAAGCCGGGGGAGGTTTGCTCCTTGAAGCTCTCCAGGGATTTGCTGGGAGACGGCGGTGGTGAGGGGCCCGGCGTGGAGCACTTTGCTTTCTTCCTCTGGTCCCCTTGACAGAGGTGGGCCTCCCTCTTCTTGAGACCTGGTGCAGCAATGAGGAGGCAAGTTCAAGGGCAGCCTGGGGGCACCCCGGCTGCATTCTAAGGCCCCGGCAGCCCCCCTCTGACAGAGGAAGCCACCGAGGCCAGGAGGTTGCGAGTCTCCCCCCAGCGATCCCGGCCTGGTGCTCTGTCCCAAAGCCAAAGCTCTCCCCACAGATGCCAAAAGGCTGGGGCTTTGCTTCTCCTGCTCTTACACGATGGCATGAGGAACAGCTAGAAGTGCCTTCCTTGTGCCGTGCACTGAGCTAAGCCCTGAAGGAGGATTCCCAGAAAGGCAACAACAATCCCTGCTTCAAGGAGCTCCCAGCCTAACTTGAGACGACAAGCAAACAATGTACAAAAGGCTGCGGACAGGCGAGCCAGGAAGTGCCCCAGAACGGTGGGAGGAAAGTCCAGACTTCCTGAAGAATGTAGCGTTTTCTCTGGGATTCCAGGAAGCTGGGAGTGGGACAGGAGGGGGAGCCCTCCAGAAGTGGGGAAGACGCAGAGCAACGAGATGGGGTCCAAGAGGAGAGACGGCACCGTGGCCGGCATTACTGGGTTAAACCGTGTGGGATACAGGAAGAAGGAAGGGCCTGGCGTAAGGGGGGGAGCCCCCGGTGGAGAGCCGGCCCTGCCCTGCCCAGGGCCGGGACACGAGAGAAGGCGGCCGAGCCGCTCTCTGGCTTCAGCGTGAAAGGCTCCCCACCAGTCCCATTTCACAGAGGAGCAGACCGGGGGGGCAACTGTCGGATCTTTGGGGCCCGTTCCAGGCCTCGGCTGGTCAGCCCAGGCCCTGGCTGCCCGCCGGTCCTTCTCCTGCAGGCCCCGGGACCCTCTCATCTTCTGCTTCTCCTGCTGTCTCAGCACTCCCTTGTCAGGTAGTGAGCTCCCCGTCCCCAACCTCCCTCCAGAGCTCTCTGCTAAGCAGAAATGGAGAGCTGGGAGAAGATTCTCAAAGCGCAGTGGGGACAACAGCCGGAGATTCTACCCAGATCCTCCCCACCCCCCGGCCGGCCTCAGAGGAGAAGGTCCAGGAGTCCTTCCAACAGCCGTGGGGTGCCAGGACAAGCCTGGGGGGGAGCTAGGTGAGGCCCACTGAGGCGCCCCCAGCCACCCAGCTGCAGAGACTCCTGCGGGGGAAGCTAGACTAGAAAGCGGGCCCCAAGGTGGAGCCTTCAGCGCCCGCATCTGTAAGGAGGCCTTCCAGACCCTCTTCTGCCTCCCTGCAATCCGTCCAGCACGAGCCCAACAACAAGCCGACCAGAGAAACCCCGCTCCCGGGGCCCGGGTGCGAATCTAGCCCCAGACACCCCTCCCTGGGGCCCCAGCTGTACCTGGTCCGTCAGCGGCAGCCTCAGCAAGCTCCTCCCTGGAGCCTCTGTCCTCCGGGGCATCCCCTGCCGGCAGGGAGCCTCCGCAGTAGGGGCAGAAGTGGAAGGACGGCTGGACCCTCCCCCGGCACTCCGGGCAGAAGCGGATCACTCTGGGGGAAGGCGGGCGGTCAGCGGCCAGAGTTGGGCACAAAGCGGGCGCGGAGGGGCCGGGGGAGGGGAGAGAAGGGCAGCCTCGGACTTTGGACCCCGGTGCGGGGCGTGTTTGGGGTGAGTCACCCCCTCTGCCCGGGAGCCCTGGGGAGAGCCAGAGAAGCTGGGAGCAGCCACATCCCAAGGGCAGGCCTGAGTGCTGGGCATGGAGGAGGCCTCAAAGGTGGGGAGTCGGGGCACCCCCAGACCCCTCGCCTGCCCGGGAAGCTCCCCCCAAGCCCCAGGCCCGCCCAGCCCTGCCTCCAACAGCCCCTGGACCACTCCAGCCAGCAGTGGCCAGACTTGAGGGTCCCCGGGGCATGGCCAGTGCCCAGATGCAGGACACCCAGGGGCAGAGGCCCTCCTGGGTCCCCCAAAGCAGGGCCGGGCCCAACCTCTCCAGGAAGGGGCATCCAGTCAGTGGAGGCTCTGACCCTGGTCTGTGTACCCCAGGAGCCCCCCCCACACCTGCCATCCCATCCTGCCCCCAGCACCCCTGGGGGTCCCCCATACACACACCTGCTGTCCCATCCTGCCCCCAGCACCCCTGAGGCCCCCTAAACACCTGCCGTCCCATCCTGCCCCTCAGCACCCCTGGGCCCCCCCCAACACCTGCCATCCCATCCTGCACCCCAGGGCCCCCATACACACACCTGCTGTCCTATCCTGCCCCCTAGCACCCCTGGGGGTCCCACACACACACCTGCCATCCCATCCTGCCCCCCAACATCCCTCGGGGTCCCACACACACACCTGCCATCCCATCCTGCTCTCAGCACCCCAGGGCCCCCATACACACACCTGCTGTCCTATCCTGCCCCCTAGCACCCCTGGGGGTCCCACACACACACCTGCCATCCCATCCTGCCCCCCAGCACCCCTCAGGGTCCCCCCCACACATACCTGCCGTCCCATCCTGCCCCCCAGCACCCCTGGGGGTCCCACACACACACCTGCCGTCCCATCCTGCCCCCCAGCACCCCTGGGGGTCCCCCCCAACACCTGCCGTCCCATCCTGCCCCCCAGCACCCCTCGGGGTCCCACACACACATACCTGCCGTCCCACCTGCCCCCCAGCACCCCAGGGCCCCCCCCACCTGTGGGCCCCGGCCTCGTTCCCCAGCTGGTTCATCTTCCTGCTGCTGCTGCCCCGACTGGCTGTGCCTGGCCGGCTGGGGCTGGGCAGGGAGTTCCACGTAAAGGAGGGGCCCAGGAGGAAGTCGGGCTTCCTGGCAGCAGTCCCGGGCTGGGCCGAGGCCCCTCCCCTCCCCCCTGGGTTTGCACACCCGCAGCATGGGGGCAGCTGGGGACGGAGGAGCCACCCTTGCCAGCGTCCCCCGGGCTGAGGGGGAGTCCGTCACCCCCAAGGAGGACGCCTGAAGCCACAGCGAAGGTAAAGCTTCCCTAAGAGCCCACCCTCCTGTCGCCTCCATTGCACAGACGGGGAGACTGAGGCAGGCGGGTGGAAGGACCGCTCAGGTCACCTGACCTTTGGCGGGGAGGGGGGTGGGGGGGCGGCGTGGAGGAGGGGGCCGTACCCAGAGCAGCCCTCCAGCGGGCGCGATTCCCGCAGCAGCCTGGGAGGAGCGGCCGTCCCCGACACCCTGCCCCTCCATCTCTGGCCGGGAGAGGGGGCACAAGGCTGCCCGAGGGTGGCCCTGAGGGCGCCGGGGATGCTGACCGAGCAGGCTAAGCCATAGAGATGGCGGCGGGAGAGGGGCTTTGGGAAGTCACCTCCTAGGCATCATGGGACCCTGGGGGTGGCGGGGATAAACCAGGGTCCCTGCGGGTCTCTCATCTCCACGTCCTTGCCCTAGCCGTGCCCCCCTCCCCAATGCCCTCCGTTTCCTTGGCTCTGATCCCGCCGTGGGCTGCTGGCGCCTCCGGTCTCGGAGTCCCCTCTCGGAGCCCCGGGCGGCTGCCAGGCGGGTCCTGGGTTCCTGGCTGGGCGACTCCCCCCATGGTCCTGCTGCCCCAGGCCCAAAACCAAATGCTTGTTGACTGCCTCAGCCAGGAGGGCTCGGGAAGAGCAGCTCGGCCCAGAACTCCGGGTTCATTCAATCAGCATTTATTAGATGCCTACTGTGTGCAGGCGTGAGGATACAGAAAGCAGCCCGAAGGAGGGGCCGCGAGGGACCATTCGCCATTGGGGGCCACCCTGGCGTGTTGAGATCGTGGAGGCTGGAACTAAAAGGGATGAGGGATGGGGTGGCTCAGGGGAGGAGATAAACGGTCCAGGCCCCGTTCCATCGAGTCAGCCCATGAGGAAGCCTCAGTCTCCCCATCTGCAAAAGGGGTGGATGGGAAGCGTGGACTAGGGCTGAGCCTCGAGGAATATCTGTGAAAGGGGCGGGGCGGAGCACGGACGCTTCCTAACCGTGAAGGGGGCGGGACGGAGCTCTGACCAGAGCCCCCGACGCAGCCCTGTGACACCTCCCCCAAGTTCTGGGGAGACGGATGACGTCACTAGAGGGCGGGGCAGTTACCAAGGTGACCCGGAGCCGCCCTCCTCTGGCATTGTGACGTCACGAGGAGGGCGGGCCCAGCGGTTACCACGGAAGCCCGTGTCCCTCCCCCTTTTAGGGGTCCGTCTCCCGCTCACCTGGCCGGGCGGTTGGCGGCTCCTTCGGAGGCCGGGGCTGCGCGCGCATCGTCAGCCCCGCCGGGGTACTGCGCACGCGCGAGCCGCGTCCCGGGCCTACACCTCCGGGAGTTCCCCGCAGGTTCCATTTCTCAAAGGCCTCGGCAGCACCCAGCTCCCCAAAGGTCAATGGGCCATGGGCACGGGCTCCGCCAGCTGTAGCCTCCCGCTTTCCGGAAAGGCCCTGGCTGCGTAGCTGAGGACAGGTGGTGAAGGTACCATGGGCTCTCTGATCACGCGCCACTTCCGGAGAGGCCAGGAGCGGTCGGCCAATCAAAGTCCGTTCTTAGGCCACACCCCATTTTACTCTCCGCCCTGCTGCACGTGCTCATCTCCACAACAACCCATAGCGTCCTTTCCTGGCACTGCGCTAAAGATTTCTGGGAAATGTAGTCCAGAGGGTGGCTGCGGTGCTCATGAACTGCAAGGCGGAGGATAGAGAGGAGTGAGCAAGCTACAGCAGAAAAGGAGAAGGAAGATTGGGAGGA
The DNA here is from genome assembly GCF_027887165.1 of Monodelphis domestica. NCBI lineage: Eukaryota > Metazoa > Chordata > Mammalia > Didelphimorphia > Didelphidae > Monodelphis > Monodelphis domestica. The sequence goes on along the minus strand of NC_077230.1, from coordinate 437,463,338 downwards.
AGAGGCCCTTCCTAGCCCTTCCCCCCCCCCCTCCGAATTTGTTTTAGATTTAGGAAGGACATCATCAGCAAAATCATCTGGTGCAATAATGCTGACCTCTTTCCTCCCTCCCATTTTACAGTCGGAGAAACTGAGGAGGGTACCTCCAGAACTTCTCTGGATTATGCCCTCTTCTCTTCTCCGTCACTGACCCCATCCTGGTGAAGCCCTTCATCACCTTCCATCTGGACTATTTCAACAGCTGCCGGAAGTCCACCTCTCCTCCCAAGAGCTGTCAACATGGTTTTCTAAGGGGTGGGTCTGATTCTGCCCATGTGAGGCCCAATCAGATTGACGGGAAGAAAGGAGGAGGAGAAGAAAATTATTTATATGGAGCTTTAAGGTTTGCAAAGCGCTTTGTGGAGATTTCATTTGATCATCACATCTGTAAAAATGGAGATTTGAACCCCGGACTTCAGTTCCCAGGAGTCCTTGGTAGCTCCCAGAGTTCCTCATAATCTGGAGAGAGGGGTTTTTAAACGGACTCTGCTTTCTTCTCGCTCTCTCTTCCTACTTCTGCTTCTGAGCAGGCCTGTCTCTCACGATGCAGTGAGAGTGAATGGGCCATTCGGTCCTCCTAGACACTTGCTTTCTTATTTTGTATTTTCTTTATTTCTTAATCTTAATAAACCTCATAAAAATATAATACTTTTAGCAGAGAAACTAATTTTAAATGTTACACATCAACCCATTTTACAGTTAAGGAAATGGGCTGAGGTTTAGTGACTTGTCCAGGGTCACACAGCTGGTCTACAACTGAGGCTAGATTTGAACACAGGTCTGTCTACTATCCTCCCTCGCTGCCTAAACTATAGACTTTTCCTGCCTCCCCTACTACCTTTCTTGGGTTTCCCCACTCCGGTCCAACTGTCCTATCATTTGTTCTCTATAACTATCATTGGCCACCTTAGTGGAATTACATGTGCTGTTCCACATCTGTTAGGAGACCCCTTCTCATTTCTGCCTTGGAAAATCCTCAATTTCCTTCAACGCCCAGTCCAAGTGCTACTTCCTACAAACGACTCCATTCCTCTTGAAATGCCTCTATACTATACGTATGTTGAGCAGGTTTTGTTTTGAATTCTTTGTGTTTGTGTTACATCCCAGTGGGTGTATGATGGGTTCAGGGAGGCCTCGAATCTCTGTTGGGAGGCTTGCCCAGCCCTCTTCAGGGCTGTTCATCCACCTTTGGTGTCTGCCTTTCACCCAGCTTTCTCCTGTGGCTCCATTAAGCTGTTGCATGCTCAGCGCCCACACCCCAATAACCATCCCACTAGGCCAGCTAAAGCAGGTCTCAGGAGAGTCTGTGAGTTGGGGAAGGGAAGGGTCCTACCCCAAGCAGGTGAAGCCTTCCTCTGGTGGAATGGACAGATGAGTACAATTTATTCCAAAGGCCATGAAGGCAGCTGAAGCAGACATGGTGGAAAGCTTGGAAGTTGGTCAGACATCGAAGGTGCCAAGATCATTCATTGCATCCCGGGCCATCACCAGTGGTCCCGACTTTGGTCTTGCCACTGCACTTGGATGGCTCTGGAAGAGACTTTGGGCAGCTCTGTCTCATTTCAATCCAATTCACACACAAGACAAGACATGGCTCCATGATGACACGGCAGTGGTCCTCATCAAAACACGATAAACAACAACGAAATAATACATGCACACAGAAGTATAAATGCAATAAATTAGGTTGGAACCACATAGTGAAGTGCCTTAAGTAGCAGATAAGAAGTTGGCTTTTGTTTTAGTAATATTTTGAGATGGAGGGAAGTGAATACCTCACTGAAATCCAATTCACATGCAAGTCAAGACATCGTCCTGTGGCGCCATTGAACCTCTTCATAAATGAAGGACCACCACCACTCCCCAGTAGCATGCCAATTTGGTGAGGGCCAAGTCTGTCTTGTTTTGGGCTTGGCATCTGAAGCACTTAGCAAAGGGCCCTGCAGATGTTTAGACTAAATGGCTTTTCGATGAATTATTACTCATCTTACTGAGGTCACTGGAGTCACAGAGCTCTCTGCCAGGAAGCAGAAAACCTAGGGACCAATCAAATAAACCTCTGACTCACTGTCTTTCCATAGTCAAATCCCCTAATTGTTTCTGAGCCTCAGATTCCCTCTCTGAAAAGGAGAGGATTCCGGATACCTGGAATATCTTATCCTAGTCCCTGCAGTCCTCTCATTGACGTCTTATCCTTTCCTTCACTTTCTCCTCGGAAGCCTCCTTTATCCTTCTCACCCGCAGATCACATCTGGTCTGGATTCTTGAATATTTCTTTCCCCGGCCCATTCTGTCTCAGAATAACAGTAAAATGTCAGCTCTGGAAGGGACATCAGTAACCTCAGGTCCAACCAGTACTTGCCAGAGAATCCCCTCTACAATCTGCCCAGTGGTCATCCAGCCTCTGCTAAGAAAGAGAATCCATCCCTCTGGAGGTAGCCAATGCCACTCATGGCTAGCGCAAAAGATTAGGAGATTTTTTTTTTCTGACTCTGCCTTAACTGGCTTCTTGGCAATTCCCCCATTGCTGGGAACCACCTCTGATTTTGCCTCTAGAACCAAACAGAGCCAGGCTGATCCCCACTCCTCCACAGGATAACGTCTACCCTTCCCCTGCTCCATCACTACTACCAAAATGCTTGAAGGTAAAGAGCTGTCCAGGCTTCTCTCTTCCCTTTAGAATATGAGCTCCTTGAAAGTTGATTCTCTGGATGGACCCTTGGCCACTGTGCTCCATTCATTCATTCATTCAGCTGTTCATTCATCCATCTATCCATTTACTTCATTCATTCATCTTTTAATTCATCCATCCATCCATTCATTTATTCATTCAGCCATCCATTCATTCATTTGTCCATTCATTCATCCATCCATCCATTCATTTATTCATTTAACCAGCCATTCATCCATCCATCTATTGATTCCTTCTCTCTTCCTCCTCTGTGTCTAGCCAAGACTTTGCCCACCAGAGCACTAGATGCACTTTCACCAAATCATTGTTTGAAAAAAAAAAACCCATGTTAGGGCCTTGGATGACCTGACTCACCAAGACTTCAGCTTCTTGTCATTTTCCCTCCCTGGACCACAGTTTCCTCCTCTAGAAAAAAAAATAGGTGGGGGAGACTAAATAATTTTTCCACTCTTCCACTCTGACATTCAATGTCCTAAGGTCACTTTGAGCCTGGCAAGGCAAGGTCAAAGGCACATATTCATTCTCTACCTAAGAACCTAGGAACTGCTGGGTAGCACAGTGGATAAAATGTTGGGCCTGGAATAAAGACCTGAGTTCAAATCCAGCCTGAGACATTAAGCATGTGATCCTGGACACATCAGTTCACCTTGACAACCTCAGTTTTCTCATCTATAATATGAGCTGGAGAAGGAAACTGCAAATGACTCTCGTATCTCTGCCAAGAAAATCCAAAATGGAGTGAACAAAGAGTCAGACATGACTGAAAAAAACAGAATAACCTAAGAACCAGCTAAGTGTAGGGAAATCAGAGTTCACATTCCCTCTTGGCCACTGTATTTTCTATGAGTCCATGAGCTAGGTCTCATCCATCTCTTTGAAAAAGGAGCGCGATGTTTGGGGCAGCAAGGTGACTCAGTGGATAGAGGGCCAGGTCTGAAGCTGGGAGAACCTAGGATCAAATGTGACCTGTGGCCCTTCCTAATGTGAAGATTAAATTTAGCTCTCCCCTGATTGTGAAAATGAAATTAACTCCCCAGCCTATTTTTAGATTTAATCGCCAAAAGTGTAACATCCCATTCATACTTGAGTGGGGAAAGTCTGTGATCCATGTCTAATCAGAATGAAACTGACTACCCCAGGCAGTCTTAAAGAAAGCTTTAACTGTGATTGGTAGTAAAATTAGGGGAAGGCACAGGAAGTGACACAAAAGAAAGTGTCTTTAAAAGGTAGTTACAACTTCCTGAGTGCAGTTCTACTTGGAGAGGTACTTGGAGTTCAACTTCCTGTAAGAGAGAGTTCTTCATTCTTTTTTTTTTTTAAACCCTTACCTTCCATCTTGGAGTCAATACTGTGTATTGGCTCCAAGGCAGAAGAGTGGTAAGGGCTAGGCAATGGGGGTCAAGTGACTTGCCCAGGGTCACACAGCTGGGAAATGGCTGAGGCCAGATTTGAACCTAGGACCTCCCATCTCTAGGCCTGGCTCTCAATCCACTGAGCTACTCAGCTGCCCCCGAGAGTTCTTCATTCTTTGGAGTGGAGATTGAAGAAGAATCTGCTGACTGGACCTGAGACCCTGTTCCTGATGAAACTGTTGGACTGACACGTGGTGGGTGAAAAGGCTGACTTGAAGAGACCAGCCTCAGGAGAGACCTACCTTTTGAGAGAGACATCCTCAGGTTCTAGGCTTTGCTGAGGCCTCTCCAGCTAAGGACTAACTCTCCCTGCCCAGGTTGTACCAGGGACCAGGAGTAAATTACTTAGTGCTTAGGCTAGATATCCTACCCTATCCTCTCTCTGATTTTTTTACTTCACTCTTTCTATATTTTGTAAATAAATTATAAATAAATCTCTTTGGAATAAATTAAATTCCTGGTGATCCTATTCTTAAAGAATCCTATCCAACTTTTTTTTTTAAAAAAAGAAAATAACCTCTTTTCCCTCCTTACACTAACTATGGGACCTTGGAAAAGTCACTTAACCCCAACTGTCTAGTCCTTGCCCTTCTGATTTAACATAGCTACTAGGACAAAAAACAAGAGTTTTTTCTTTTAAAGAAATGTGATGATAGAACAAGGTGGTGAGGAGCCCACGAGGTCATGATTACAAAAGATTCTCTGAGTCTCAAAGAACTACATAATGATCAGCTTGATGTTATGGCTGTTATTGGTTCCTTAAGTTAACTTTTGTTTATTTAATATAAAATCTACCTTCTCTCCCTCTCCCTCTCCTTCTCTCAATTTAAAGAGAAAGAAAGAAAAAAAACCTGCAACAAAAACATAGTCAAAAAATTTTCCCACATTGGCCATGTCCAAAAGAAAAGGATAAATCTGCTCTTGGAGTCATTATTACAAGGTTAAACAGCTGGGTGATGCAATGGATAGAGTACTAGGCCTAGAGTCAGGAAGACTCATCTTCATAAGTTCAAATCTGGCCTCACATCCTACCCAGGTGACCTTGGGCAAGTCACTTGACCCTGTTTGCCTCAGTTCCCCCATCTGTAAAATGAGTTGGAAAAGGACATGGTGAACCCATCCAGTATCTTTGCCTAGAAAATCCCAAATGGATCACAAAGAGTTGGACAGGTCTGAACAACAACAAAGCTCCCTTCCAGCTCTGCCATTTGAGCGACGTGATAGTGTTCCTCAAGGATATGAAGAGTTGTCATATGGAAAAGAGATTTTATTTGTCCCAAACTGGCCTTCTTGCTGCTTCTCACATACTAGTGTTATGGTGAAAAATCACCTTTAAAGATTGTTATAATATTAATTTATGGTCACCAAGGAATTTACTTATGAAATTCCTAAAATGAAAACTCAACTCAGAATGGAGTTTATGGTGGTTTAATCACAATGGGAGTAGGGAAAGGACAGGGAGTGAAGGAGAGAGGAGGAAAGGGAAAAAGGTTAACTCAACCTTCTGGCCGAGCCAGAGGGAGATTAGGCCCGAAGGCCAAGGTACAAGGGAGAATCAGTTCTTGACTCACGTGACTGATCTGAAGGAAACCTGTCTGAGAGCCTCCTTTCTGCTCAAGTTCCTAGCACGAACTGGTGTCTCGCTCTGTCCACAGGAAGTGAGCGAACTCCAGAGGCTGCTCTCTACATCACTTCCTGTGCTTCACACGTGCCAATGGTGGCTCAAGTTTGGCTTAGGACAGCCCAGGTGGGCAGTCAGTTGTTTCTGATTTGTCATTGACTAGCACATACCCGTGTAGTGTGGGTGTACACCATTTTGGGTGCTAGACCAAGCAAGATGGAGATTTTAAAATTCACACTAGACTCCACCTACCATCATCGTGTCTTTGTACTTGCTGTACCTCATGCCTGGAATGCTGTCCCTCTTCACCTCCAATTCTGAGAATCTCTCAGTTATCTCAAATACCACTTTCTGTGGAGACCTTTTCTGGTCCCCCACCTCCAGCTGAGCAAGGGGATGACTTCCAGTTGACCCCTAGACTCTAATTCCTGTGGGAAGACCCCCACCGTGTCCTTGGGAAAATACCCATTTCCCTTTTTCCTTTTCTTTGATTCTTCCCTCTTGTTGGCTTTCATTCCCCCTCCCACCATTTTCTTCGCCTTTTCCCTATATGGTAACCTCAGACAAGCTTTATTGAAGGTTGTCAAGGTGAAGTGATGTGTCCAGGATCACATGCTTAACGTCCCAGGCTGGATTTGAACTCAGGTCTTTCTTCCAGGCCCAACATTCTATCCACTGTGCTACCCAGCAGCTCCTAGGTTCTTAGGTAGAGAATGAATATGTGCCTTTGACCTTGCCTTGCCAGGCTCAAAGTGACCTTAGAACATTGACTACGATTCTGGCCAAACCAATCACTGGAGAGGCAATAACCGAATACTTCTTAGCCCAGGCCGGTGTCTCAAAAGAACTCAATGGGATTCCTCGTGGCAGCGAGGCCTGGGGGCTGAAAGGAGGTGAGCTGGATCTTGGGTTCCTGCTGAAATAAATAAGTTTGGCAGCTGCTAGAAGTAGCTAGGATTGCCTCAGAGATTTTGCCCAGTAGTAGGTGACAACAGGCTTTGGGCCCAGACGTTAGGCCTCACTTGCAGTACGTGGTGCAACACAGTCGGGCTGCTTCTCAGATGATATAAACGCTGGATCTCAATGAAGACAGACAAGCTCTCTCTGATGACTCAATGGATGGATGGCTGAATCACAGAAACAGGAGCCATGGCTTCCCAAAGAAAGACAGGTGACTTCCCTCTTGGTCAGACCAATGGCAGGAAGTGCTCCCTTTGAACTCCTCAAAGAGACAGGAACCTCCCTCCCCACCCCCCCACCCCCATTTCTGTGAGTTTCTTTTTATCCATCCCTCATGTTCTGGAGTCCCTCCTTTTTTGTTCCATGCAATGCGCCAGACCCTACACACAGACCCTGCTCTGCAAAGTCGTTGCATCAGACCTTTGCCAAAGCTTCTACCCTTCTCTTTCTACCCTATAATCCCCCCTTTTCACAGAGCAAAACACTTTTTGATAAAAGTTTGTTTTGTTATGGGTGCACCAGTAAACTTACCTTGTCTTATTGCGTCCCTACTCTAGACTCCTATTCCCCAAATAACAAGCAGCTACCTGTGCTAAGACTTGACCAAAGGAAAGGAGGGGAAAGAAAGGGACGTACAACAAGTTGCTACAGCGTTCCACCACAACGCAACATTGCAAACTCAAAACACACTAGAAAGTTTTATGAAAATAACCAATACAATAAAGATAAACATCCCAATAAAAGCCAATTTCCTATCAAAACCTTATGCTGCTAGACTAATACAAAAACAATCTCATCTAAAAATAGGTTTAAAATTGTCTAAGTCTAGGAAAATAGAAAAAATTACAATAAGACACAATGTCGCATAAGCTTTTTTTTTTTTTTAAACCCTCACTTTCTGTCTTAGAATCAACACTGTGTATTGGCTCCAATGCAGAAGAGTGGTAAGGGCTAGGCAATGGGGGTCAAGTGACTTGCCCAGGGTCACACAGCTGGGAAGTGTCTGAGGCCAGATTTGAACCTAGGACCTCCCGTCTCTGGGCCTGACTCTTAATTCACTGAGCCACCCAGCTCCCCCAGCATAAGTTTTAATAAAAAACAAACAAAAATAGTCTAACTAAAAACTGAACTGATGCAAAAATGCCTTTGAAAAAATCTAACCTGAACAATTCAAAACAGTCTTCCTACTCTACAAACCATTTCTAATACATACAACCAAACTGCCTATATTGAACTGTGAACTAAGCATCCCATCTTATTAAACTAAGGTTTTCTCATTTTAACTATGCTCATCCTTTTTTACATAATCTGTACATATACCTACATATATTTACTTATCTACATGTTACATATGTACACATTTGTAAAACTTCTGCATTTTAGCAATTACAGACATCACGTGTACATATATACATACATGTTCAGACTAAAGCTCATATATACATATCAAAACATGTGTACATTACTTATATTACAATTATTTTACAAATATGTACAGGGCTAAATACATGCATGTGTGTATAATATGTGGTCTGTGTACTGTATGTCATGTATGTTCCTATACTAACCTCTGTTGTGACCCCTGTATTTTCCTGATGTTACCCAGGCAGAATATCTCAATGAGACCTTCTATTTAGGGAAGATCTTATGGATCTAATATGTATAACTATTTCACTAGCATATCAACCCTTTGTTAAATACCCATTTATTTACATGCACGTTGTTTCAAATACAGATAATATAATTTAGTGGAATGTGTATCCTTTATGTGTTATTGCATGTAACATACTCCATCTTCAGCTTTTCCCTCTTCTCATCTTGCCTGATGGTTCTCTTCTCTTATACATATTGCATGAAACTACATGTGGAAGTGTACTTGTGTTTAATGGCCCATTTATCTCACATTCTGGAGTCCATTCCTCGTCTGAACCTCTTCACTGTAGAGTCTTTATAGTCTGTACTGTCCTGTCAATCTCAGGTTAGCTGTTTCTGCATTTTCACCTTCCTGCTGCACAATTCTTTTCCTGCTTTTCCTCTGGGCCATTTTCCTTTGTCTTCTGCTGGATTTGTCTCCTTGTGAACTTTCTGACTGATGGTCTCAGTTGCCAGATGAAATCTTTTCTCTCAGTCTTCCTCTACATGGCTGTTTTCTAATCCTTCTTCTCCTTCCCCTCTATCTCCTAAAGCTATCTCTGCTTCTGTCTCTCATCCATTTTCCCTGTGAATGAGTTTCACATGCATACAATGAATCCATGGGTCTTTTTCTAAGACTTTTACTGCTATAGCTTTATAAAGTCCTAACCAACTTTCTTGTGTTGCTGATGTTTTTGAAAAGTTCTTTATGTATACTAAGTCTCCTGGTTTTATTTTACAAAGTGAATAATCTAATGGCCCAGATTGTTGCAAAAGTCTCATTTGATGAAGCTCTCTCACTCTATCTTATAAAACAGTATATAAGAAGCTATCTGAATGTCTCCTCCCAGCATAGAGACATCGGCTGGTTTACACGTTTTTGCTTGTAAGGGTGCATGGCCATATAGCATTTCATAAGCAGAGATATGCAAGTCTACACAAAGTCATGTACGATTGTAAAACAATGCCAGAGGAAGAATTTCTGGCCACTTTAAAAGAGTCTCTGAACAAAGTTTCCCTAGCATAGATTTTAGCTCTCTGGGCAACCTCTCAACCTGTCCAGAGCTCTGTGGATGGTACAGAGTATGAAAAACTAGCTGTTATTCCCAGATTTTCATAAAATTTTCCCAATATTTCCTCTATAAAGTGACTTCCCCAGTCCAAGTCTATGGAAATTGGGACACCAAACCTAGGAATTATTTCTTCAAGCAGTATTTTTTACCACAAACCCTACCATATTTTTAGCTGATGAAAAAGCTTCTGACCAATGTGTAAGTCTGTCTACCAGCACTAAACAATATTTGTATTTTCCAGCTTTGAGCATTGTGATATAATCTATATGTAGATTTTCAAATGGGCTGTATGCCAAAGGTCTGTCACCTAAACCTTTCTTTTTAAATAAACCCTGATTGAATTTCAAACAGATAGAACAGTTGCTACAGACTCTATGTGCAACTGATGTTATTCCTGGAGCTAGCCATGTTCTCTTAATGCTATTGATTAATGCCTGTGCTCCAAAGTGTCCTTTACCATGGATGGAATTGAAAATATGGAAATAGAACTCCTTCGGTAGGATAGGCTTTCCTGTGTCTGAGAGCTATAATCCATTCACTTCCTTTGCTCCAAATTTGCCCTTCCATGCCTGAATCTCTGAGTCTTTGTAAGCTTTGGTAAGATCAACTGACTCTATGACTGATATATGACATATTTTCAAGACAGCTTTTCTAGCTGCAAATTTTGTTGTCACATCAGCTCTATAATTCCCCTTAGATACAAAATCCTTTCCATACCCATGTGTTCTACAGTGAATTACAGCCATTTATTTAGTTTTTTGTATAGTTTCTAGCAAATCTGCAATTATCTGTGCATGGGCTATTTGCTTGCCACCAGATGTTACAACTCCTCTATTTTTCCAGATTACTTTTGTTGTGTGGAACACCAAGAAGCCATATTTAGAGTCTGTATAAATGTTTACACTCTTGCCCTCAGCTAAGTTACAAGCTTCCTTAATTCCCACCAATTCTGCCCCCTGAGTGCTAATATTGCTAGGCAGTGCTGCATACCACAGAGTTTCAGACTTTGTGACCACTGCTGTTCCAGTGTATCAAATTCCATCATGTAAATAAGAAGAACCATCAGTAAACAGATTCAGTAAGCATTTGCAGTTGGAACATTTAAGTCCAAGCTGGGCTGTTCCACCAACTTTACTGCTTGCTCACACTCATGTAATGGCTCACCATGCATTGACAAGTCAGGTAGCAGTGTAGCTGGATTTAACACACTGCACCTTTTCAATGTTATGTTTTCATTACTTAAGAGGATAATTTCATATTGTGAAAGTCTCTGATCCGTAAATGTCTGAGTATGACATTTCCTTAAAAGTGTCTCAATGTGGTGAAAACAGTACACTGACAATGGGGATCCCAAAATCAAATCTGCTGACTTTTGTACCAACAGTGAAGCAGCTGCAATACCTCTGAGACATGGAACCATTCCAGCTACTGCCGGATCTAATTTGGAACTGTAATAAGGTATTGGTCTGAAATTCTGTCCCAGAGTTTGTGTCAGCACTCCAGAAGCTATCCCTTTGGTCTCATTTACAGAGAGGTGGAATTCTTTGGAATAGTCTGATATCCCTAGCTCTTGGGCTATCAAGATAGACTCTTTGAGCTTTGCCAGAGATGCAGATGTTCAGCATTGAGTACTAGGGGTTCAGATACTGTATTCCTGGTCAGATGTGTTAGATACTTTGTAACCTCACTATATCCTTGGATCCACTGATGGCAGAATCTTGTGGTTCCAAGAATTACTCTAAGTTGCTTTTTGATCTTGGGAGCACTGAGCTTTTGAACATCTGAAATTCTCTTGTGGGTAATTCTTCTACTACTCCCTAATAGAACAAATCCTAAATACTCAACTCTAGGCAAGCACTACTATAGTTTGGCCTTGGAAATCTCATGTCCATGCTTATATATAATTCAAAAAGAAGGAATTTACTATCCCGTAGACAAACTTTTGCATTTGGGGATGCTAGAAGTATGTCATTCACAAAATATCCACACTTGCTCTCCTTAAATGTTATTGTTTTAAGGTCTTTTTTCAAGATTTGGGAAAACAAAATCAGGGATTCATCTCTGGGGCAAATGGCACCATATGATCTGGATTCCCTCTCAGGTAAATCCAAAAGTGTTTTGGGAATCTTCATGAATAAGGATGAACAAAAAAGCTGAACATAAGTCTACTATAGTGTAATATCTGGCATTGCTTGGGATTAATGATTTTATTGTAGCTGGGCTTGGAACAACAGGATGGGATTTTATTATATGGTCATTTACAGCTCTTAAATCCTGAATGAAATGATAGGTTGGTCTGCCTTGTTCATTGAGTTTTGCTTTCTTTATAGGAAGGATTGGTGTATTGTACTCAGAGAATGTTGGTACAATTATCCCTTGCTTAATCAATGAGTCTATGATTGGGCATATGCCCTCTACCACCTCCTTACTCAGTTTATATTGGGGGATACACAGTGGAGAGCCCCCTTTAGTCCTCACTCTGACTGGGGTTGCTGACTTTAATAACCCTACATCACAAGAAGACTTAGCCCAAATACCCTCAGAAATGTCTTTAGGTATTTCAAAGATAGATTTTGTTTCCTCCTCAGACTCTACTGAATCTAAGAAAAGCAATGGAAAGGCTTTCAGAGATTCCTCTGGGAGATGCAGCAAAAATATCACCAGACAATGTGCAGTGGATAGTTGCCCTTAATTTACATAACAAATCTCTTCCCATCAGATTTGCTGGGCAATCTGGCATAAGAAGGAACACATGATCTGTAGACAAGGGACCTAAAGAGACCATTTTTTGGTTGTAACTTTGCTACCCTCTGTGGTCTTCCTGTTGTACCAACCACTTCCATTGACCTAATCATCCTGCAATCCTCAGGAGGTGTTTGCAACACTGATCTGCTTGCTCCAGTATCAACAAGAAGATTGTAAACCTGATCCCCTACTGTTACAGATATATAGGGTTCAGTAGTATTCAATAATGAAAATGTTTGCAATACTGGGGCTAATACATTAGGATCTGGGAAATCAATGTCTACCCCCTGAGTATCCCAGCTATTGTCCTCATTTATTTTCACTTCATTGTATTCCCAGGAATTTGCTTTGCTTTAGCTTTCCCATGACTCAGTATCTTTCCCACAGCTTCCTTCAGCTTGTGTTACATTTTTTTTCACACTGTTTCTTATATCTTTCTATTTATTGTTCACTTGCTCACTAATCTCTCTTAGTTCTTCCTGTATTCTAGGTATTGCTATTGTTTCTTTTAGTGTTACTCTATCCTTTTTTTCTATATAGTCTATAGTATTATCAGTAATATCATTTTGTATTTCTGTGTTGCTACCAGAGTCCCATTTCCTAATCCAATTTGCCTTGAGATTCCTGTTTTTGCACTTGTTGGGGTAAAACTTAACAATGCTGCTGCCCCTTTTAGCTCCCCTTTTTGATAATTAGCTCCTGCCATTTGGGAGTACTTGGGTTTAGCTCCTGTCCTGATGAATTCTTGCATTGTGTATAAATCTGGGGCTTGTTGGGATGATTGCTCACAAACATGGCTATAGCATGCTATCTGCACTGGTCCCCGAAATTGGGAATACCTTTGGCTCCTATTCTGATTCCCATAACCATTTTGTCTCCACCCACCATTTGAATATCTATTATTCCTACCATTTTGAGTAGACATTTTGGACCTAAAGCAACATTCTCTAAGAAAATATCCCAGCTTGTTCTTTTCTTTGTCTGCATCAGAAACATAAGATACAGTTCTCCAGAGCTCTTCCAGACCCATGCTTTTACAAATTGGACACTGCAGCCTAAAGTAATTTCTTAATGGAGTACAGCTATTTTTTACAAATTGGTGCCTAATGTGGACAAGATTTTGTTCTGATGAAGAGTCCATGCTGTAGTAAGCAAAGACTTCTTGTTGCAAAATGTTTCTGCAAAATGAACTGCATTTGGTTGACAGGGACATGTGACAGAGAATCACATGAGCGCCTGGGTCAAGATTCTAAGGTCTCAATTGAAAAAAACAGACTTCTGGGAGAAGCTTTGGGACATTAGCTGTGATCCATCTTTCTACAAGATTTCTGGCCCTTTGTGAGATACCAGCTTGAGAGGAGAAAACCTGCTTGAACTGGCTGCTGAACCTACTTTGGTCATTTCCTCTGGGATCTTGGCTCATTTACTGGACTCTGTTTTGTGGGGTTCTGTTTGGAGGGGACTTAACTTATTTAGCCTAGTTACATTAGCCATTAGGATACTATTAAGGGAATTAGGTTTAGGGATAAGATTAAGAACTTTTCCTACTCTTTTGTTACCCTCCTTCCTCTCCTATTCCCATCAATAAACTGAAAATATTTAGATGTTTCACTCTTGTCTCTTTCCCTTAAACAATCCCGTAATAATAATGTATAGAAGGTATTCACCTGCTTTCATAAGCCGATCATGAAAGGTAGATGGATTCTCCCCTACTTCCTGCCTTATCTTTTCAAATTTTGACCATATATCGGATCTTTTTGCATGTATCTTCATAGCCTTGATTAAAGATTGCCTGGCCTGCCCCCCAAATCTAAAATTCTCAACTGAATTCAATTCAATTTGCTTTGTGTTTGAGGGCCATGAGGTCAAGTCAGGGTTACAAGTTGTCTCCTCTACAAATTGGGACTTTTCTCTCTTTGTGAATAATTCTTCCATTAAAATTTCCACACCCTGAAAGTCTGGATCATACAATTTTATTGCCCTTTTAAACTGTTTCACAGCCCTATGGGGTTCCTCAAAATATTTAGGTATTCTCTTTTTTTATGGATTCTAGATCTCTGGCATTAAATGGCTTATGAGCTCTTACATGGACAATCCCTGTGACTGGCTATAAGTAAGTCAAGTCTTAATGGAAATAGAGATTCAGCAACATTGCTTGGCTCCTTATTCTCTTTTTTAGCTGGTGCTGTTGTCTGAGTCTCACTATTATTTTGCTATTCTGAGTTATTTTGCTTTGCCTCAGTTTCCCCCTTTTGCTGTTTTAAAATTTTTTGCATCTCTTCAACAGCATCCCTTAAGGTCAGAACAAGAGCCTTGAGTTCATTTTTCTTTTGTGCTAAACTACCATTTTGGTTAATCTTAGTAGGGCATAAACTGTGCAGCCTAAAAATAGTATCACCAGCACATAAGATATCATTCTCACATGTATCAAAGCCATCAGTTTCATATTTCCATACAAATTGAAAAGAAAATGAAAGTTTTCTGGTATTTCAATCAGAAATATATATAAAATATGAGCAGGCACTGATACACCAGTGACATCATTTCCATAGTTGTTCTAATTAATATTTCTTAAGTTAGAACAACAAAAAAATTTTTTTGTGTACCAGCCCTTTAAATTTTTGAAACCTCACAGGTTCCCTGGCTCTGTGGTTGACAACTGCCTATTACCAGGCAGATTTCACTGAGTTGAGGGGAAAAAAATTTTTTTTTTCCAAAATGGCCATCAGCTACTGTCTTTTCAGGTTTTTGTAGGCCTTTAACACAGGATTTCTACAGAATCCTCATGGATTCTTCTGTTTCTTGATGCTCCTTAAATTACTCTCTCTGTCTATTAAAACCCCTCTATCAGGTCCTAGGTTCAAATCTGGCCTCAGACACTTCCCAGCTGTGTGACCCTGGGCAAGTCACTTGACCTCCATTGCCTAGCCCTTACCACTCTTCTGCCTTGGAGCCAATACACAGTATTGACTCCAAGATGGAAGGTAAGGGTTTAAAAAAAAAACAAAAAAAAACCTCTATCTACCTTCCTGAGATATTTGATTTGAAGATTTATAGTCTATCAGTAGCAGATAGAGTGAGGTAAACTGAGGAATTCACCCTCTTGGGCCTGAGCCCAAAATGGCTCTGGCCTCACTCTCAAGCAGGTCGCTGGGCTCTAGTAGGGTTCTTCTTGGTTGGTATATATTCCCTGTGGCACTGGATCTCAATGAAGACAAGGCAGACAAGCTATCTCTCTGATGACTCAATGGATGGATGGCTGAATCACAGAAACAGGAGCCAAAGAAAGACAGGCGACCTCCCTCTTGGTCAGACCAATGGCAGGAAGTGCTCCCTTTGAACTCCTCAAAGAGACAGGAACCTCCCCCCTCCCAACTGTTTCCGTGAGTTTCTTTTTATCCATCCTCACATTCTGGAGTCCCTCCTTTTTCATTCCATGCAATGCGCCAGACCCTACACAGACCCTGCTCTGCAAAGTCATTGCATCAGACCTTTGCCAAAGCTTCTATCCTTCTCTTTCTATCCTATACTGGTTGCTCCTGCCATGGTGTTTCCATCCCTTCCCATAGGTGGCCCGGTGAGTCAGAGATGTCAGCATTCTCTGGAGTAGCTGTTAGTGCTGCAGCAACTGCAAGGGCAGCTTCCTTATAGGAGCTCACAAAAAGGAGACCAGGTTTGACTGGGTAGAGCCCCACTGAGCTCCAGTACTGGACAGAGGTCAGCTGAGGCCAGAGCAGCAGGGTTGTAGATTTGCTTTGTGCTCAAATAAGGCCAAAATATTCGCTTCCTCACCACGGGTGAGCTTGGAATCATCCCAAATGCCCTTCTCTCTTC
This sequence comes from Monodelphis domestica, assembly GCF_027887165.1. Classification (NCBI taxonomy): domain Eukaryota; kingdom Metazoa; phylum Chordata; class Mammalia; order Didelphimorphia; family Didelphidae; genus Monodelphis; species Monodelphis domestica. The sequence continues at coordinate 437,447,330 of NC_077230.1, read as the reverse complement.
TTATCCCCATGTCATTATCAACTGCAGTCTTGATTCTATTGCCATGACATATCTGAAATCCATTCACAAAGAACTTGTCCATTGGACTATTACCAGAGCTTCTTAATCAATATCCCTGTTTCCAATCCATTGTCTGTACAGATGAGAAACTGCTATTCTTAAAAACTCATCTTCACATCACTCTCCTGCTCGAGAAGCTTCTGTGACTCCCTATCAAATAAAAATAATTAATACATAAATAATAATAATAATCCACTTAAAATATCAAATAAAATCCTTCAGTCTTGTAGTAAGGCTCCTCTCAATATACCTGTCCATACTTGTATCACATTCATCCCTGTATTCTCCACCCCTGCACTGGTCTCCCTCCTGATCTTTGCTTTGCAGAATCCCTAGGGAGTTGCTAGGTGGTATAGAGGGCAGAACACTGGACCTGGAGCCAAGAAGTCTGGGAAGACTTGAGTTCAATTCCAGTCTCAGACACTTATTAACTGTGTGATTGTGGGCCAGTCACTTAACTTCTGTCCTTCTCATTTTCCTCATCTATAAAATGGGGTTAATAATCCTATGTGTAAAATACTTGGCATATAGTTGGTGCTTAACGGATGTTCATTTTCTATCTTCCTTGGAAGTGAAACCCAGGTTCCAACTCACTAATTGTTTTATTTTAATTTCTATATGTATTTAAATTTATCTCTATATGTATTCTATCCCCTCATAGAATGTAACTCCTTGAGGGCAGTGACAAGTTTGTTTTTGTATTTGTATCTATAGCACCAAGCAGAGTGCCCAGCATAGGGGAGACCTTTAAGAAATGTTTATTGATCAAATCTGGCCTCAGACACTTCTCAACTGTGTGACCCTGTGCAAGTCACCTCATCCCCATTGCCTACCCCTTACCACTCTTCTGCCTTGGAGCCAATACACAGTATTGATTCCAAGACAGAAGGCAAAGTTTAAAAAAAAAAAAGAAATGTTTATTGAATTAAACTGGTCAGAACTGAATTGAATGAACCTATCCCACTCTGCTGTACTGTGCTCTATAGTCTTGGGTAGGCTCTAGTCCTGATTTCCTGTGCTCTATGTCCTTGGGTAGTCTCTTGCTTTGTTGTCTTGTGCTCTATGGCCTAAGCCCTTCAGGCCCTTCAGCCCTGATGTCTCATGCCCCATATCTCGAGGTCCCCCTAACCCCAATAAGGGACCTTCTGGCCCAGATGTCTTCTATTCAATGTTCTAATTTCTCTTTGATGTCCTGTGCTCTTATGTTCTATAATTCTATAAATAAAACTGATCAAATAACTCGTACATCTGTTGTTCAGGGAAATAGATGGCCCAGAGGAAAAGACAACAAATTCTATGAACTATTTGTAGCCTCCCCAGAGCAACAGTTATTGTGTGACTAATTGGAAAAAAAAAACACTGCTTGGAAAAGGAATTGGGCATGTCTCTGGAGAAGGAGCAAACTTTTATCCCTTGGGCTCATAACTTCTATCAGTGATTCTTGGTCATTAATTAGGCCAACCTGAGGAGCAGCTGGGAACCATCAACTTTCGCTCAACAAATACTGGCTGAAAGTACAACTTTTTTATCCCCTCTGGGAGTAGGAGCAGAGGGTCAGGTCTAGAGAATCAGATTGGGTTGAGGCAGGAGAAACAGCTTGGGGACCTATTAGGGTTCTCCTGGGACTCTTGGATCATTCTTACCTGTTGTTTGTCAAGGTCAGGACTTGAAATCACACACCCCTCAACTCAATTCCATAAACAGTTGTTAAAAGTCTACTTTGTCCAAGGCACAGGATTTACCAGGACAAAAATGGTACAGCCTGGGAAAAATGACACTTATTAACACATATATGTTACATATTATGCTTTCATCATAGGTTTATATAGAAAGTATAATACAATGCCAGAAAAGAGAGTAAAGAATTCTACTACAACTACCACTACCATACTCAGTATTTAATTGTTATTTAGTTAAGTCTTCATGACATCCTTTGGGATATTCTTGGCAAAAGCAATGAAATGGCTCACCACTTTCTTCTCTAGCTTATTTTTACAGATGAGGAAACTGAGGCAAACAAGGTTAAGTGACTTGCCTAAGGTCACACATTTGGTAAATATCTGAAGTAAATTTGAACCCAAGACCTCCCTTCTTTATACCTGGCTCTCAATTCACTGCACCACCTTACTGCCCTTCATATTTAAATTTGAGAAGATGTCTTCCCAATTCCAGGCCCAGCACTCTATTCATTGTGCCACTGAGCTGCCAATATTTACTACATATATATAATAGAACCATATATCATGAGAACTCAAGACTTTTTGATATTCTTATGGAAAACTATTCTCTCTTTAGAACATACCACTGTAGGAAGATAATTTCTCTCCATTATGTTACCTTGCTTAACGTCACCTCTCAGTGACCTGGACCGAGATGTGCAGGTAAAGGCAGGCCCTGAGAGAAAGGAAGTTAGAAAACCCAAGAATGAACAAGGGCAGCCCAGGCAAATTAAGAAACTATGGTTGGTTCCTGAAGATGTGACGTGTGAGAGCTAGTGGGTAGAGAGAACAGCTTATAAGTGGAAGGTCTTCTGGGTCTTCTGGCTGGAGCATGGAATCCTTGTTAGTGGTGAGCTTCAATCCATCATGGCGGCCAATAGAGTAATGAGCTACGTAACTCTCTACCTCTTTCCTACATTTCCCTCTCTTTACTATTATTCCTTTGATGTAACAACATTATTAAAGCTATTAGCAGCCTCATAATCTAATTTTAATTATTTCACCACCAAAATAATAATGTGGAGAAAAACTGATATAAATTGTGACATTTTCTGTCTGGCCTTGATCATCTTTCCCAAATAGACCTAAATTTGGGTTTTAGGTTAAAGAAGCAGCTGGACCATAACATCTAATTAATCACTTGTACATAGAAGGCCTCCCATTGGGTGGGTCCATTGTGAAATACACTAACTAGTGTCTTTATAGAATCGTTCTCCATTTTTATAGACATGTAAGAATTTAAAAATTTAGGTTTTATGCTAATATGAGAATTCTATAGTAATATTGTGATTATTGATTTAAAGATATTATAGCTTAAGTCAAAATGACTTTTAGTAGCTTTATAAAGAGGTGGAAAGAGTTGAAAGTGGGAAAAAGTAAGAAGAAGGCAGAGAATTATCTAGCCTATCACCCTAAGTGTTGCTCTGGTGTCCAGCTCAGCCCTGGCAAGGTTTGATAATCTTTAGGTAGAGGATCAGGTGGTGTCTTCAGCAAGGGTTCCACCAATGCAGTCTCCTCCAGGAAAGGCAGGCCTCTCTGGAACCAATCTCTCTGGAAGCCAGGAAAGGAAGGTCAGCTACTCACCCAGTTCACCAATGCAGGATCCAGGGAGAAGTCCAAAAAGAGAAGGTCCCAAGGCAAAGTCTCAGGAGTAGTCCAAAGGAGAAGATCCAAACTGAAGATTCAAGCCAAAGATTCCCTGGACAGGAAGTTCAGGACTTTTTAGAGTCCTCTTCCCATGTCACTTCCTGTCCCTTTCTCCACTTTATGGGAACCAATTGCAGTCTTTCAATTTGCCTAGTACTGCCTAAGGGGTGGGTCAGTGGCCTCTGGAATTGTCACCCACTCTGGCAAGTGACTCTTGAACTCTCCTATTTGGTGACTGGTAAGGGTACTTCTTGATTGATTCATTTAAAAGTTGCTGATTGATAGACAAGGAAAGTTTGATTCACTCTTCACACGTCTCAACACTTAAATTAATTCAGACTCTTTGTTATCCTGAAGCTGAAGCTGAAGCACTCTGGCCACATAACAAGAAGCCAGGACTCATTCCTGACATCAGGAAAGATTGAAGGCAAAAGGAGAAGAGCATGGCAAACGATGAGGATGGATAGTGTATGGAAGGACATGATCTTGGGCAGACTTGGGGGAAATAGTAGATGATAGAAGGGCCTCAGCCCATGGAGGCACAAAGAGTTGGATGTTACTGAATGGCCGAACAACAGCAACATTTGGATTTGATAGGGATCACTTTCCTAAGGTCTAACAAGTAAAGATAGAAGCTGAAGGCTTTGAGCTCGAATCTGGAGATCCCAATTTGGAACCAGCGTGATGATGTCTAGAGGTGGATACCTCCAGACCGACGATATCCCAGAGAAGACTGGGATCCTTTTGGCTATCCGGATATGTCAGGACCCTTCCTGGTACTTGGACACAAAGCTGAATGGGACCAACACATTTAAAGGAATTAATACCTGTGTAATGCCATTCTTCATCGGTACACCTTTGGAACTGTGTAATGAACAATGAGAGATTTGGCAGCTATCCCCACAAAGACCTGTTCAATATTCATGAAACAGAGGCCTTTCATGGCTCTAAGGTAGCTCTGGAAAGATGAACACTCTCTGCCTAGATCAGAGGGAGAGAGTTGCTAGATGTCCTGAGGACACATGACCAATCCCACAAGACACTGTTAGGACATCTCACAGCTCTATATGCCCCTGGGTTGGTCAGATGGCCCCCAAAGGTTCGCCTGTATACAGAGTCATAAAAGAGCTGATGCCTGAACGTTCTTCCATGGGTGGAATCCCCACGACCCTACCCCAACAATTATATGGAGCCAAAGAAGTGATGATCAATTGTCTGTGTCCTGTGGATTTCTTCATGGAGAAAGACATGACGATTAGGACCTGGGTTATTTCTGCCAGAAATCACAGAAGGGATACCCCGAGGGAGTCAGGGCTTAATGGTCAAGGCAGGTAGTGCAAAGAAATAGTTAGGCACCTACAAAATACCCAGGGGCTCAAATGAACCAGTCAGGATTTATTAAGCACCTACTATGTGCCAAACCTTGTGTGAGCTTTTGAGGATACAAGTACAAAGAAAGAAAGATGCCTCCTCTGGAGTGGCAAAGAATTGGGAACTTGACGGGGCGTCCATCAATTGAGGAATGGCCGAACAAGCTGTGGTCGTAATGGAAGGCTATGGATGACCAGGATGAAATCAGAGAAACCCGAGAAGACGTCTAGGAATTGATGCCAAGTGACGGGACAGAACCAGGAGAACACCATATAGTCAGGAAAATATTGTGCCATCGAGGACAGAGCCACGATCGGCAGAGCGAGCCTCCAGAATAACAGCTCCAGGCGAGCCATCTTCCACTTTAGCTCCTTCGCGAGGTTCTCGCTGTGTGTGCGACGGGGGCCTTCAGTCACGACACAGGGGACGGCATGGAGGCTCCGTTTAATCCGTGTCGGACGGTTTGGGAGAAGACGGGGAGAGAATCTGATCGTCAGAAAACAATCGTCAACGATGGCTTCTCTGTGCCCTTGGAAAAAAATAAGATTGAATTTAAAAAGAAGGAGCTCACATTCTCAGGAGGGAGACGCGTGTTTATGTCATACACACACACTGGCAGTTCGGAGGCGCCGGCTCTGGAGCCAGGAAGACTCCTCTTCCCAAGTTCCACTCTGGCCTCAGACACGTCCTTCCTTGCTGCGTGACCCTGGGCAAGTCACTTAACACCAACTGTCTAGCTCTCGCTCCTCTTCTCTCTCAGGACCAACCGTAAGGGGTTAAGACAAAAAAAGAAGAAAAGGGGGCACGTGGGGAAAAGGGAAGGCCCCCCTCCCCCTCCCCATCTCCATCACCCCGTGGGCCAGAGGAGTCAGCCGGGAGACCGTCTCCAGGACGCGAGCGGATCCATTTGTAAAAAGTTCTTTGTCCATTTGTCTCTGAAGCTGCAGAACAGCGAATGCTGTTCAGTCCGACTCGAGGTGACCCCATTGGGAGGTTTCTTGGCAGAGATGTTGGACTGCTGCCCTTTCCTTCTCCAGCCCATTTTACAGATGAGGAAACTGAGGCCAACAAGTCGAAGTGGCTCTCCCAGGAGCGCAGTTAACAAGCGTCTCGGGCCCAATCTGAGCTCGGGAGGCCCCGGGAACATCGGGTCTGGGCCCCGACTACTCCTATAACGTGCAACAATGCCAGAGAAAGCTCCGTGCAGTTGGCTAGTCCAGGAAGGCCAGAGTTCAAATCCCACCTTAGACACTTGTAAGCCGCATGGCCTGGGTGCGTCGCTTTGTCTGTCTAAGCCTCAGTTTCCCCACCTGATCATCACAGCTCCTCCCTTACAGGGCTGTGGAGAGCATCCGGCAAGCCCTGAAGCGTGATGTCAATGGGGCCTTCTGGGCACTCGAGGGGTCGCCTTCTCCTGGGACGGCCGGACGAGGGCTCCAGGGCGGAAGCAGCCGGCAGAGGAGACTGAAGGAGGCCCAGACAGACACGCACTCGGCCTCTCCCTCCAAACTGGCCTTTGACTGTTCCTGGGCAGCAGAATGCGTCCAGCCGGCCAGCCTTTGCCCAGGCTGGGCCCTCCTCAGAGGCCTTCCCTGAGGCCCGCAGTCATTCCCCTTCCGGCGCCCCAAATTCAGTTTGTGATTTAAAAATTGTGTTCGGGTGTCCATTCCCAGGTCACCCCCCAACGCCCCGAGCAGCCGCTCCAGGGAGTGCAGGGAGCCCATGGAGCGAGCGGAGGGGCTCCTCCCACCATGGATCCCTCTTGGGCCTCCTGCGGGCCTGCACATGGAGCCTCCCAGCCTCTGGGGCCCGCCGTGGGGAGCGGCCCTGCTCCAAGACCAATTAGGAGACGGCTGGCAGCTCGCCCCTGTGGTAGCCTCTGCCCATGGGAGAGGAGGCCGCCCAGGACTCCCCGGAGTATGGGCTGCTCTTTCTCCGTTTCCTCCGTCTCTGTCTCCCTCTCTGTCCTTCCTTCTCTCTCCCTCTCTCTCTTTTCCTCCCTCCCCCCTCTTCCCCCTCCCCTTTTCTCCCTGTCTGTCTGTCTCTCTTTCTCTGTCTCCCTCTCTGTCCTTCCTTCTCTCTCCCTCTCTCTCTTTTCCTCCCTCCCCCCTCTGCCCCCTCCCCTTTTCTCCCTGTCTGTCTGTCTGTCTGTGTGTCTGTCTGTCTGTCTGTCTCTCTCGCTGGCCCTTCAGCCCCAGCCCCACAGCCATTGGCCACTCCCTAGAGAGGAAAACACACTGGTGTGAGGAAGGGGCAACCTCAAGGGACCTCGAAGGTCCACAGATGGCTGGTCCAAACCTGCACAGACACAAGGGTGTCCCCAGAGATCGCAGAGGAGCTGGCTGGGACCCATGGATGGAAGTCACCGGGTAGCAGATAGATGCCAGGGGTGGGGGGGACACTCAGAGCCCTCCAAAGCGCACTGGACTGACCAGGAAGCAGTGGGTGCCCCTCCCCGGAGGTCTTCAGGCAGGGACCAAGGACCACTGGCTCATCCTGGTGTGTTGAAGAAGCCACCCTTTGTGGCTACAGAGAGTTCTCGGGGGCTACCCAGGTCCCTTTCAACTCCAAATCTGGCTAGCATTCTCTGATGCGGAGAGATGCGGACTGTCCTTGGGGCCTCCCTTCTCTGGGGGAAATCGCATACACCTGTATTTATGTACAACACATCTACAGGACTTTCTTAAAGCACAGGCAGGTCTGAACATGGCAGCCCCTCTCTGTAAACTCCAGGGGCTCCCTATTGCCTCCGGGATCAATTAGAAGCTCCTATTGGCATCTAGAGCCCTTTGTGCTCCCTTCTCTTCCTGTCTGTGCCTTACCTCACACGTGGACCAGTTAGGGATGTGCCAATAATTGATGAAAAACAAGTATGCCAGGAGACACCTTTTCTGACTCTTTATCTTCTGTCTTGAAAGCAGTATTGGGTATGGATTGGCTCCAAAGCAGAAGAGCAGTAAGGGCTGGGCAATGGGGGCTAAGTGACTTGCCCAGGGTCATACAGCTAGGAAGTGGCAGAGGCCAGATTTGAACCCAGAACTCCAGGCTCCAAGCCTGACTCTCCATCGACTGAGCCATCCAGCTGCCCTCAAAATACCCATTTCAGTTTAATCAGCAGCATGCTTGTTTCCCATATCACTTTCTTGAGCCTAGACAGTGGAAGAATTAAATTTTAATGGTTCAACTAAAATATATGAAAATTATAATATGATAGTTGCCGATTTAAAGTATTATTGCAAAAAGTTGAAATGATTTTTAATAGCTTTTATTTACAAAAGAGGTAGAGTGAAAGTAGAGAAATGCAGAAAGGTAGACATTTAGCCTGTCTATCTAAATATTGCTCTGTTGCTAGACTCAGCCAGGACTTGCTGACCTTCAGCTGGCATTAAACTCCCTTCAGAAGACAGGAAGTTACGATCCACTCACCCAAGTTCCCTCCAAGAGGCGGGTCAAGATGATGACTCAAACTGAAGGTGACTCCTGAAGCCCACTTTCTTCCTTGATTTGACCTTCTTCTAGAAGCTGACTTGCTTCTTAAAGCCAACTTCCTTCTTGGAGGAACCACTTCTCACCTTCTGGAGAGGTGAATACTCATCAAAAGGGTTCACAAATTCCTGACTGACTGAGTGTAAATTCTCACTTCCTGGCTGATTGAGTTGAAAGGGTGGAGAGCTCCTCCACCTAGTGCTAAGGAGGTTAAAAGTTCAAGCTTTTGTTGATTCAATTCAAAAGTGACAAAGAGAGTTAATCCTGTCTTCACAATCTAGTAAGGTACAAAGTAGAGGTACTTAAGTTATTGTTAGCCAAAGTGTTAACTCAAATAGACAAAGGGAATAAAGGATTCCCATTCACAAATGTAAACATAGAACAAAGAATTCCCTTTTACAAGTCAACAAAATAGTAAGTCTAACCCCTGATTGGAGTGTTTGCTGATTTTAAGGGAACAACAACTTTATGGAGCTGGTCTGAGTTGGTTTCAGACACCTTTTCCAGGGTGTTTTCTTCTGTGTTTCTACTCCCACAGTTCTTTCTTTGGATGTGAATAGCATTCTTTCTCATAAGTCCCTCAGGATTGTCCTGGATCATTACATTGATGCTAGTAGAGAAGTCTATTACATTCTATTGTGCCACAATGTATCCGTTTCTGTGTACAATGTTGTTCTGGTTCTGCTCCTTTCACTAAACATCACTTCCTGGAGGTCGTTCCAGTCTCCATGGAATTTCTCCACTTTATTATTCCTTTGAGCACAATAGTATTCCATCACCAACAGATACCACAATTTGTTCAGCCATTCCCCAATGGAAGGGCATCCCCTCATTTTCAATTTTTTTTTGGCACCAGAAAGAATGTGGCTATAAATATTTTTGTGCAGAATTTTTCCCCATTATCTCTTTCGGGTACAAACCCAGCAGTGTTATGGCTGGATAAAAGGGCAGACAGTTCTTTAAAGCCCTTTAGGCATAGTTCCAAATTACATTCCTTAATGACTAGATCAATTCATAGTTCCACCAGCAATGCATTCCAATGTGTTACAATTTTGCCACAACCCCTCCAACATTATTTTCCTATACTGTCATACTGGCCAGTCTGCTAGGTGTGAGGTGGCACTTCACAGTTGTTTTGATTCGCATTTCTCTAATTATGAGAGACTTAGAACCTATTTTTTCAGGTGTATATTGATAGTTTTGATTTCTTCATCTGAAAACTGCCTATTCATGCCCATTTACCAATTGGGGAATGGCTTGATTTTCTGTACAATTGACTTAGCTTTTTGTAAATTTGAGAAATTAGACCTTTGTCAGAGATTTTTGTTATAAAGATCCCCCCCCCCCAATTTGTTGCTTCCCTTCTAATTTTGGTTGCATTGGCTTTGTTTGTACAAAACCTTTTTAATGTAATCAAAATGATTCATTTTACATTTTGTAATATTCTCTCTCTCTTGCTTGGTCTACATCTTTCCTTTCCCATAGATCTGACAGGTATAATATGTCCACCTCATTTACTTATCATTTCCCTCTTTATATTTCACCCATTCTGAGTTGATCTTGATGTAGGGTGGGAGGTGTTGATCCAAACCCAATCTCTCCCATGCTGTCCTCCAATTTCCCGGCAGTTTTTGTCACATAGTGGGTTCTTGTCCCCAAAGCTGGGACCTTTGGGTTCATCAAACCCTGTCTTGCTGAGGTCACTTACCCCAAGCCTACTCCATTGATCTCCCCTTCTCCCTCTTAGCCAGTACCATGTTGCTTTGATGGTCACCATTCGTGGTGCCGTTTAAGGTCTGGTGCCGCTCCGTTGTTATTCTTAAATAAGATTTTATTTTCTTCACGCTTGCATGTAAAAATAATTTCTGAACAATCTTCTTTAGAGGATTTGGAGTTCCAAATTCTCTCCTTTCCTCCCTCCCTCCATTTCTTCCTCCCTGAGAAAATAAGTGATGTGATACGAGATGCTTCGTGCCCAGCCTCTACTTTGGGAACCCCAGTGAAGGGGGATTCACTGCTGGAAAGGGGAAGTGCTTTACTTCTAGGTCGTCATCGGCTCTCGCCAGTATTTGCAACAGGAGTCGAGCAGGGGCAAGCACGCCTTCACAGGCCCCTCCGGGCCAGGACTGAGCCAAGCAGCGTCTCCGCCGTATCCCGGACGAGTGGTTTCCTGCCCTTCACATGAGGGTTCGCAGGACCCTCCAAGGCAGCTCTCCCTGGTTTGAGGAATCGGGATGTACAAGGATCCGAGAGGCCTGGGACAAGCGGCCAAACAGCGAGAGCTGGAAGGGATCGGCGGTCACGAGGTCCGGGAGAGATCTGAAGCCAAGCCTTCTCCACTGCATTCCAGGAGGGAGAAAGGGAAAGGTCTCTGCCGAGGCCCCGCGATCCGCCCTAGTGAGTGGAGGATCTTCGGGTCTGAGTGGACCGCCAGCTCGGTGCGCGTCAGCCCTGTGCTAGAAAGCCTCCACACCGTCGAGGGAGGGCCTGGTGAGCTGGTGTTCGCTCGTCCGAAGGGGGGCGGGACGAGGCGGCTCTCTCCAAGCCTTCAAAGGGGTGCATGAGCTCTGCTGGGTCGGGGGGAGGGGGCGAGAATGAGGAGGGGGACACCGGGGAACTTCGGGCTGCTCCCTCTTGCTGCCACTCCACTCCCCACGTGCCAGGGGCTGCCCCACAGCCTCTTCAGGCCGTCCCCTGCCCCTCCTGACTTGGCTCTCAGCTCCAACCAGTTTGGACTGTCTCCTCCGCCGTCCTCCCCGTTCTCTACCACCTACCCAGAAGAGCCTCCCTCGTTTGCTGGGCAACATCTTGGCCATCCAGCAGCTCCTTCTAGGCTTAGTTCTCATGCCGGCTTTTGCTCTCCCCATAATGACAATGTGTCAAACCGACATGTCCTGCGTCTGCCTCTGGAACCTCCTCCATCCCTGGGCCTCCACTCCAGGGTGCCTCCTCCAAGAAGCCTTCCCGGATCACCCCTCCTCCTTCGGACAAAGTCTTCCTGATGTCAAGCCTGAATTGATAGGAAAAGAATGTGCGTCAAATCAGGGCGTCTAGCCCGCTTCTGCTTGTTGGGGCCCATGTTGGTCCCATTCAACAACGTGAACAACAGCAGGGACTTTGGGGCCACAAACAGGGGCCTGGTCCTGCTCTGAAGGTTCCCACGTCTGCCATTTTGTCTCTAGCGTTGGAGGGGAAAGCACCGCGGCCTGGCCAAGCCTCCGGGGCTCTGCTGCTCCCTAGCCAATAGCCCACTGGGCCACCATTTCACAGGGGCCCAAATTCCCTTATGGGAAAAAAAGGCAGGAGAGGGATGGCTAGAGACTGAGCATCTCCAGGGCCATCGGGACTCTCCACTTCCTGACTGAAGCTCTCACTGGTCAATGACACTTTGGAAGTTTGGCATTATGGGAAAATGGAGGGGGGGAGGAGGGAGGAAGGAGGGAAGGAAGGAAGGAAGGGAGGGAGGGAGGAAATGAGGGAGGGAGGGAGGGAGGGAGGGAGGGAGGGAGGGAGGGAGGAAGAGAGGAAGGGAGGAAGGGAGGGAGGAAGGGAGGAAGGAAGGAAGGAAGGAAGGAAGGAAGGAAGGAAGGAAGGAAGGAAGGAAGGAAGGAAGGAAGGAAGGAAGGAAGGAAGGAAGGAAGGAAGGAAGGAAGGAAGAGAGGAAGGGAGGAAGGAAGGAAGGAAGGAAGAGAGGAAGGGAGGAAGGGAGGAAGGGAGGAAATGAGGGAGGGAAGAGGGAAGGAGGGAGGGAGGGAGGGAGGGAGGAAGAGGGAACATTTATCTAATACCTACTATTTTTCAGGCACTGTGTTTATGCTTTAAAAATATCTCTCATTTGATCTTTACAAGAATCCTGAATGGTATTACCTGTTATTACCCCCATTTTACAGTTGAGGAAAGTGAGCTAGCATCAGTGAAATGACTTGCCCAGAGTCATAAGGCTGAGAAGTGTCTGAGGCTGCCCTTCTCAGTGGGTTGTGGAATCTGGGGCGCAATCTGGCTCTGGTTGTCTTGCTTTGTGAGTTGGGGCATGTCCCAACTTTGTGCATCAACTTGCACATCTCTAAAATGGGGATGACAACACCATCTACCTACCTTCCAGAGGTGTGGACCTTCCTGCACGATATCAATGACTTATTCCTGGCACCAATTCTGGGCGATTCGGGGAGCTGAGGACAGCAACAGCCTTGTGCTGCCCAGACTGCACAGACTCCAGGGTCCAAGGTTACACAGTACACTGATGTTTCTTTGCCTTTGCTGATCCCTGGGTCATTCCCCGCCGCAGAAGGGAAGCTCCTCGAGGGCAGGGATTTTTTTTTGCTTTGGTCTTTGAGTCTACAAAAACTAGCCCAGTGCCTGGCATACAGCAGGGGTTTAATAAATGTTTGTGGAACTTCATGTTGGAAGCAGGACTTGAACACAGGTCTTTGTGCTTGGAACTCCATTCTCTGGGCACTAAGTCACAGGATTTGTCACGACGGAAGCCCCTTGCTCATTCCCTAAATGGGGATGAATGAATGGGATGAATGGCCGTCCCTGCATGGCAGAGTTAAGCAGCAGGAAGGGATCCTGGCCATCATGGATTCTTAGCTTTCCAGCTGAAGGAAGGCTCGCCTCGCATTCATCTTGTTGAATCCTCCCTTAGTGGTTGAGGGAATGGAGGCAGGAGGCCGCAGACCCAGGACCAGAAGCCGAGTCGGAGCCCGCGGCTTCTGCTCAGCCCAAGCCGGTGTGGCGCCGAGCCATTGCTAGGCTTTCTCTCCCGAGTGGGTCCTCTGGTGTCGGGTGAGGGTGGAGAACTGGCTGAAGGCCTTCCCGCAGGCGCTGCACGCGTGGGGCTTCTCTCCGGTGTGGACGATGCGGTGCTGAGTCAGGGTGGAGCGGAGGCGGAAGGCTTTCCCACACACGCGGCACTGGTGGGGCCTCTCTCCGGTGTGGATCCTCCGGTGCTGAGTCAGGTAGGTGTTCCGGCTGAAGGCCTTCCCGCAGTGCTGGCACCGGAAGGGCCTCTCTCCGCTGTGCGTTATCTGGTGCTGGATGAGGGACGAGCTGTGTCTGAAGAGTTTCCCACACGCAGAACACTCATAGGGTCTGCTTCCCACATGCATCCTCTGGTGTCGAAAAAGGTTGGAGCGGAGACGGAAGGCCTTCCCGCACTCGCTGCACGCGTGGGGCTTGGCTCGGCCGTGGGCTGGCGGCTGTTCCAGCAGGCCAGAGATCTGCCTAACGCCTTCGGCACGCGTTTCACACGGACGGGGTCTCCCTCGGAGAGGCTCTGTGTGAGCCAGGTCTGAGCTCAGATCGAAGCGCCTCCCAAAGTCCCCGTGGGGTCCTCTCTCGTCCTCGGGGGCTTTTGCTTGACGGACTCCTAACTGCCTGATACCTTCTCTCTCCCAGAAGACAGATTCGTCCTGGGTTCGAGCTGTGCAGTCTGCCTTCTGACCACATTTGGGGCCCCCGAGCCTGGGCCTTGCGGGCTCTTCCAGCGTTGCTTCCTGGGATTCGTCTTCCGAAAAGTGGGGCTTTGGAGGCGACTCATTCGCCTCCATAGTAGTCTTTGGGGCTGAATGAAAAGGAAAAGAAGAACGTCACCAAAATATCTCTTGGCCAGGAAAATGAAAGCCAGGGAATGGGGAAAGTTAGGACGGAAAGAGTAAAAGAAAGGAGACCCGGCTCTGCCACCAGCCTTCCTACGGATGACCTCCCTCTCTCTGGCCTTGGGTTGTTCCTTGGCCAAAGGAGCGGTTGGGCTGACGGAACTCAGGTCTAATCTCCTTTGGTGCTTTGGATAAGACCAGAAAGGCACTTCTCTACCATTCGGGCTATGAGAAACGACCTGGAGGAGTCCAGGAAAACCTGGAAAGACTTACATGAACTGATGCAAAGTGAAGTGAGAAGAACCAAGACAAGGACCTTATCAAGGAACAGCAACACTGTATGATAATCAACTGCGAATGATGTAGCTACTCCTAGCGATCCAAGAGAATTCCAAAGGCTCGGGATAGAAGAGGTTCTCCATAAGATCGGGTGAAGTAAGGTTCTCCCGGTTCTGCTTATTTCCCTCTGCATCAGTTCCCACAGATCTTTCCAGCTTTTCCTGAAATCATTTCACTGACCATTTCTAATAGCACAATAGTATCCCGTCACCAACATGTACAGAATTTGTCCAGCCATTCCTCCTCGGAGAGCAGCCCCTCCATATCCCATTCTTTGCCACGGTGGCTATAAATACTTTTGTACAAGTAGGTCCTTTCCCCTTTTTTATTATCTCTTTGGGGTAGACCCAGTAATGGTATTTTTTTTTATTGGATCAAAGAATTTGCAGCTTTATAGTCCTTTGGGCATAGTTCCAAATTGGCCTCCAGAATGGTTGGATCAGTTCACAACGCCACCAATAAGGAATGCTAGCTTTAACAATAAGAGAAGACAAAGACATCAAAGGAATTGGATTAGGGAAGGAGGAAACAAAGCTATCACTCTTTGCAGAGGATATGATAGTATACTTAGAGTATCCCAGGGAATCAACCAAGAAACTTGGAAGAAAATCAACAATTTTAGCAAGGTTGCAGGTTATAAAATAAACCCACTAAATCACCAGCATAATAAGGGCCAACAGCAAGAGAGAAAGAGAAATTCCAATTATACATTTTGTACAAAAGCCTAGATCTATCTGTCAATACAAACCCAAAACTATATGAACACAATTACAAAACAAGTTTTACCCAACTAAAACCATTGAAAAATCAATGGAAAAAGCATTAATTGCTCATGGGTAGGCTGAGCCAACATAATAATAATGACAATTTTACTTAAATTAATTTACCTATTAAGTGTCACACCAAGCAAACTACCAAATAATTATTTCATGTAGCTAGAAAAAGTAAAAATAATAATTCATCTAGAACAATAAGAAGGTCAAGAATATCGAGGAAAATAATGGGAAAAATATGGAGGGGGCCCTACCTGTATTAAGAAGTGGCAATCATCCCAACCATCTGGGGCTGTCTAAGAAACAGAGTAGTGGCTTAATGGAACAGATCAGGCCCTTGCCACCCAGCAAGAAATGACCCTAATAACCGAGGGTTTCATACCCAAAGACACCAGCTTTGGGGGAGAAGAACTCACTATCTGACAAAAACTGCTGAAAAAACTGGAGAAAAGTATGGCAGGAGCTAGTCATAGATCAATATGTCGCATCATATGCCAAGAGAAAGCCAAATGGATACATGACTTAGAACTAAAGGGTGATATCACAAACAAATTAGAGGAGCAGAGCATAACTGACCTCTAGGAATTGTGGATAAGGGGTGAATTTAGGGCCAATAAGATATAAGAGAACATTCGTAGGTAGAAAATGGTTAATTTTTGAATGCATTAAATTTTAAAAAGGTTTTGCATAAATACAATCAATGCAACCTCAAGATTATAAGGGAAAGAAAAACCATTTTGAGAGCAAATGTCTCTTGGCCAAAAGGTCTCAAGTAGATAGAGAAGTGAGTCAAAGTACAAGAACACAAAGCATTTCCCAAGTGGCAGATGGTCAAAGGACATGAGCAGGCAATTCTCAGATGAAGAAATCAAAGCTATCTATTGTCACATGAAAACGTGCTCCAAATCGTTATTGACTAGAGAAAGACCAATCAAAACACCTTTTAGAGACTGCCTCCTACCTGTCAGATTGGCTAAAAGATAAAGAAAGGAAACGGATAAATGCTGGCGGGGACGCCGAAAAATCAAGACACTAATACGCTGTTGGTGGAGTTGTGAGCCGCACCGCCATTATGGAGAGTAACATGGAATCATGCCCCGAGGGCCGTGAACCGAGGCAGACCCTTTGACGGCCTCCCAAACCACTGCTAGGTCCATGTCCCAAAGAGATCAAAGATGGCGGGAAGGATCTTCTTGGACAAATTATTTCTAGCAGCTCTTTTCATGGTGGCAAAGAATTGGAAATGAGGGGACGTCCGTCCATTGGGCAATGGCTGAACTGGTTGCGATATACGATTCTAATGGAATACTCTGCGCCCTAAGAAATGGTGGGCAGGATGATTCAGGAAACCCCGGAAAGACTTGTATGCGCAGAACCAGGAGAACACTAGGCAGGATCAGAGATATTGCGACAATGAGTAAGTGGGAGGGTGGATCTGAACACAGGCCCAGCACTCTGCCCACTGCCTCCAGCTCCTCCCCTACACGTGGGCCCCAGTCACAGCAGCTGACGGGGCACCCTCATCCTCCACACCTTTCCTTTCCCACTCCCCTTGGTGGCACAGAGGGCAGGCCCTCCTGGGGGCAGGAGCGACCTTTGACCCTTCCTCATGGGGTGGCCCAGAGGCAGGAAGCAAGTCGGAGATTGTGGCGCCACTGGAGCAGGGACAGCCAAGGCCAGGAGGGAGCCGTGGGGACCTCGGACCATGGACCCCCAGAGCTAGAATGGCTGTTGGAGCCTGAGTGCAGAGCAGCAGGGCGGAGAGGCCTTGGGGAAGGCCCTTGGGCCCTCCGCCATCTTGGCGGCCTCTAGCTGGCTCTGAGCGGGCACCCACAGCCCCGGACTCCATTCCCTCCCTGTGGCCCAACGCCCCACGCCCCAGCCCAGTTTCTGGTCAGTCTCTGTGGGAAGGGCCACCCCTGGCCATGCCTCTCCTCATCTGCACCCAGGAACCCCCTATGAGCTTTCACTCCCATCTAGGACACTTGGGGAGCGGCTTTGGGCCAGGGTTCTAGCCTTGTTCTAGGTCTCCCAGGTAGGGAACCCAGCTTTGTCACTGGCAACTCTGGGAAGTCAGCGGGGCCTCACGGATCCCCGGGATCCTCCCTGGGGGCCCTCCATCTGCCCTTTGGGCCCGGATCTGGGCCGCCGTCCTGCCGCTCCCTCTGGACCCTCCCGTGGGGCGAGAGCAGGCCTGACCCTGGGGAGGAAGAGAGGCAGGGAGCGCCTCTGGGTGGGCGGCTCTGAGGCCGCCCGGCCTGCCCTCCTGACCAGGAGGAATCTCTCCAAGAGCCCCTGCCTCTGGCCTCCACGCTGCCCGCCTCTCCCTCTGCCCGCCAGAGACTCGGCTCCTGCCTGCCTGAGAGAACCAGCAGCAGCTGGCACGGCTGCCTGGCACTGCCCATGCTGCGAGCCCGCCCCGCTGGCAAGGCAGGAGATGCTCCCCGGGTGCGGCAGCGGCTACCAGCTCGGTTGTGGCAGGGGCTCCGATGGCGAGATGGGGCGCAGCCCAGCCTCGCTAGGGATCGTGGGAGGCCCGGTGCCCACAGAGGGCATCCCACCCCCTTCACCAGGGCAGGGAGGCCGCCCGCCCGCTCCGGGGCCTGACAGATACAGTCACCCCCGGACCCTCTCTGAGCATTGGGAAACTCCCCCTCCATACCGAACCCTTTGGGACTTGTGGCCAAGGACACTGGGGAAAGCGAGGCAGGAGGATCTCTGAGCACCTCCCAGCGCTCTCCAGACAGGGATCTCTGAGCACCTCCTTCCCTCTCTCCAGCCAGAGATCTCTGAGCACCTCCTTCCCTCTCTCCAGCCAGGGATCTCTGAGCACCTCCTTCCCTCTCTCCAGCCAGGGATCTCTGAGCACCTCCCATTGCTATCCAGCCAGGGATCTCCGAGCACCTCCCAGGGCTCTCCAGCCAGGGATCTCCGAGCACCTCCTTCCCTCTCTCCAGCCAGGGATCTCTGAGCACCTCCCAGCGCTCTCCAGCCAGGGATCTCCGAGCACCTCCCAGCGCTCTCCAGCCAGAGATCTCTGAGCACCTCCCAGCGCTCTCCAGCCAGGGATCTCCGAGCACCTCCCAGCGCTCTCCAGCCAGAGATCTCTGAGCACCTCCCAGCGCTCTCCAGCCAGGGATCTCCGAGCACCTCCCAGGGCTCTCCAGCCAGGGATCTCCGAGCACCTCCTTCCCTCTCTCCAGCCAGGGATCTCTGAGCACCTCCCAGCGCTCTCCAGCCAGAGATCTCTGAGCACCTCCCAGCGCTCTCCAGCCAGGGATCTCCGAGCACCTCCCAGCGCTCTCCAGCCAGAGATCTCTGAGCACCTCCCAGCGCTCTCCAGCCAGAGATCTCTGAGCACCTCCCAGCGTTCTCCAGCCAGGGATCTCCGAGCACCTCCCAGGGCTCTCCAGCCAGGGATCTCTGAGCACCTCCCAGCGCTCTCCAGCCAGAGATCTCTGAGCACCTCCCAGCGCTCTCCAGCCAGAGATCTCTGAGTACCTCCCAGCGCTCTCCAGCCAGGGATCTCCGAGCACCTCCCAGGGCTCTCCAGCCAGGGATCTCTGAGCACCTCCCAGCGCTCTCCAGACAGAGATCTCTGAGCACCTCCTTTCCTCTCTCCAGCCAGGGATCTCTGAGCACCTCCCAGCGCTCTCCAGACAGAGATCTCTGAGCACCTCCTTTCCTCTCTCCAGACAGGGATCTCTGAGCACCTCCCAGCGCTCTCTCCAGACAGAGATCTCTGAGCACCTCCTTCCCTCTCTCCAGACAGGGATCTCTGAGCACCTCCCAGCGCTCTCTCCAGACAGAGATCTCCGAGCACCTCCTTCCCTCTCTCCAGACAGGGATCTCCGAGCACCCCCCAGCGCTCTCCAGCCAGGGATCTCCGAGCACCTCCTTCCCTCTCTCCAGCCAGGAATCTCTGAGCACCTCCCAGCGCTCTCCAGCCAGGGATCTCCGAGCACCTCCTTCCCTCTCTCCAGACAGGTATCTCCAAGCACCTCCTTCCCTCTCTCCAGCCAGGGATCTCTGAGCACCTCCCAGCGCTCTCTCCAGACAGGAATCTCTGAGCACCTCCCAGCACTCTCCAGCCAGGGATCTCCGAGCACCTCCCAGCGCTCTCCAGCCAGGGATCTCTGAGCACCTCCCAGGGCTCTCCAGACAGGGATCTCCGAGCACCTCCCAGCGCTCTCCAGCCAGAGATCTCTGAGCACCTCCTTCCCTCTCTCCAGCCAGGGATCTCCGAGCACCTCCTTCCCTCTCTCCAGACAGGGATCTCTGAGCACCTCCCAGCGCTCTCCAGCCAGAGATCTCTGAGCACCTCCCAGGGCTCTCTCCAGCCAGGGATCTCTGAGCACCTCCTTCCCTCTCTCCAGACAGGGATCTCCGAGCACCTCCCAGCGCTCTCTCCAGACAGGGATCTCTGAGCACCTCCCAGCGCTCTCCAGCCAGAGATCTCTGAGCACCTCCCAGCGCTCTCCAGACAGAGATCTCTGAGCACCTCCCAGGGCTCTCCAGACAGGGATCTCTGAGCACCTCCTTCCCTCTCTCCAGACAGGGATCTCTGAGCACCTCCCAGCGCTCTCCAGCCAGAGATCTCTGAGCACCTCCCAGCGCTCTCCAGACAGGGATCTCTGAGCACCTCCCAGGGCTCTCTCCAGCCAGAGATCTCTGAGCACCTCCCAGGGCTCTCTCCAGCCAGGGATCTCTGAGCACCTCCTTCCCTCTCTCCAGACAGGGATCTCCGAGCACCTCCCAGCGCTCTCTCCAGACAGGGATCTCTGAGCACCTCCCAGCGCTCTCCAGCCAGAGATCTCTGAGCATCTCCCAGCGCTCTCCAGCCAGAGATCTCTGAGCACCTCCCAGCGCTCTCCAGACAGAGATCTCTGAGCATCTCCCAGCGCTCTCCAGCCAGAGATCTCTGAGCACCTCCCAGCGCTCTCCAGACAGAGATCTCCGAGCACCTCCCAGCGCTCTCCAGCCAGAGATCTCTGAGCACCTCCCAGCGCTCTCCAGCCAGAGATCTCTGAGCACCTCCCAGCGCTCTCCAGCCAGGGATCTCTGAGCACCTCCTTCCCTCTCTCCAGCCAGGGATCTCTGAGCACCTCCCAGCGCTCTCCAGCCAGAGATCTCTGAGCACCTCCCAGCGCTCTCCAGCCAGAGATCTCTGAGCACCTCCCAGGGCTCTCCAGGCAGGGATCTCCGAGCACCTCCTTCCCGCTCTCCAGCCAGGGATCTCCGAGCACCTCCCAAACTCTACCCTTCTCCCTCCGGGAATCTCTCCCCACCATCACCTCCAGGGCTGGCTGTGCTCCTTAACAGGAAGGCGGTCGCTTACCCTCTCTAAGTCGAAGGGGGTCAGCCAGCTCAGGACCCGGGCCCTGCTGAGTGACACTCTCTTGGCCTCAGTTTCCCCGCATACCAAGTGGGTTGGGATCGTGGCACCTCGGGGCTGGGTCCCGGGGATCTTCTAGCACCCTTAGTGCAGAGGGAGGTTGCGAGGGGGAGGGGCCGAGAGGGGCTTGCCAGAGGAGGTGGCTCCCTGGTGACGTCACCAACACGCTTTCGATACTCTCTCCTGATTGGTCGATTGTGGTACGCAGCGACAGCGTGGGGGGCGGGTCTAACGTAGATCCTCCCCCGGGATTGGTCCCCCTTCGGCTCCCGGCGCCTTAGCATCACCATTGCGCTTGCACGCCGAGCCCAGTCTGCCCACAGAGCCCACGGGGCTCTAGAGCCTCTTGGGACCACGTCTAAGCTCTGCGTCTCCTTCTCCTGGACACCCGCAGGGGGGTATGGGAGGGAGCTGTCTCCATGGCAACAGGATTTCGCCAGTGCGCATGTCTGTATTGGGGTCCATCAGAGCAACGGCTCCAGGGATCTCCATGGCAACCCCTAGGACGCGCGGGCGGCAGCCAAAGCGGACACCACGTGGAGGCGTCTCCTATGCCCCTCCTCCCCGTTCTGGGGCTCGGTTTTTGGGTCAGATGGGCGGTCCCCGGAGCACTCCCTGTTCCTACAACGAGGGGCTGGGCTGGGGGCAGCCCATGAAATGGCCGGCCTTCGGGCACTGCATGAATCCGCGGCTGGGTCTTGGAACTTAGCAGGCTCTGGGAGGACTTCCGGAATCAGGGCGGGCCTGGAGGGTCCGCCTGATGGCCTTCGGGGCATTGTGTTCCTCCCTGGGCCCCGGGTACCACACACCATAGGCGCTTAATAAATGTCTGCACGGGGGAGGGAGGGCAGGATGGCTCGGGGGAAGGCACAAGGTCCTTCTCTCCAATACAGGCACTTCCCTGGCCTGGCCCCTGCCCTGGGAGCATCACCGAGGGGAGGACTCGTGCCCTAGGAGTGTTGGGGCCCCGGGCCAGGCCCTCCCGAGAGCTGCTGAGGATGGCACTTCGACTGTTGGACCTCCCCAGTCCGTGCGTTATTCCAGCCCCTCGCTAAGGCTCTATGGTCTGCCGGGAAGGGAGGGGCTATAGCCATCCCGTTTTACAGAGGAGGAAACTGAGGGAGACAGAGATGAGGTGAGGTGCCTGAAGCTGAATTCGAATTCAGGCCTCTGGAGTCACAGGAATCTGAGAACATCTTTGGAGGATTACTATTGAGAGTCCTAAGAAGGCAGGCCACCCTTATGCGTGCCCCAGCAGTCCCTGGGCAGGGGAATGGAAAGTTGGGGCCAGTGCTTAGAATACTGTGTGCATTTGCCTGGTGGCTTGCTCATTCATTCTAAAGGGAGTTGAAGGGACAAGGAAGGGGGAAGGAGGAAGTTTTCATCTCTCCAGAGCCACTAAAATCTACCCAAGGTTCAGAGGAGACAAAAATCGAAGGCAGGAACCAATAGGAAGTCCCAGGGCCACCAACATAAGTGTACAGAAGGAGAAGCAGCAAGCCAGGGTCCACGTGTGACCTCGAGGTGTCAATGGTACTTGGTGGAATGGGCCCCCAGCCTGGAATGTGCTGCTTTATTCAAAGGAAACCAGATGATTGGTTAGATATGAAAAAGAGGCCCCAGTGGGATGACAAGGAAAGCATTAAGTGCCAGCTATTATTCTGGAGAGGGAAGCCAGGAACTGGAGAGGACAAGGGGTGTGGAGAGAGTTTGGGTGAAGATCAAAGGAGGGCACAGCCATCCAGCCCCTGGGATATACTACAGAAAGAAGAGGGCCTCTGGAAACGCCACCCACCTGGCAGAGAAGAAGAATGCAATAGGATCAGGAGGCTATAGCTTTTGAGCCATCTCTCTGAGCTCTTCCTCTGTCAAATGGAGAGAAGCCGATGATTTGCCCAAATGGTAACATCACTCTTCAGAAAATGGAGGGTTCAGCAAGGGGGATAATGGGGAACAACAAGGGATTGCCTGATATCTGGGCAGGAGGGACTGTGCCTTCCAGGGGACTGTGATAAAGGAGAAGTGGGGCCTGCCAAGAGAGACTTGTAGAGATTAGATCCAAAGGGCCCAAGGGAAAGAGAACAAACTGATGGAATCAAATTCTACTGGGGAAATCGGCCGAGGAGGGATGGGAAACTCAAAACTAAAATTCCGAAGACCCAGAGAAACAGTTGTGAGGATGAAGAAAAGCTGTTTTCTGAGCAGACTGATTTGGATGCACCGAAGACTCAGCAGTTCACTCCAGTTTTCAGTCCGAGTTGGCATGTATGGATGAAAGAAGAGCACATACCAGGGAAGGCCTGCAAGAACTGTATCATCATTGCTAAAGCCCAGAATGACCTGGGGCTGGCAAGGGAGGCTGAGGACAACCAAAAGGATGTTGGAGGCAGAACGGATAGAATTGCTGCTGAGTGTGGATGCTGGCTTTTTTGAATGTTTGCTCTGCTAAGGACAATTGTCTTTAATTTTTTTAAGCCTTTACTTTCTGTCTTAGTAACAACTAAGTAAGCTAAGAGGGTTAAGTGACTTGCCCAGGGACACAGTGAAGAAGTAACTAATTTGAACCCAGATCCTCCTGATTCCAGACCTGGTGCTCTATCGGCTGTGCCCATCCAGCTGCCCCTGGACAATGGTCTTTGACCTGGATGGGACAGAACCAAAATGGATAATGGAGTTGATACCAGGATAAGGAAGAAGATGGTAAAAGAGTACCTATCCACTCTTTTTTTTTTTAAACCCTCACCTTCCATCTTGGAATCAATACTGTGTATTGGCTCCAAGGCAGAAGAGTGGTAAGGGCTAGGCAATGGGGGTTAAGTGACTTGCCCAGGGTCACACAGCTGGGAAGTGTCTGAGGCCAGATTTGAACCCAGGACCTCCCATCTCTAGGCCTGGCTCTCAATCCACTGAGCTCCCAGATGCCCACCTATCCACTCTTAATAAATTCAAGTCACTTAATCCAGAGGACTGAAATCTGAGGACCTGGGTTCTAATCCCAGGTCTGCAGAATACTAGCTATGTAACTAACTCAATCCTTCCAGACTGTGTTCCCCATCTGTAAAACAAAGGAGGTGGACTAAATGGCCTCTAAAGTCCCCTCCAGCCCTATATCTATGACCCCATGTGATTACCCAAGTCACTGTGAGTGATAAATTAAAAATGTATAGTCGATAGAAGAGATACAAACTCTGTGGCATAGTGGATAGAGCGCTACAACTTGAACAGGAGACCCGAGTTCAAATTGAACCTGAGTCCTAACTGTGATTCTGGGCAAACACTTAACCTCTGTCTCTGCCTCATCCATAAAAATGGCAACACTAATAGCACCGACTTCCCAGGGTTGTGAGGATAAAATGAGATCATATTCGTAGAGTACTTCGCAATTCAAGTGCTATATCAATGCTAGCTATTATTGTTAGCACTACTACAGGGTTGGACAAAGGCAAAATATCCTGATTTTCCAAAAATAGAATGGAATCTGCAAACTATTAGCAAACCTTTAGAAGAAACTATTGAAAAGATGAGGAATGCCTAGGAGACAATGACTTCCCAGAGCCAGCACGGTTTCCCAAAGCCCGGGAACGCCAGATTTAATTCCTCTCCTTCTAGGATAGGGTTTCGAAACTGGTAACTACAGGAACACAAGAGACAGAGCCCGTCGTAGTTGCAGCTAAGCGGCTAACACAATACTGCATTCTATCCTTGGGGAAAAGACGGAGAAGACGTGAGCTGCGCGATGAGCAGCACTCTTGGGTTCCTCCCAAAATGACTAAAGGAATGGAGGGTCTTTCACAGTTTGGGGGGATTGAAAAGGTCTCCCCAGCGGAGCCCTCCAGGGACCTGTGCTCAGATCTGTGACGGGCGTCTAACTAGAAACATCATCCTTATCCAATATGGAGATGAGAGAAGCTGGGGAGATCAGGAGCTAATTCGCTGGATGGCAAGATCCCATCTCCAAAAGGTCTCGACAGGCCGATACATTTGGCCGAAATTTAGGGATACATTTAAGATGTTCCATTCGGGTCCCTCAAATTGAGTTCACAGGACCCAGGTGGGCCAAGTATGGCTCGAGAGCCAGTTGCCTGAAAAGCCTCTGGGGACTTTCATGGACTGCAGGCTTGAAACGGTGAGGGGTCGAAATAACCAGTGCAATCCTGGGCTGCATTCTGAGAATCTCGCTCTCTTCGGATCTGTGTCCAGTCCCAAGCCCCACAGTTTAGGAAGGATGTGGATGAACTGGGGAGTGACCAGCGGACAATGACCAGAATGGCGAGGAGGCCTGAGCCCGTGTCCCATGCCGATCAGTTCAGGGAATTGGGAACGTTTAATCTGGAGAAGGCTTCGGACGGCTGCTTTCAGGTACTTGAAAGGTTCTTATATGGTAGAGAGACTTGTTCAGCTTGGCCACTGAACTTCGACCCAGGAGCGATGGGGGGGAATTGCAAAGGGGTGCATGTAAAGATTGGACCCTCTCCTCCATTGGAAGTCTTTAAGGAAAGTCTATTTGGCTACATGTCGGAGATTCCTGTTCATTGGTCTAAATCTGCTGGGGTCCTTTCCAGCTCTGACTAGTGACTAGATTATATTTAAAATCACCACGTGACCTTGGCCTTGGCTCTTTTTCTTCTCTCCACTTCAGTTTCCCCAACTACAAAGGGCGGCGGTGGCAGTGCCGGGAATGGAGTAGAGTTGGACTAAATGGCCAGTCGGATCCTTTATGGCTCAGCCATTCTATTGGCAGAAGAGTCTATAAGGGACTAAGAAGGAAGGGCAAAGACTGAGACAAAGGAAAGTATGAAGGCAAGGATTGAGAGGCAGCAAGGCACAGGGCCCTGGGGTGCCAGAAGACCTGAAGTCAGAGGGTCACAGGACTTGGAGCTGAAAGGTAGCTTGGTTGGTCTAAGCCCTTACTAGTGGTGGCCTTGCCCCTACCTCACTGGATGGCCATCGTTCCCATCCCTTTTTGAGCTCTGTTTCCATTTCTGTAAAATGAGGCTTTGTAAGGAGCTAGGGGACCTTAGGCCACTTGCCACCTGTTTCTGGGTCTCAGTTTTCTCGCCTGTAAAATGAAATGAGTTGGATTCAATGGTTTTTCCCGGAACAACATATGGCTGGGAGAGTTGGACTGTAAGAGAAGTTGAGCACTGCTGAATGGACACTCGTGCTTGAGAAGAGCCTTGAGAGGCCCTTCGACAACAAAGAGATCAAATCAGTTAATCCTTAAAGAAATGCGTTCAGTCTGTTTACTGGAAGATCAAATATGGAAGCTGAAGCTTAAATACTTTGGCCACAGAGTGGTCCGAAATATCATAATCTCTGAAGAACCCACATTGTCGGGAACCCGAGGGGCATGGCGGACGTAAGGAGGCTGCTGCAGAGCGTTCTCCAGAATGACTCATGTCCGAGGAGTCGAGCGAGGGAGGTCATCCAGCTTGGAGACAGAAGTGGGCAAGACACACCCGAGAGCTAGGAAGATGACAAAATAGACGGCCATGTCGAAGTGCTCTCCTGACACCGAAGAATGTTCGGATCTTCTCGGGAAGATTTGGGGAAGGAATGGACAGGAGGAGACAGGCAGATGGGAGAGCACAGGTTGGTAGGCGGTGAGCTGCCGTGACAAAGGGAACACCCACACGGATCGATTGAAAGAAGATGCAAACGATATTAGGGACTTAGTGCGAGGCTGCACGGATTTCTTCGATTCTGCAAAATTCCCAAATTTCTGGTCCCCAAAGAGGCCACAAGGATAGTTACGTAAACTTCCATAGTTCTTTATGATGATAAAGCACTTCACACACAGTGTCTCATTTGAGCCGTATAACAGCCTTGTGAGGTAGGTAATACAAGCATTAGGATGATCCTCACTTGACTGCTGAGGAAACTGAGGCTCCCTGTGGGAGTAAGGGAATTGTCTAAAGTCATAAAGCTGATCAAAATATGAAGAGCTAATATTGACATAGAGCCTTCTCTATGCCAGACACTGCCAAGCACTGTACAAGTATCATCTCATTTTATCCCCACAATTGGTGCTATTATCTTAACAGATGAGGAAACTGAGGTAAACAAAGTTAAGTGATCTGCTAACGGTCCCATTGCTGCTAAATATCAGAGGCCAGATTTGAACCCCGATCTTCCTGATTCCAGACCATTGTGCCATCCAGCTGCCTCTAATAAACAGAGGAGTCAGGATTTGACCCTCAGCGGCCTGAGAAGCAACATGGCGGTGCCTATGGAACACTGGGGTGAGCTGAGACCCAGGTTCTAGTTCTAGCTTTGCCCCCTACTAGCTGTGTGACCTGAAGCAAATCCCTTCCCTTCTCTGAGCATCAGTTTCTCCCTTGTAAAATGAGTCTTGGACTGAGGATCTCTCAGGGCTTTCTCAGCTCCGACCTCCTATGTCCCACCTTCATTCTTCTCCCTTGAATCCACCTCCCTCTGGTACAGATCTGAGCCACCCAGGGCTGAGCCGACAACAACGTTGGCCCAAGCTGCTGTGGCTGACAAACCTCATCACTCTGCGGCCAGTTTAGCGACGAGTCTCTGGACCTGCTGAGACTTCAGCCCTCCGATGACAGAATCCAACTCCTATTCCAGGCCCTCCCAAGCTGGAAGCACAGGCCAGAGCTTCTGGGCCACCATCCAGCGTGTCTTTGGGAACCCAGGGCCACCGCCATGTCCCAGAGAGGCCTCAAAGCAGGCATTTGTGAGCTCACGACACAAAAGATTCAAACAAGGCTTTTACAACAAAAACCATCGCCAGAAGTCGTCACCTTGTGGCCACTGAAGGGGGCCCTGCCCTCCACCCTCCACCAATCCAGTGGAAATCCCTAAGGCAGGAGACTATGGCCAAGAAGGAAGCTTGCTTCTTACATGGCATGTGGCTATGAAGGAATATTTTGGAAAACATGGCTGGAAGGAACATGGCTCAGAGGTTGGGTGCTCGGTTTGGGGGATCTGGGTTAGAATCCTGGCTTTGCCCTTTACTACGTGTATGACCTTGGACAAATCATTTCTCTTAGCCCTGGTTTCCTCATCTGTAACATGACTAGATGACCTCCTAGGGCTCTTCTGGGGCAAAATTCCATAAGCCTCTGAAAGAAAAGGAGAAATGGAGCTGGAAGGTAAGGGTCAACCTAGGACCTCATGTGGCCAACACGAATGGACTCCAGAATCCAGCAGCCGAAGGCCTTCAGAGGACATCTTGTCTAACCTCTACCTGATCCAGGAACAGACTGAAGGATCTTCCCACTTCTTGCTTGAAGACCTTCTTGAAGTGGGGGAAGGATCAGGACTTTGGGGGGGGGCTGTTCCCTTTTGGTGTGGCCACTGATGTCTGACTCCAGGAGCCGACAATCTGGTGGGAGGATGGCTGGCTATCTGGAAACGTCTTGTGCGAGAAGGTGGGTTCTGGAGTTCCAGACTGGACTGAGGAACGAGTACATGTTGGAATGAGAAGAGGAATGTGCTAAGTGTCACTGAGGAAAACAAGAGGAAGCCCACTGGCCATCAAGGGCACAGCGACTGATGGGAACAACCTATGGAGGTGTGGGATAATAATGAGAAACCCCCAAAATGGCAGTGAGGACGTTCCCTCCCCTGACATGGCACAAATCAGGAAAACACTGGAAAAGGAATTTTTTTTGGTTAAGAAAGGGAGACACGAGAAGAGGAAGGTACACAAGACAGCAAAGCGAATGAAGAAGACCACGTGGGGACATGCAGGGCTCTCTCTGACACAGACGTCGTGGCAGCTGTGTTGTTCAGATGCCAGTGGGCATGTGAAGTCGGCTGGCTGCCTCCGATCTCCTTCCCTCTGTGGTGGAGATAAAGTGGACCCTGGAGGGACTGTTTGTGGCTGCCTGCTCATTTGTTTTCCGTGATACTCTCGCTGTAGCAGGTTCAAGAAATAATTTTCTACTTTGGTTCTGAAAAAGGAGATCATCTCTCCGGAGACGAGCAGCCTCCTCACGCTCAATCTGAAGCAACTGTACGGCAGCAGATGGATCGGCACGGAGGAAGTGGAGCTGGGGGAGGGTTGTGGCAGAAACCATTTTCTCTTATGGCATCCCCACAACAAAGCGGTCCAGAGATGGGCGATCTGGAGGGAAGATGGGGATTAATCAAAGCGAATGCTCAGAGATGGACTTTCCCCCAAACTGTATTATCTCCAGGATGCAGCCTCTGGTGTCTGCTAAGATTTTCCTTCAGCGCGTTGTGCAATGAAGGTCCACTCTTTGGGGAAGCTCCTCCAAACCAACACTGCTGGGGTTCTCTCATGCTTGGTCTGGCGGGCATCCCGGCTGATTGCTACATTCCTAGGAGGTCTCCGGCATGAGTTTTCTGGTGTTGAAGGAGGTGGGAAATCTGGGTATAGGCCTTTCCACATTCATTACATTTGTAGGGTTTCTCCCCAGTGTGAATCCTCTGATGCTGAATCAGGTGTATGCTCTGGCTGAAGGTTTTCCCACAGTCGTCGCATTCGTAGGGTTTCTCCCCGGTGTGAATCCTCTGATGCTGATTAAGAGACGAGCTGTGGCTAAAAGACTTCCCACACGCGTGACACGTGTAGGGCTTCTCTCCAGTATGAATCTTCTGGTGTTCGTTGAGGTGTGTGCTCCGGCTGAAGGCCTTCCCACACTCGCCGCAGCGGTACGGCTTCTCCCCAGTGTGAATTCTCTTGTGCTGGATGAGGTGGGAGACCTGGGTGTAACGCTTCCCACACTCCTTGCACACGTAAGGCTTCTCTCCGGTGTGAATCCTCAAGTGCCGCGTGAGGGATGAGTTCTGGCTAAAGGTCTTCCCACACTCACCGCACTTGTAGGGCTTCTCTCCGGTGTGGACCGTCAGGTGCTGGGTGAAGGAGGACGTGTGGCTGAAGGCCTTCCCACACTCGTTGCACACGTAGGGCTTCTCCCCCACGTGGACGGTCTGATGGCGCATGAGGTGCGAGATCTGGGTGTAGGCCTTCCCGCACTCGTTGCAGCCGTAGGGCTTCTCGCCGGTGTGGATGCGCTGGTGCTGCGTCAGGGAGGAGCTGTGGCTGAAGGACTTGCCGCAGTCGCTGCACTCGTAGGGCTTCTCGCCGGTGTGGACGCGCTGGTGCTGCGTCAGCGAGGAGCTGTGGCTGAAGGTCTTCCCGCACTCGTTGCACTTGTAGGGCTTCTCTCCGGTGTGAATGGCCTGGTGCTGGGTGAGGGACGCCGTGTGGAAGAAGGCCTTCCCGCACTCGCTGCACTTGTGCGGCCGCTCCCCCGTGTGGATCTTGCGGTGGCGCGCCACGTGCGACACCTGCGTGTAGGCCTTGCCGCACTCCTTGCACTTGAAGGGCTTCTCGCCCGTGTGGCAGCGCTGGTGCTTGATGAGCGACGAGCTCTGCGTGAAGGCCTTGCCGCACTCCTTGCACGCGTAGGGCTTCTCGCCCGTGTGGATGCGCTGGTGCTCCGTGAGCGACGAGCTCTGGCTGAAGGTCTTCCCGCACATGGCGCACGCGTAGGGCTTCTCGCCGGTGTGGATGATGTGGTGCTGGATGAAGTAGGAGCTGTTGCTGAAGGCCTTCCCGCAGGCGTCGCACTTGTACGGCTTCTCCCCGGTGTGGCTCCTCTGGTGGATCAGGAGGTCCGACTGGTAAAGGAAGGTCCTCTCGCAGACGGGACAGCCGAAAGGCCTCGGCCGGGAGCTCTCACTGCCCTCCGGGCCCGGGGCTGCAGCGGGGCTTCTCGGGCCCGAAGGTCGGCCCGAGCCATTCCATCCAAGGCCTCGCTGGGGGACAAGAAGGGGTGTCGTGGCAACGTCCCGGCGGTCCCCTTCCCAGGCGTCTCCCGCTCCGAAGCGCGCGGGGCCCTCTCCGAGCCCTTCCGGGCTCTCTCCCCGAGGCGACGACGTCTCAGGCCGAGTTCGAGGCTTGGGGCGCCCATCTGCAAGCCAGTGAGAAAAGGAATGATCCCCGTTCCCCAGGCCCGGGGAAGAGGAGGGCCACGAAGAGGCCTGTTTCAGGGAAGACTCCCAGGCCCGGGGAAGAGGAGGGCAGGCACCCGCAGCGCGTGGCCCGGGAAGAGGCGAGGGGCCGATGGGAAGCCCTTCTCTCTGGGAAAAACAAAAAACAAAACCTTGTGGCTGAGCATCAATTCCAAGAGAGAAGGTTCAGGGGAGAGAGAGCCAGGCCTGCCGTCAGGACGTCCCGAGTTCCAATCTCAGCTGGGTGACCCTGGCCAAGTCACCTCAGCCCAGTTGTCCAGCGAGCCCTTAGAAACGACACTTACCATCAATTCCGCGTTTAAAAGAGAGAAGGGCCGGGGCTGGGTGATTTGTCCAGGGGGCGCAGCTAGGAAGCGCCTGAGGCCAGATCAGAACCCAGGACCTGCCCAGCCTCCCACCTGCCCTTCCTCCCCTTTCCCAGCCGCTCCTCGGCTCCTGGCTCTCTCCCTGGGGCCCTTCTGCCCACGTAGCCAAACTCCCCAGAGGGCCCCGGACGCCGGGCCTCCTTTGCCCCCTCCGGGCCAGCTGATCGTCTGCAGCCTCGGCCATCTCTCCTCTGGCTCCCTTCCTGCCTCTCACCCGGGTCTTCCTCCATCCCACCCTCCAGGCTCGTCCCGGCCTCCCTCCGGCCCCTCCTCCGGCGGCTCCCTGGCTGGACGTGCGGCACAGCCGGGCACCATCTCCTCCCCTGCCGCCTTCACCCCGCAGGAGGAGCCCTCCGGCCTCCTCGCCCAAATCCAAGATGGCGCCGCGGCCCGCCCCAGATCGCTCCTTTCCCTCCTCGGACAGAGCCCCGGGCCGCCCTCCGCTGGGCCCCCCGAGGTGTTCCTGGCATGCCCTGCTGCCCCCCTCGGACGGGAGCTCCTCGAGGGCAGGGTCCGCCTTCACAGCGCTACTGACTGACGCGCTCTTGCGCCCTCCTTCGGTCCTCCGTCAGTCAGTCAGTCCACGTTTATCAGCACCCACCGCGAGCCGGATGGGAAGGGGCAGCCGCTGCCCGCCAGGCGCTCCCCCCAGCCCTGCCTCGGCTCGGCTCACCTGGACGGAGGCCGCCGAGGTCTTCTCCCTCCACCGCCCAGGGCTCGCGGCTCTGCTCCAGCTGGGAGATGAGCTCCGGCTTGGCGCTCGGGAACTCGGCTCCTGGGGAGAGAGGGGGTCCGCCCAGGGCTCCAGGGAAGGGAGAAGGGGGTGAGCCTAGACGAGGCCGGGGGGGGGGGCGATGGGCCGGGGGGGGATGGGCCAGGGGGGGATGTGCTGGGGGGGTGATGGGCTGGGGCGGCGATGGGCATGGGGGGATGGGCAGGGGGGCGATGGGGGGGGCAATGGGCCAGGGGGGATGGGCGGGGGGGGCGATGGGGGGGCAATGGGCCAGGGGGGATGGGCTGGGGGGGCAATGGGCCCAGGGGGAGATGGGGGGGGGGGCGATGGGCCCAGGGGGGGATGGGCAGGGGGGCGATGGGCTGGGGGGCAATGGGGGGGCGATGGGCCAGGGGGGATGGGTGAGGAGGGGGGAATGGGGCGGGGAGGGGGAAATGGGCGGGGGGGGGATGGACAGGGGGGCAATGGGCCTGGGGGGATGGGCTGGGGGGGGAATGGGCTGGGGGGGGCAATGGGCCCGAGGGGGGGTGATGATGAAGCAGGGGGGGTGATGGGGGGCGATGATGAGGCAGGGGGGGTGATGGGGGGGGTGATGATGAGGCGGGGGGGGGTGATGGGGGGCGATGGGCCCCGGGGGGGGGGTGATGGGGGGGCGATGGTGAGGCAGGGGGGTGATGGGGGGCGATGGGCCCGGGGGAAGTCGGGGCTGGGGAGGGGTCGGGGGGCTCTGAGGCCCAGCAAAGGCTTCCTCACCCAGCGCCACCAGGTTCCTGTAGTTCTCCAGCATCACCTCCTTGTAGAGGCCCCTCTGAGCGGGGCCCAGGCGTTCCCACTCCTCCAGCGTGAAGTCCACAGACACGTCCCTGAAGGTCACGGCCTCCTGGAACACCAAGCGGGCAGCGCCCGGGCTGGGGGAGGGGCCTCCGCACCCCCACGGGGAGGCTCCCCCAAAGGCCCTCCCACCTCACAAATGGGCAAACTGAGGCCTCGGGCCGCACCGCCTGGCCGGCATCCCTCTCTGGCCCTCAGCCCTCCCTTGTACCAAACCGAACTCAGAAGTCTGTCTCCGGCCATCGTCCGTCCAGGCTCGACCAGACAATCCTCTGCGCCTGCCTGCCTGGCTCCGGCCACGCTGGCCCCTCAGGCCCTGGTCGCTCCCCTTCCAATCCGCACCCACGACCGCATCACCCAGCAAGGACTAGGTCCCTCCCGGGGATGGCCAAGCCTCCTTCCTGCCCCTGGGGAGGCTGCGTGTGAGGAGGAGAGCGTGTGCCCTGGGAGGACGGGCAGACCTCCGTCCCTAGCGGCCACAGCCTCCGAAGAGGCCTCCCTCCCTCCCTCCAGGCTCTCTCCTCTGATCCACCATTTTTCAACATTCTGCCCTCTCTGGCCGCCTCTGCCTTCCCCCACTTCCCTCCCTGTCCAGCTCCGGGGCTGCCTCTTCCAGGGAGCCCTCCGTGGAGAGGCCTCAGCCCCACCTTGCAGATGAGGCCGCTGAGGCCGGGGGAACGGCAGGGGCGGCACCGAGTCTCTTCAGACCGGCTGCTCGTCCGTCTGGTATTGGGAGGCAGGACGGTGCAGTGATCCTGTGGGATCCCCAGCTGTCCTCCGTGCCTCAGCCACAGCCACTGACACGCGTGGCCTACAGGCCAAGGGGTTCTCCCTGCAGAGCCGCCCAGGTATGCCTGCAGCCATTCCACCCGCTCGGGGCCGGCCTGACCTTGTCCTCGTCCACCACTCGGGCCAACTGAACAAACGTGCTGCGGGTCTGGGCCGGGCAGGTGGCGAACAGAACGGGTCCTGCCCCGGAGGCGAATGGACTTGGCCAGGGCTCTGAGCAGCCTCGCCCCGCCCGATCCGACCTCCGCCATTCCTGAAGTCTCTCAGATTCCCCAAATCACACGCCGAGCCTGGTCTCGCAGCCCCTCACCACCACACAACATGGCTTCCGCAGGCATGGCGCAGGGGCTTGAGCTCAGCCCGGCTGCCCATCTTACTGCGCCCCGACTCAGACCAAGCGTCCGTTTCCTGGTCAGCATTTCTGCCTTGAGGGTCTCCTTTTGCCTGTTCGTCTTCCGGGCGCAGCCCCGAATCTCTTCCTCGTGTTCGGTGGCTGCAAACAAGCCGAGCCCCCCTCCCCCTTCCCATCCTTGTCCATCTTTGCCCAGCTCCGAGCCAGCATTAGCCCGCCTGCCTCCTCTGCCAGTCCAGGTGACGAGCTTCCCGGGCATGCGCAGCCATTTTCTAGTGTGTCCACAGACGTCTCCGTCCCTCCTCCCTTCCAACCTCGAACTTGGCGTTCAGCTCTGCGCCATCTCTGCCAGGATCCCTCGACACCTTCTGGCGTGGTAGGGCCGGAGCCGGCTTCCACACCTCGCATGGGCAGATGCTACCGATCAGCAGACGCAAAGCCCCGGCCTGGAGGCCTCCTACCAGAGGCTGTGCATCTTCTGACCTGCCTCCTAGCTGGGTCCTCATGGCAGGCCTTTGGCCCTTCCCTCCTCTCCAGCCCTCCAGTCACACTCCCCTGCTCTGAGGCCCTGCTGGGAGGCCCCTCACGGAGGCTCCTCTCCTCTGCTCACATCCCACGGCTGCTCCTTCACTTGTCTAAGACCTCCACACGTTCTCCTGCCTTCTCCGGCCGACCATCCCTACCACAGGTCCCCTCCCGGGCCTTCCCTGCTGCTCATGGACGTGCCTGGAGCTCCACGATCACTGCAAGCCTCCACCGGGAATGTCCATCGTCCTGGATCTTCACTTCCCCTCCCAGCCGAGGTCCCAAGAAGGCTGGCCATGGGCCTCCCCCTCCTCTCCCTGCTCAGCCTTGCTGCCTGGCTTCTGTGTTCTCCAGGGACCGGTCTGATGGCCTCTCCTCAAGCCTTCCCCCCTGGGTACCTCCCTGCGGCCCCTGACCCCGCTGAGGGCCTCCTCCTGCACACTTCTGGCTCTCCTGCTCTGAACCTCAGCTCGCTCCTGTTCCACTGACCGCTCCAGGGTCTCCTGGCCGCCCCCTCTCCACTGCCCTCTCCCTCGGCCTCCCCATCCCTCCTTCATCCCAGCACCTCCCTCTTTTGTCCCATCTCAAGTACGCTCTGGCTGCATCTGTTCGCAGGGCTGCCTTTTGCCTCTGGGAGTCCCCGGCAGCAGGCACAGTGCCTGGCACGCAGGAGGCACTCCCACAGGGCCACGATTGTCTGCTCCACATGCCCATTCCCAGATGTGTCCCCAACAGAAGCTCCCTCCGCCCAGGCCCCTGTAGCCACCCAGGCCCTCACGTTGGGATTTCAGATGTCTCTGCCCAATCTGGCCCCTTCTTGTGTCTGCCGACCCGCATGCTGTGCCCCATCCATGATGCTTCATCTACCATCTCCAGGCCTTTGCACAAGCTCTGCCCTGCGTCTGGCATCCCTTCCCCCCCAGCATCCAAGCTAGCCCTCAAGGCTGCCTTCTGGGGACACCATGGAAGCTTCTTCCCCTCTTCAAGGCTGGATGCAGCCACCCTCAGCCCATAGAAGCATCTATCCAGGCCTCCAACATCTGCCCCATCGACGGTTGGCTGTTCCAGTACCACCTCCTGCCCCTGCAGGCTTGGCCCGTGGAGGAACGCGCGTGGCATTTCCCCAACTGCCAGGGTCAGAGGGCTCCCTAGGCATCGAGAATGCAAGCAACACGTCTGCAGTCCAAAGCCCACGGGTGTCTGAGGCAGGATCCGAACCCGGGACCTCAGGGTCCAGGGGGCCTCTCTGTCCTCCAGAGACGAGCTTTGGTGTCCACAAACACGCAGAGAAGGGCACTGAGCTTCAGAGGGAGAAACCAGAGTTCAACATCTGGGCTTAGTGACAAGCCAGAGCACCGATGGCTGGATTGGGGCTTCTCTCCCTTCCCCCCACCAGGGAGCAGAACACACTTGGCCTAGAGGAGGGGCCCCGGAGTCCGAGAGATGACAAGGGCGTGAGGGGGCCTGTCCCTTCATCAGAGACCCCCCCAGCCCCTCTGTGGTCCTGCTTGGGGGGGGGGCGGGGCATCTTTTCCAGTCTATCTGCATACCTCTAAGGGACAGGGAGCTCATTACCTATCAAAGTGGCCTATTTCACTTCTGGAGGGTTCTATTATGAGGAAGTTCTGAGAATAACAGACTCAGAGCCGAGGAGCCCTCGGGAGACCTTCAGTCCAGTTATCCCTGAGCTGGCCTTCCTTCGGCTAGTTTCTCACATCCCTGACTTCTGGTCCAGAAACTTGGGCACTAGAACCCGAGGGGCCACGCCACCCGGCCCCACCCATCACAGAAAGGGAAAGGGATCCCCAGAGAGCCCCAGAGGTGCAGAGAGGGGCTCACACAAAGGGAGGGAGGGATCGAAGCGCCTCCTGGGCTCCGGGTGCAAGAAGAAACTACATCCGGGACAGAGAAGCTGGGGGGGAGTCGAGGAGCCCCCAACGTACCTGGGCCCTGGGCGGCACGAGGCTGGCAGCCATCCCGGGCTCCTCTGGAGGAAGGGAGCAGACTGGAGCCGGAGGAGCTGGGGAGAGACAGAGCGGGGGTCAGGAGGGCCGGGCCGGCGGGCAGAACCGAAGAGGCGGCTCCCTCCCTGAACGGCCCTCGGGAGTCGGCAGGCCAGGTGAGACGGCCGAGATGACCAGTGAGGGGTCTGACCACCTCTGCGGGCGCAGCCTGGGTCCTGAGAGCCCATGTCAAAGGCAGGGCCACCGGCCTCCGTCTGGGAGTCCTCCCCAAAGGGCCCCTCCTGCCTCGTGCTCCCTCTCCGCGCTCTGCACTCCCGCACACAGCCAGCTGCCAAGTCTTGGGCAAAGCCGGCCCTTTCCAGAGCTCCTGGTCGCGGGCAGGGACGGCCTCCTGGGCTCCAAGCAGACAGTCTTCAAGGGAGCCCCTTCTGGGGAGAGCCCGATGGGCCTGCGGACCCTGCGCAGCCCTCCGCGGCAGGAGGGAGCCCAGGGCCGGGCGCAGAGCCGGCTCCTCCCATCTGGCCGCTGAGAAGGCGGAGGCGCCCCCAGGCAGCAGAAGTGACCTGGGAGCCGAGGAGGCCCCAGAAGACCCCAGGCCGGAGGAGGCGCCCAGAGGCGGCGCCGGGGAGACTCCGCACCTACCCCTGTCCCCGAGGGCCGGGACTGCACATTCCTCCGGGGTCAGCCCTGCCTCCTCCACAGTCACGCTGGCCACGTTCCAGGCAGGAAAGCCGGCCTCAGCGGGGAGTCACGGGGTGAGGGGGGGGGGGACAGGCCAGGCCTCTCCCCGGGACCCAGAGTCACTGGCTGCAGAGAGAAGGCGGGAGGAGATGGAGCAGGGTGGCTGGCCCTCCCCAGCAGGCCTGGCCTGGCGGGGAGCATCTCGGATGTCGGAGCGTCCCGGAGCTCCCTAGTCCAAGGAGACCTGAACACAGCCGCCCCAGAGCGGGGACGGCGAGGGCGACCCCTCCTCCGGGGCCAAGGGAGCATTCGAAACAGGGAAAGGCAGCCGGCGGAGCGGACAGGAAGACCCCTCGGACACCCCCTGACTGTGAGACCCTGGGCCAGTCACCAGCCCTCGAAGGCTATGAATTGTAAAGAAGGCGCCATCCCGCCCTGACGGTCACGTGGCATGAATTAAGCACGGCTCTGGCCCATAAAGGGTCCCTGGAGAACTCGAGGGCGCCGGAGAGGGCAGTGGTCAGAGCAGAGGAGCCGGAGGGGCAGAAATGGCGGGAGCTGAAAGATGTCTTGGGGGAGGAGGCGCGAGGAGGCCCAAAGACCAGGAAGGGGCGGCCTTGCCGGGGCCTCCATGGGGGCGACAGACCCAGTTTCCTGACGGGAACCCAGAAGAGGCTCCGGGACAGCGGAGGGGTAAGGCGGACTGGAGGCGGGGCGGGGCGGGGCGGGGCTAAGGCTGGAGCCCGGCGCGGGGAGGGGGTGGATTCCACAGGATCGGATGGGGTCGGAGGCCGTGAGGGGCCGCAGCTCTCAGGGCCCCTCTGAATGGGACTCTGACCCGAGGCCACCCAACGGCCTCCTCCAGGGAGGAAGACCTGGCCCCTGCTCTGAGCCGGGAGGAGCCCGGAAGGGGTCCCAGGAAGGACCCCAAAGCCTCAGGGCTGGGACAGAGCTCGGGCCGGCCAGGGAGAAGCCCCCCCAGCCGCCTTCGCCCCGCCTCTCCGGAGCTGCCAGGGGGGCCCCAGCAGTAACGGTCATTGCTGTCCATGCAGCTCCGGGACCCGGGAGCCCGGCGAGCCTCCCCCCGCTGTCGGGTCACAGAAGAGGCCGTCCAGGCTCCCGGCTCCTCCTCAGGGCTGATCGCGGCAGCAGGGAGGGAGAAGCGGGCAGACGCTCGCCTCGCTCGTCCTTTGGAGCCCGCCGCGCCCACCTCCACGCTGTTGGAGGTTTACCAGCACCTTCCCGGGGCCGCAACCCCAAGGCTTGCTGTGGCAGCGAGGGGGATCCGGGCCGGCTCTCGGTGCCCCGCGCTCGCTCACAGTCAGATCCCTACCCACACGCGTGCAGCCCCAGCCCAGGCAAGCACGCACACACGCGCGCACTCGAGAACGAGAAACCACTAGTCCAGCCCCCTCATGCCGCGGAGGAAGAAACAACCGAGTCCAGTCCCCGGGGTGGGTCGGTGGCAGAGCAGGGATTCGCACTCAGGTCTTCCGCTCCAGAGCCGGTGCTCTGTGCCCCGCCCCCACAGCAAGGCCCGGGAGCCCCGGGGAAGGTTTTTTCAATAAAAGAGTTGAAAGTGCCAAGCTGGTCAGTTTCACCGATGGACTTCAGCAGCCAGTGGAGGGCACCCTTGGGGGTGGGAGTGGGTGAGTGTCGGCAGGGGCGGGGCGCGCCATTGGCCCCGCCCTACAAGGGCGGGTCATTCCAGGCACCTCCCCTCTTGCCCCAATCAGCAGCCTCTTGGTTCCTCCCCTTCCCACCTCTGGCCAATCCCCGCCTCCTGGGCCTGGTCTTCTCTGCTCGCGTCCCCAGCCCCCTCTCATCCCCTTCCCCCCCGGCTCCCCTCTGCCTGTCTCTCCCTTCCATATCCCTTCCCTCTGCAGCCCCCCGGGGAGGACTCACCCCCCGCCCGCGCTTGCAGTGTCCGGCCCAGGACAAAGGCCGCTTCCTTTCTTCACTCCCTCCCTCCGGGCCCGGGCCGGATTCCTACTGCGCCTGCTCGTACCGAGCCCCCGGACTCTGCTACCCAGAGGCCTTCCTGGCGCCGTCTCGGTTCTCTGAAGGACTCAGAAGCCGCCGTGGATTGTGGGAAATGGAGTCCAGCGGCCTCCGGAGGGGCCAAGGGGAGGGACGGAGGCGAAAAGAGGGAGGAACATGAACGAGGGGGAGGAGTTGAAGGTGCGCAGGCGCTTTAACGAATCCAGTCAGGGCTCGGAGAGTAGCCGAGAGTGTGTTTGACTTCGTGGCTAGCCTCCTGAACCAGGAGAGGGGTGGGGAGGGAAGTGGGTACGGAAAGCAAGGACAAAAGCGCAGAAAAGGACCTACATTGTAGACTGCGGGCATTGTGCTAAAGGGCGGGGAGGACTACGAAGATGAGGACAACTTGCGCCCTTGACAGTTTTTGACATCAAATTGAGCTCTTCTCCCCGGCTCCCCTCTCTAGTCGTTGATGTTCATGCAAAGCGTACTTCCGTGCCCTGACACGGTCACACCTACAGCAGAAAAGTCACGGAGGAAGAACAGTGGGAGAGGGGCTTCCTCCATCCGCACTCAGACCCCAGACTTCCTTCTTGGGCCGCAGGCGGCATTTTCATTGGGGACCCCCTGCTTTGCTGAGAATGGTTTCGTCCGGGGAGATCCTGGTTCTGCTCCCTCCACTTTGCATCGGTTCCTACAAGTCTTTCCAGGCTTTTGTGCTCCTCCATCCTTGTGGCACGGCAGTATCCCAGTACAACCGTACACCTCATCTTCCTGTCCCTCCACTCCCCAAGTGATGGACAGCCCCTCAGCTTCCAGTTCTTTAGAGCCACTAATTCCTGAGATTTTACCATCAACCGTCATAACTTGCCTCAATGGTCCTCACTGCTTAGAGCTGTCCCTCTTGGATGGATTCTTCACCTTCACTGCAGCCTTGACGCTCTCCGCCCCCTTCGCTCTTCTGCAATTCCACGTGCTCTGATATCCCCTAACAATCAAAGCCCAGTAGTCAACCAGCTTTACATTCTGTTCAGTCTTCAAATCCCTTGTCCGCCTGTCTGTCACCACACCCCCACCCTTGGTTCTCCACACCACCAGCCCCTTCTGCTCCTTCTATCATGCCTTCAAGGACACTGGATGAAGCCACATGACCTTATTGACTATTTCCACTTGGTCCTCGCAATCCTTTGGTTCTTCTAATCCAATACAAATCAAAAAAGCACTTTGGGGGGGGGGGGGTGTTCAGAATTTAACATCAAATAGAACCAGCATTTCCATATACTAAGTAGAACCAAAGAAAGAGGATTATACTTGAAACTGGATGTCTATTATATTTAGCTTACTTTTCCTTTTAAGTATTTCCTATATTTGGCATTTCCTCTTGCCTTTCTCCTGCCTCATTAACCCTCATTTCCTTTTCTTTTTTTTCTTCCTTCTGTCTTAGAACTGATAGCAATTCTAAGATAGAAGAATGGTAAGAGTTAGGCAAAGGGGTTACCCAGGATCACATAGCTAGGAGGTATCTGAGGTCAAATTTGAACTCAGATCCTCTCATCTCCAGGCCTGGCATTCTATATGCTGTGCTACCTAGCTTCCACTTTCTCTTTCTTTTGTTAACTTTAAACTTAGCCTCTCCTTTTCTCATGCTGAATTTTTTAAAAATCTCAAAAGTCATAACAAATATGATAGACAGACAAAGCAAATTCCCACCATGGATTGCCCCCAAATGTATGTCTCATTCATTCTTCCCCTTGGGCTCATCAGCACTTTGTCCAGGGGTGGTGGGTATGCTTCATCACTGATACTCTGGAGTTGTGGTTGGTCAGTTCAAAGGTTTTCAAAATGGTCTTTCTTTACACTGTGGTGACTGTATAAATCATTGACTCCTGGTTCTATTCATTTCACTCTGCATCAGTTCACAGAAGACTCCCAGGCTTCACTAAAACTATGCCTTTCCTGTTTTTACATGACCGACCGAATCATAATTTATCATATTCATAGACCACACTTGGTTCAACCATTCCTTAACTGATGGGCAGGGCACCCCCACCCCAGTTTCTAGTTCTTTGTCACCATCAAACGAGCACCTATATTTTTGTAGAGATGAGTCTTTTTTCTTCTTTCTTTTGGGCACAGGCTTCCTAGTGGCATGGCTGGGTCAAAAAGTAGGAAGACTTTGGGAATGTTCTGGTCATAGTTCCAAATTGCATCCCAGAATGGATGGACCAATTCTTAGCTCCACCATCATGGGTTTGTTATCCTAAAGCCACTCCAACATTTGTTATTTCCTGCTTTTGTTGTCTTTGCCCATCTGATGAGAGTGAGGGAGGACCTTAAAATTGCTTTAATTTGTGAATCGAGCACTAGTCTTGGAATCAAGAAAACTCATCTTTATTGGTTCAAATCCAGCCCTAGACTCTTACTAGCTATGTGACCCTGGGCAAGTCATTTAATCCTATTTGTCCCAATTCCCTCTCTGTAAATGAGCTGGAGAAGAAAAGAAAAATCACTCCAATATCTCTGCCAAGAAAACCCCAAATGGGATCCCAAAGAGTTGCACACAACTGACAACAACGGAACAAGAACAATTTTCAGTGATTTGTAGTATTTTTTGCATATGGTACTAACTAACAAGTATTCTTTAAGCATTTACTCTTTGGAAGGTTCTGTGCCTGATGATAGGGATACAAAGTCAAAACAAAAAAAAAGTCTGACCCAAGAAACTTTAATTATCTGAATGGATATAACATATAAACAGATAAGAAAAAGGATGTTTTGAGAAAGGAGAAAAAACAAGCAACTAAAATTAGGGAAGGCTTCCTGAAGGAGGTAGCACATTCATTGAGTCTTGAGGGAGATTAAGGGTGGAGGTTATGCAGGAATGAACAGGGGTTGATTATTCAAAGGTTCATAGATAGGAAGTTCTAAGGTCAGAAAATAAGCATGTTATTTTGGCTGGAATATAAACTCTCTGGTTCTCTGCAGGCAGAAATCAAAATCCCTCCTTCAGAGGGCTGGATGAAATTCAGAGATATCTATTCATGTCTCTTTGTAAGACACATTTAGATAAATCCATAAGGACACACATACAACTAACAATATACAAACAATACCTACTAGGCTGTAAGAAATTAAATTTAGGGGTTTGACTAAAATATGAGAATTCTAAAGTAATATTGTGGTCAAAATGATTTTTAGCAGATTTATTTACAAAGAGGTAGAAAGAGTGAAAATGGAAAAGATGAAGCTAAAGAGACAGATTTTTAACAAGCCTAACAGCCCTTCTCTGGTGAAGTGAGGCTCAGCCCCTCAGG
The DNA here is from genome assembly GCF_027887165.1 of Monodelphis domestica. Taxonomy (NCBI): domain Eukaryota; kingdom Metazoa; phylum Chordata; class Mammalia; order Didelphimorphia; family Didelphidae; genus Monodelphis; species Monodelphis domestica. The sequence continues at coordinate 437,405,435 of NC_077230.1, read as the reverse complement.
GGCTTCCCCACATCCAGTGGCGTTTTATGCAAGGGTTACACCAATGCAGCCTCCTCCAAAGTGAAGGCAGGAATCTCCAGAACCAACCTCTCCAGAAACTAGGAAAGGAAAAGCCAGCTACTCACTCATCTAAAACATAGTCCAAAGGAGAAGATCCAGGAGCAGGCCTCCCAGAAGCAGTCCAAGAGCCAAGGTCCCAAGTCAAAGACAAAGTCTAAGAGTCACGTCATCCACCCAAAATCCCTGGACAGAAAGTTCAGGACTTTTATAGTCCTTTTCCCACATCACTTCCTGCCCCTCCACTTTATGGGAACCAATTGCAGTCTCTGAATTTGCTTAGCACTGCCCAGGGTGTGGTCAGTCGCCTCTGGAATTGTCACCCATCTTAGTAAGTGGCTTGGGAACTCCCTTACTTAGTGTTAAGTAGAGGTGTTTAAGTTTGGGGTTGATTAATTTAAAAGTTGCTGATTGATAGACAAAGAAAATTTGATTCACTTTTCACAAGGCAGATGTACTACAGGGACAGTGGCAATTGGAGTACTCAGTATTTCCAGTTCTAAATCTAGATTTCAAGCTCAGATCTTCCTCACTCCATGTTAAGGATTCTACCCACTTCACCATGGTGCATCCTGGATCCCTTCTTTATTTTTCAATAACACTCTAGAAAATGTTTTGTATGCTTTTTGCTCCTGCTTTCTCACCAGCCATTCATTTCTCAGTCCCTGAAAATCTGATTTCTTACCCCACCACTCAACTGAAGTCACTCTCTTTAAGGTTACCAGTGACAGGCCAAAAAAATCTGACTTTCTAGAGAAGGCTAGGCTTGGAACTGGAATTCCATGGTCTTTCCTGCTATCTGTCTGCCCCTACCTATCCCCATCATAGGCAATGTCTCTGACACTGAGCGTAAGTGTAAAAAAGTGATAGTATAGAGGGATAATGATTCAATGGGTTCATGGATGGTCTCACTCTTTTTCTGAAATCCTTTTTCAATTCTATCAAGATTCAAAGAACAATTAATTCCAATATTGCATATATTTTGCAAAAATAAATATCCTACAAAATATCTTTCAAGAGCTAAATATGGTCCTAACATCTAAACCAGGGAAAGATAAAGCAGAGAGAGAAAGCTATAGATCAATACTTCTAATGAACATTGACTCATAATTATTGAATAAAATATTAGCAAAGAGGCTGCAACAACATATTAGGTTTACATAAGGAATGCAACATTGATTAGTATTAAGAAAGCTATACCCAGCTTTTGGGAAAAAACCCCACTATTTGACAAAAACTGCTTGGAAAATTGGAAAACAGTATGGGAGAGATTAGGTTCAGATCAACATCTCACACCCTACATCAAAATAAATTCAGAATGACTTAAATATAAAGAAGGAAACTATAAGTAAATTAGGTGAACATAGAATAGTATATCTGTCAGATCTATGGGAAAGGAAAAAATTTAAGACCAAGAAAGAGATAGAGAAATATTACAAAATGTTAAAGGAATAATTCTGATTACATTAAATTAAAATGGTTTTGTAAAACAAAACCAATGCAACCAAAAATTAGAAGGGAAGCAACAAACTGGGAAAAAATCTTTATGACAAAAACCTCTGACAAAGGTCTAATTACTCAAATTTATAAGGAGCTAAATCAATTGTACAAAAAAATCAAGCCATTCCCCAATTGATAAATGGGCAAAATACATGAATGGGTAATTTTCAGATAAACAAATCAAAACTATCAATAAGCACATGAAAAAGTGTTCTAAATCTCTTATAATTAGAGAAATGCAAATCAAAATAACTCTGAGGTATCACCTCACCCCTAGCAGATTGGCTAATATGACAGCAAAGGAAAATAATAAATGTTTGAGGGGATGTGGCAAAATTGGGACATCAATGCATTGCTGGTAGAGTTGTGAATTGCCATACCACTGCTGGGTTTATACCCCAAGAAATAATAAGGAAAAAGACTTGTACGAAAATACTTATAGCTGCATTCTTTGTGGTGGCAAAAAAATTAGAAAATGAGGGGATGCCCTCCAATTGGGGAATCGCTGAATAAATTGTGGTATATGTTGGTGATGGAATACTATTGTGCTGAAAGGAATAATGAACTGGAGGGATTCCATGTGAACTAGAACGACCTCCAGGAATTGATGCAGAGTGGAAGGAGCAGAATCAGGAGAACATTGTACACAGAAACTGATACACTGTGGTACAATCGAATGTAATGGACTTCTCTACTAGCACCAATGCAAAGACCCAGGACAATCCAGAGGGATTTATGAAAAAGAACACTATCCACATCCAGGGAAAGAACTGTGGGAAGAAAAATAATTGCTTGATCACATGGGTCGATGGGGATATGATTAGGGATGTAGACTCTAAAGGATCACCCTAGCACAAATATTAATTATAAGGAAATAGGTGTTGATCAATGACACATGTAAAACCCAGGGAAATTGCTCATTGGCTATGAAGGGAAGTGGGAGGAGGGGAAGGAAAGAATATGAATCATGTAACCATGGAAAAATATTCAAAATTAATTAATTAATTAAATAAACTTAGGAAAGAAAGCTATAAAGATAATAGAATATATTAATTAAAAAGCCCAAAAATTACATAAAAAAATAAAAAATGATTTTTCATTCATTCATAGAAGTAGAATTTGATCAATTATATTGTTTTATGTTAAAATTATTAAAAAGCAAAGGAACAAATGAACCTCTCTTTAATAATGTAAATGGTACAGAGAGGTGGGTTCAGGGCCTTTCCAGTAAGATCATGGATCAAGAACAGATGGTGTTTTCCACCACTGTTATTTGTTATTCTTCCAGAAATGTTGGCTATAGAAATATGACAAGAAAGTGAAATGGATGGAATAAGTAGAAGTGTTATAATTAAATTAATATATCTACCCAGTTATTAAATTTTATAAAATTTATTAGAAAGGGTATACAATCATAGTTTTAAATCTCATTCTTACTCTAAATTCAGACCACATTTGTCCTAGCCTCCATTAATCTTTCTCTTCCCTCTCACCTGCCTGCTCTCTCCAGTTGGTTCAAAAGGCCTGGTCAGTCCCTTTCCCCTCTCTTTTATTTATGTTTGCAGACCCTGCGTTTGCATTTGAGGAATCTTGACTGACAGACCAACCCTCCAGGAGGGGAAAGGAATGAACTTCCCTGACACAAGAAGCAAAGAAGAAACAAAATGATTTCTTGTTTCAGATGAGGTGATGGTTTACTTTGATCATCAGCAAGAATTTATAGATCAATCTCCCTAATGAATATTAATGCCAAAATTTTAAATACAATTCTAGCAAGGACACAGCATTGTAGCCCAAGGATACTACATGGTAACCAGAGTAAATTTTATGTCAAGAATTCAGGGATGATTCTATGTTTTAAATTGTCAGCATAATTGATCCTATCTGTTATGAATAAAAATTAATCTTGGAGACTTAATACTAAATTTATAAGTATTCATCAGTAAAGAGAAAGAAAGAGAGAAATAAGGTTTCCAGACTTTATAACTTAAAGTAAGCCCCCAATAGAGATAATTTTAGCTTGTGATAATCCAAGTGCTTGTGAAATGGATTAGGATTCAGGGGCCCAGCTACCACATGGTTGGGCCATCCAAATTAAAGCCAGCCAAGGAGTGGCCTTGAGTTCAGGAAGGGACTAGAGCCCAAGAGACTGAGTTCCTGGATTCCCAGCCTGGCATGGTTCCACTGCTCTGCTTGCCAGAGATGGCTTACATGGATAAATGGCAGGATGGCTGAGAGAAAACTACTTTCAAATGTCCAAAGAATGGTTAAACACTGGAGTGTGCTAAACTGTGCTGGCTTTTCAAGTTCAGTCTAAACCCTTTCCCAAGATCCTCCAATTGGCCAAGGTTTAAGCTCAGCCCTCACAGGTCACATCCTCTGACATCCTTGACTTCTACCAGTCAGGAATCTCACCTGCTATGCTGGCAAATTAAGATACATGGTACTGTGACTCCTCTGGCTTAAGACTTCCCGAATTGGAATGGTTTGTAGCTCCCCCAGATCTGTAATTCACACATCTCAATAACAAAGTGAACAGAAACCATTTAACTATATCAATAGAAGCAGAAAAAGCCTTTGACAAAATGCAACCCCCTTTTCTTACAAAAACATTGTAATAAAAACAGGGAATCTATCTAAAATCATCAACAAGCATTATCTGTAGTGGGGATACACTAGAGCTTTTCCCAATGAGATCAGAGTTGAAGCAAAGATGCCCATTATCACCACTGTTATTTAATATTGTACTAGAAACACTAGCTATAGCAATAGGAGCAGAAAAAGAAATTGAAGGGATTAAAATAGGCAATGAGGAAACAAAGCTATGACTCTTTGCAGGTGATGTGATGGTATACAGAGAGAACTCCAGACAATCAACGGAAAAAAACTAATAAACAATTAACAATGTTAGCAAAGTTACAGGATACAAAATAAACCCATGTAAATCAGCAACATTTCTATTTGCCACCAACAAAGTTCAATAGCAAGTGATAGAAAAGGGAATTCCATTTAAAATAACTCAACAATATAAAAAACCTAGGTGTATACTTACCAAAATAAACCCAGCAACTATTCGATCACAATTACAAAACATTTTTCATACAAATAAAGTCATGCAATGATTGGAAAAATATTAATTGCTCATGGATAGGATGAGCCAATAAAAAGGACAATCCTACCTAAACTAATTTACCTATTCAGTGCTATACCAATCAAACGACCCCAAAATTATTTTCTAGAACTAGAAAAAATAACAAAATTCATCTGGAAGAACAAAAGGTCAAGGATATCAAGGGAATTAATGAAAAAAATTTGAAAGAGAACTAGTGTTAAAAATCTCAAACTATACTATAAAGCAGTAATCATCAAAACAATCTGGTACTGGCTAAGAAACAGAGTAATGGAGCAATGGAATAGCTTAAGAAATCAACACACAGAATAGCTAATGATCATAGTATTCTAGTGTTTGATAACCCAAAGATCTAAGCTATTGGGGAAAGAACTCACTATTTGACAAAAACTGTTGGGAAAACTGGAAAATAGCATTGCAGAGACCAATATCTCACACCATATACCGAGGTAAAGTAAAAAATGGATATTTGATCTAGAAATAATGGGTGACACCATAAACAAATGAAGGGAACATGGAAAAAGTTTACCTGTCAGACTTACAGATAAGGGAAGAATTTATGGTCAAATAAGGCATAGAGAATAACCAATGCAACCAGCATTAGAAGGGAAACAATAAATTTTGGGGAAAAGTGTATAGTGAGTGTCTTTGACAAAAGCCTTATTTCTCTAACATATAGAGAACTGGGTCCAATTGATGGGAATACAAAGCATTCCCCAATGGGAAAATGGTCAAAGGATTTGAACATACAATTCTCAGAGGAAGAAATTAAAACTATCTTTAGTCATATGAAAAAATGCACCAAATCACTATTGTTTAGAGAGCTGCAAATTAAAAAGGCTCTGAGATATCACCTCATACCTATCAGATTGGCTAACATGACCAAAAAAGAAAATGATAAGTGTTGGAGGGGTTGCCAGAAAAATGGGATACTAATACACTATTGATGGAACTGTGAACTGATACAACCATTCTGAAGAGCAATATGGAACCAGACTCAAAGAGTCACAAAACTAGGCATACTTTTTGACCCAGCAATAGCAATACCATTACTGTAAACCAAAGAGATTAGAGATAAGAGAAAAAAAACTGGCCTCTACCAAAATCTTCTTAGCAGCCCTTTTTTGTAGTGGCAAAGAATTGGAAACTGAGGGATGGTCCATCACTAGGGGAACGGATGAACAAATTGTGGTATATGGTTGCAATGAAATATTATTATTGCAACATAAGAAATGAATAAGATGATTTCAGAAAAAGCTGTACTTATATGAATGGATGCAAAGTGAAGGGAACAGAACCAGAACAATACATACAGTAACAGAAATATTGTACAATGATCAAATATGAAGAACTAAACTATTATCAGCAAAACAAGTTTCCAAGATAGCCCCAAGAGATTCATGATAAAAAAAAAATCCTCTCCATAACTAAAGAAGGAACTGTTGGAGATTTGACTGCAGTTCAGAGCATAGCACCCTTCATTTTATTTTCTTCATGAGTTTTTTTTATTATTACATATATGGTAGGTTTTTTCAAGTAGCAACATGGGGAATACACAGATAGTCTTAAAAGCACTGGTATAACCTATAAGAGATCATTTATCACCTTGGGAATGGGGGGAAGGAGAGCAAAAGAATCTGAATTGTAAGATGTCAAAACAATTGTCAAAATTGTTTGCACATGTAATTGAAAAAAATATTAATTAAAAAAAATTTATGAAGTACCTACTATGTGCTAAGTACTATGCTCAGCCATAGTATAGTTCCTGCCCGCAGGAAGCCCATAGCCTAATGAGGGGAAACATGCAAACAGCTATGTCTGACCAGATATATTTCTGTGCAGAAACAGAGAAAGAGAATAAAGAATTCCCTTTCACCATCTCCCCCTGTGATTCTTTGGGAGACTAGTCTCCCCAATGAATCTTTTAACATAACCAGCTTATACCTCTAAAGATCTTCTAGCTAAAGGTGCATACAATATTGCATTTTCTAAGAGGAAATTACAACAGTTGGAGATAAGATGGAAATAAAAGAGAGAGAGCAAAACCAATGATTAGTAGGCACATTGACAAATAGACAATTAGAGGACAATTCCTTTGGCATAAGAGTTTACATTCAGAATAAATGGTATATTCAATCCCCTTCAGTTCCATCAATTACATCCCAAAGTTCATTCTGGATCTCCTGATGCAGTGGAGGCTTCTTTATGGAACTTTCTCCAAATTGTTCATTTTCTTGATTTGAGGAGTTAGTGAGCTTCTTTTCCTGAAATTTCTCTAAAATTTTTTAAAATCTTGGGTTTTATGAAAATTATACAGGAGGGAATGGTGGGGGAAACTGGGAACAGAAAAGGCCTCTTGAAGAAGACGGAGCCCTTATAATTGAAAAAAAAGTTTTTTCACAAGACAGAAATTGGACTAGACTCATAATTGAATAGAATTAAGCTTGCTACAGAATTGAGTCAAAAGATGATCTGTCTCTCTCTCCCTGCCCCCCAAATGTCCCTCCAGCAGTGAAGAACACAAGTCACCTGTGCCTACCCATCCTTGTCCTCTCTGTGTCCATCCCAGGGCTTCCACTCAACATGCTGGAGGCATCCTGTGCTACATCAATAGAGCTCTTTGACCATTCTCCCATCCTCCCTCCCTCTAACCTGATAACCAGTTCATCTTCCTTCTCTTTCTGTCATGTGCTTCCTCATTGGTATCCTTCACTGTTCTTCTTTGGTATATGTTGTTGACTCTTCATACCAACCATGGATGTGGCCATCATCAGGCAACAGTTCTGAAGTGTTTTCTCTGGGCTATTATCCTCTATGATCTTTATGTTTGCTTCTCTGGAGCCAGTAACAGTCCTAATCTTGCTGTTATTCTACAAGGCACAATGTTTGTATGAAAAGATGGGCCTTAAGGGGTAGCTTGGTGGCTTCATGGATAGAGCACCAGGCCTGGGGTTGGGAGGTCCTGGATTCAAATCTCAAAACACTTCCTAGCCCTGTGACCTTGGGCAAATCACTTTAATCCTTGTCAGAGAGACACACACACACACACACACACACACACAGACACAGAGGGAGAGACCAGAGAGAGACAGTGAGACAGAGAAAGAAAGAAAAGAAAGAAAAGAAAGGAAGGAAGGGAAGGAAGGAAGGAAGGAAGGAAGGAAGGAAGGAAGGAAGGAAGGAAGGAAGGAAGGAAGGAAGAAGGAAAGAAGGAAAGGAAGGAAGGAAGAAAGAAAAAAGAAAGAAAGAAAGAAAGAAAGAAAGAAAGAAAGGAAGGAAGGAAGGAAGGAAGGAAGGAAAGAAGGAAGGAAGGAAGAAAGAAAAAAGAAAGAAAGAAAGAAAGAAAAGAAAGAAAGAAAGAAAGAAAGAAAGAAAGAAAGAAAGAAAGAAAGAAAGAAAGAAAGAAAAGAAAGAAAGAAAGAAAGAAAGAAAGAAGAAGAAGGAAGGAAGGAAGGAAGGAAGGAAGGAAGAAGGAAGGAAGGAAGGAAGAAAGAAAAAAAGAAAGAAAGAAAGAGAAAGAAAGAAAGAAAGAAAGAAAGAAAGAAAGAAAGAAAGAAGAAAGAAAGAAAGAAAGAAAAGAAAAAGAAAGAAAGAAAGAAAGAAAGAAAGAAAGAAAGAAAGAAAGAAAGAAAAAAGAAAGAAAGAAAGAAAGAAAGAAAGAAAGAAAGAAAGAAAGAAAGAAAGAAAGAAAGAAAGGAAGGAAGGAAGGAAGGAAGGAAGGAAAGGAAGGGAAGGAAGGAAGGAAGGAAGGAAGGAAGGAAGGAAGGAAGGAAGGAAGGAAGGAAGGAAGGAAGGAAGGAAGGAAGGAAGGAAGGAAGAGAGAGAAAGAGAAAAAGAAAAAAGAAAAAGAAAGAGATAGAAAGAAAGAAATATGAGAGAGAACAGATGGGCCTTTGCTTTTTTGGGAAGCTTGGGGTCCAGAAAAAGGCTTTGTAATTTCCTAAAGGCAATCCAGCTGCCTCTCCTTCTTTCCAACTTTGAGGCCAGCTCACTGTCCATCTGTACTCTATCCCAGACACTCATTGTTAGTCAAATACTATCGGGTATTCAGCCTGAAATCTGGGCACCAGATGTTCTTCATCAATTCAGTCTTTCCTGTGTGGGTGGACGAGCCATACTCCTGTGAGTTCTGCAGTGTTGTTTCGTGTGGTGGGGCTTGATGCCATCTGCACATCATGGCGCTATGCAGCTGTTGTGGCCACAGGCCATCCTCCTCCTCCTCCCCTTGGACTCGGTAGAACTTTCAGAATGGTGACTTGAATGGCAAAATGTTTTCTTGAGCTTGGACGGCCTCCGGAGGCGTCCTTCAGCTGTGGTTTATATCTTGAACTCTTCCATTCTCTTTCACAACGTGAATTGTTGGTCTGACTTGGGTTTTTATGATTCACAGCTACCTTTTGCTCTGCACATTTGAATTCACTCCTCCATGTTGCCTTTTGCTTTTTAAATAAAGATCTGAAACTGCTGGTCTAAGCTAACTGTCGGCTTGGCCCCTAATACTTGGGGCTCTAAGCAGAGAGTTGTGGGGGTTGCTTGTTTGTTGTTTTTTAATATCTCGTGGTTTGATAATTGAGAGAGACTTTGTTGGAACCATTCTTTTTCTCAATGGTAAAGGCCTTGCTGAGCAGCCATGAAGAACTTGAACTCTGTGATGGAGGTGGGCGCCACGAAAGACCTGAAGTTCCTGGCTCAGGCTCCTGACCACCACAATTATTTCGTCCCAAATTTCTAGGAACCATCTCTGCCGTGAGTGCCGCACTGCTTTCAGTGGTGCTGCTGTTTTATATGTTTTTCAAAATGCATTCTTGAGTTTTTAGAGTCCTCTCGAGATTGTCTTAACGGTAAAAATTCTCCTGGAAAAGTTTTAGGACCTTGTCACTAAGGGGGAGAAAGTTCCTACTGACTGGCGGAATGATTAAGTCAGAGAAGAAGGCAGGCCCAGGGCTCCTGTTGTCATTTATGGAAAAGCTCTCTTGTCAAAGCAAGTGAAAGAGCCCAAGTTGCCCTTGGAGATTAAGTAACTAAGGGCACAGATAAATGAGCTTTTCATTGAGCTCTTGAGTTGTCCATAGAGATAGAAGCCATTAGAGATAACGAGGGAAGACTTTACTTTTTCAAAAATGTGTACCGAAGTCAAGGGATCGTCTAGCAGTTTTGCTGATTACCCATGTGGAAGAGCTGCCCCTTTTTTCAGATGGGAATGGAGGACATCCCTTGGACTCTATAGAATTGGGGCCTACAAAACAGGAGGAGACAGGGAATCCATGCCTCCCAAATAGCCTGGCATCCTCTAAGGGATGCTACTTGTTGGGAGTGTTTTCTGGTACGGAGGAGTCGGAGAGTGGAGGGAGGTTGAACATAAAGAAATGTGGGCAGTCCCAAGAGAAATGTAAACAAATGAATGAATGAATGAAGAATGACCAATGAGGTGTGGTCGGAATGGTGGTGACCTTGGAGAACATTTGTCACATGATGATAACATGTAGCTTTTACAAATACGAGCTCATTTGATCCTCACAATAATTGGCCCTTCGTTGAAAGGGAGGGTCTTGGTCCAATCCCAAAGGAAGAATATGATTGGCTCTCAGGAGAGGCCTTTAATGGGGCTACCATTTGCTATTGACACCTTCGGTTTTGATTGGTGGGCCAGGGAACCTTAAATGGGTGGCAGTAAGTTCCAACACCAACGTGGATAGGCCCCAGTTGGCATTGTGTTATATTTTTGTTTGTTTTAAACTCATTCTTCAGTTTTTAGGGCCATTTTAAGATGGTTTTAATGCCAAAAGTTCTCCTTGAAAATCTTTGCAACCTTGTCACCAAAGGGTTGGATGTAGTGGGTGTTTGGGTGGCTCCAGGAGCTCTTACAGCAATAGTGGCCACAGCCCGTCCTGTATTCTACCCACTGGCTCAGCCTTATCTGGTGCATCGCAAGCTTTGTGGTAAGGAATTTTAAGAGGATTGGCCTGTGAGGAGGAAAAGTTGTCAGAAATAGCATTCCTAATTCAAAAGGAAAAGGCTAGAGAAAGGAGGCCTGGGGTCCTATTGTGTTCAGAAGGTATTTAGACTCTGCTCCTACTCTAAAAGTACTGTAAAAGATAACATAGGGCCCAAGGATTCGAATAGCCCTTTTAGTAAAATGCCTAACAACTGCCCCGTAAAAGAGAATCCACAAGGTGTTAACAGTCAGTTCAGGAAATAAGAGCAGAGGAATTAGAGAAGATCAGGAAGGAGATCTTAGAGCTCCTTCATCAAATTCTCCAAACTGTTCTTTAGTCTCTTCACTCACAGAGTTCATAGCTGAGTTCTAGATTCACTTGCTAAAAAACAAGCTAAAATTGGAACTATGCCCAAAGGGCGCCAAAAGACTGTCTGCCCTTTGATCCAGCCATAGCACTGCTGGGTTTATACCCCAAAGAGATCCATAAGGAAAAAGACCTGTACAAGAATATTCATAGCCTGCACTCTTTGTGGTGGCCCAAAACTGGAAAACGAGGGGATGCCCTTCAATTGGGGAATGGCTGAACAAATTGTGCTATATGTTGGTGATGGAATACTATTGCGCTAAAAGGAATAATAAAGTGGAGGAGTTCCATGGAGACTGGAACAACCTCCAGGAAGTGATGCAGAGTGAAAGGAGCAGAACCAGGAAAACATTGTACCCAGAGATTAATACATTGTGGTACAATCGAAGGTGATGGACTTCCCCATTAGTGTCAATGCAGTGATTCTGAACAACTTGAAGGGATCTACAAGAAAGAACATGATCCACATCCAGAGGAAACACTGCCAGAGTAAAAACACAGAAGAAAAACCACTGCTTGATCACATGGTTTGATGGACGTCAACTCTAACTGAACATCCCAGTGCAAACATCAACAACGTGGAAGTGGGTTCTGATCAAGGACACATGTAATACCCAATGGATTTGCATGTTGGCTACGGAAGGGGGAGGGGGGGAGAGGAGGGAGGGAAAGAATATGATTCTTGTAGCCAAGGAATAATGTTCTAAATTGACTAAATAAAAATTAAAAAGAAAAAGAAATACTGTAATGAAAAAAAAAAAAACTTCTTATAACAAAACAAATAAAAAAATAAAAATAAAAACAAGCTAACTTCCTAGAACTGCTCCATGGCTCTTTTTTTAAATTGATCTTTTGGTTTTTCACATTATCATCATTTCCTCCAGGATTCCTTCCCCTGCTCTCCTCCCCAAGAGCCATCTTATGTAACAAATAATATTTTTAAAGACAAAAAGAAAAATAAAGGAGGAAAAAATAAATTCAACGGATCCATATATTGAAACAGCCTAAAAGCATGTGCAATGAATGTGTTACACCTGCGGACCCTCCCATCTCCATGAAAGAGCATATCAGGGATGCCTTTTCTCATCTCTTCTTTCGAGCCATGCTTGATCTTATGATTTGCTGCATTCACTTTTGATGAGGATGATGGGTGTGTGGAGGCAGGGCTGTTCTTTCCATTTACATTGTTCTATTCATTGAGCAGCTTGGGGGCAAAGTGGATAGAGTGGCAGGGTCTGGAATTAGGAAGACCTGAATTTAAAAACAGCTTCAGGTTTGCTGTGCAACCTGGGACACCTTAAACCGTTGTTGGTTTCCATTTTTCATCTGTCAAATGAATGGAAAGAAATGGCAAATCACTCCAGTATCTTTGCCAAGAAAACGCCAAATGGAGTCACGAAGAGTTGGGCAGGACTCAAATGACTGAACCAGACACTGTGTATATTATTTGCTTGGCTCTGCTGAGTTCAGTTTGAGATCTCATGTAGGTCTTGGCCCTCCATCTTTGTATTCATCATAGTCCCTTGGTGGGTGAATGGGGTGCTCAGACAAGACTAGAACCTCTAATGTGAGGGCTTGCCAAGCCCTTTTCAGGACAAATAGTCCTGATCCTGATTGCTGATGTGTGTGTGTGTGTGTGTGTGTCCTAGTCTACAACAGAAATTACACTCATGAGAAAATCTAGGAAACAGAAGGGGAGAATGATGAAGAGTATCTAACTGAATGTCAAGAAGGAAAACCAAATCATTTTGTTCTTAGTGGATTCAACAGACCATCTGGAGAGAAAAAAGGAAATATATGAGCAGTTTGGAAAATGAATCAAAATGACCCTGGTACTGAGACATGATATAGTCGTGATCGTGAACTTCAACTAGCAAGTCGTATGTCGGCGCTCTCTCTCTCTCTACCAAAAATAAAGTGGCTATTAACTTCATTGACTTGCCTTATTGATAATTTTGTCCCTCAAAAAAGTGAAGAGCAGATTGAGAGCCAGGCCTAGAGACGGGAGGTCCTAGGTTCAAATCTAGCCTCAGCTACTTCCCAGCTGTGTGACCCTGGGCAAGTCACTTGACCCCCATTGCCTAGCCCTTACCACTCTTCTGCCTTGGAGCCAATACACAGTATTGACTCTAAGACAGAAGGTAAGGGTTGTTTAAAAAAAAAAAAAAGTGGAAGAACCAACAAGAGGAAATCCCATTTTGTCCGATTCTCACTAACAGAGAAGAACTAGAGAGAAACGGGGAGAATTTTTTAGAGAAGTAAGCACTTCATACTAGAATTTGTGCCAGAGGAGAGGAAATGTGGCATAGTCCAAGTGCACCCCTAGATTTTGAGAAAGCGCATTTCCAAGAATTCAGAGGAAAGGAGGTGAGATCTTGTGAAGAAAATGCTTCTGAGGAAGTCAACCCAGAAGGGATAGAAAAGACTCAAAAATGAAATTCTCAAGTCACAAAGGGACAAAATTCCAATGATGGTGAAACATGGTATTTGTCTGAGGAGGCAAATGCAAAGTGAACTCACCGAACAACTTGGTTTAAAAAAGAAATATAGAGAAGATGAAAGCGAGGCCAGGTAAGAGAAGACAAATAGAAGATAGCGGGGTGGTCCTGTAAAAGGAGCGTCAGGGACGTTAAAACTCAGAGTGAGCCAAGCCTGAGGAGAGAAGAGAAATGAGTTTTGTCTGTTTGTTAAATGCCCTGCAGGTAGAAAAGGGACGATCAGGCAGGGCTAGGACTTTTACCTGGGAGGGATAGGACAATGTACCTGGGGATTGAGAGAAGAGAAAATTGTCTGAGAGTGACCACTGCTCTGGAATTGTTAGAACAAAAATGACTAACAGGAAACTGATACCCAACATGAGCAGGAAGATGGTAAGAGAGCACACAGCTGCCATTGATGAATTCAAGTCACATCACCCTGAAGAACTATATCTTGAAATGGCAGATACAATGGCGAACTTGTATGATATTTGTATTGTTTAGAGAGTAAGTCAAACTTTCTTTGTTTATCAATCAGCAACTTTTAAATTAATCAATCAAAAACTCAAGTACCCCTACTCGAAACTTAGGTATAGAGTTGCAAGTCACTTACTAAAGTGGGTGACAACTCCAGAAACCACTGCCCTGCCCCTGAGCAGTCCTAGGCAAATTGAAAGACTGCAATTGGTTCCCGTAAAGTGGAGGGACAAGAAGTGATGTGAAAAAAAGGACTATAAAAGGTCCTGAACTTCCTCTCCCAGGACCTTGACTTTGGCTCTTGGGCTGATTCTTGGAGGACTGCTTCTGAATCTTCTCCTTTGGACTTTAATTTTGGAGGACTTTGCCTTGGGACTTGGTCTTTGGTCTTCTCCTTTGGAGTTCGTCTTGGGTGGGTGAGTAGCTGGCCTTCCTTTCCTGGCTTCTGTAGAGATTGGTTCTGGAGATTCCTGCCTTGGCTGCATTGGTGGAACTCTAGCTAAAGACACCACTGGATATGGGGAAGCCCCTCTGGGGCTGAGCCTCATTTCACTGGAGAAGGGCTGGTGGCTTGTTAAAATCTGTCTCTTTAGCTACATTTTTCAGTTTCACTCTTTCTACCTCTTTGTAAATAAAGCTACTAAAAATCATTTTGACTTAAGCTATAATATCTTTAAATTGAGAATCACAATATTACTTTAGAATTCTCATATCAGCATAAAAACTTACATTTTACATTCTTACAGAATGATTATGAAAATTGGAGCAAGTACCACACAAAGAGGAAAGAAGCAAAAGTTGTATTGATTTCCCAAAAAAGGGAAGAAAAGTTAAAAAACTCCAGGCCAGTAAATTCAACTTTGATTCCTGGCAAAAACCCAGAAAGGATCATTAGAGGGATGGTTGGTGACCATCTAGAAAGGGAAGCAATGATTACAAAGCGCCAGCCTGGCTTCATTCAGGACAGGTTATGCCACACTAATCTCATTTCCTTTTTTAATGTTATTACAAAATTAGTAGATGAGAGGATTGAGATATAGAGAGATGGATATATATGTAGTTTTCCTAGATTTCAGCAAAGCCTTTGATAATATATCTCACAATATTCCTGTACAATATGTGGAGAGATGTAGCTTAGATGATAATACAATTACATAGATTCAGAACTAGTCAGATGGCCAGATTCAAAGAGTAACTATTAATGTTTCAATGGCATCATGGTAGAATGGTTCCAAGAGTGGCCTGGGAATCGATGCTTGGCCCTGTCCTTTTTGAGATCTTTACCGATGACTTCGATAAGGGCATAGATAGTGTGTTAATGAGATTTTCAAATGATCCCAAAGTGGTAGTTATTGCTAACACAGTGGATAATGATAAGAATCCAAAAGGAGATGAAATATAACGGGATGAATATGATGCTCTGCACTTGCATGCAAAAATCACCATCACAAGCACAATGTGGAGTAGTTGTTCTTAAAAAGAACTGGAGGTTTCAATGGCCACAAGAACAATAGGAGCTAACTGGGGGCAGCTAGGTTGTTCATCACATTGAGAGCCAGCCAGATGGGAGATCCTGGGTACAAATCTAGACTCAGCCACTTCCTAGCTGTGTGACCCTGGGCAAGTCATGTAACCCCCATTGCCTAGCCCTTACCACTCTTCTGCCTTGGATGATTCCAAGATGGAAGGTGAGGATTTAAACAAAACAACATAACCCAACAGTGTGCTAGAGAGGCCAAAAAAGCTAATGGAATTTGGGGCTATGGATGCATAAAGGATGCACCTTCCAGGAACAGAGATGTGATAGGCTCATCTTACTTTGTCACTCCACCCCTACAGTATTGTCTGAGTACTCCGTGCTGTGGCTCAAGGACCTCAGATTCTGGAATGTCCAGAAAAGGGCAACCAGAGCACAGAACATTGAGCCTGTTGGGGGCACATAAAACATGCCTCCAAATATGCACATGGTTCTTATGTGGAGCAGGGATAGTCTGGTTCTGCTATAGAAGCATTGGAGGGAAAGTTGCAGACACAAATCTAGGCTCACTATCAAAAAAACAAACTTCCTAGCATTTACAGCGGTCTCAAAAGTGGTAACTAGGTGGCACTACAGTGGATAGTGGGTGGGGTCTGAAGTCTGGAAGACTCCATTTTCCAGGGTTCAAAGCTTGTTTCTGATGCTTTTTGTATGACCCTGGGCAAGTCACTTAACCCTGTTTACCTCATCTGTAAAATGAGCTGGAGAAGGACATGGCAAGACCACTCCAGGATTTTTGCCAAGAAAATTCCAAATGGGGTTATGCAGAGATGGATGTGACTGAAAGGACTGAACAGCCACCAAAGTTGAATGGGCTGCTTTTCCCTCTTGGAAATCCTCCAACAGAGCCTTGATGGCCACTTTTGTAGTTTGCTACTTCAGGTATCAAAATAATGAACATACAGACAACAGTAGACAGAGGTAGATAAAATAGTTTTACTCAGCTGGGAATGAAACAGCTGTCAAACACAGGGCGAGCTGGCCTCCCTCCCCACACCCTTTCCTCCTGTAGCCCATAAGCTCTTGGCTCACCCTTCCAATAGCCCCCTGTGCCAAGCTCTGGTAGAATGAGTGAGCCACTCGTCTTGCAAGCCTCCATTATCAGTCACGAAGGGGCTCTGGATCTTCTGAGGGCCACATTTAGAGACAAAAATTTAGTGGAGCCATAGTTGGTACATGGCCTCTCCATGAGCCTGTGACACTCTCTCACAGAGTTCAGAGCTCGTGGGACAAAACGAGTCATTTGTAGCTCCTGAAGCCCTTTTTGCTGGAGTCCTTTCCTCCCCTTCCTGGGCCCTCCAGAAACAGCTCCTCGCTGAGTCTCGATCTGCTCTTCCTCAGGGATTCCATTTTGTCCGGGGTCCGGATGCAGATTCTGCCAGTGGACCCTCCTTTGGGGACACGGCTAGGATGCCGATGAGAAGCCAAACTACTCCAAACCTCTGAGCTCTACAATGTTGCCTTCTGGCCAAGGAGAGTTCATTCTCGGGGGCTTGGCTTACACAGAATGCTGGGTTCTGATCTCTTCAGCTGTTTATGCAAGACCTACAGGGACCCTGAGCAAATCTGGATATGCCGACAGTGAAACATGACCCAATTTCTCTTCCTCCAAACCAATCAAGGACTCGTCACAGTTAGTCAACAGGCCTGGATAAGTGCATCAGGTACAGTGTTCTGAGCACTAGGAATACAGAGAGATGCCAGAAGAAGAAAAAAGGTCTTGACATCCAGGAGCCTCCAGTCTAACGGGAGAGGAAACATGTAAATAACGACTACAACTAAACCAAATATAGACAGGATCAATGGGAGGCCATTAACATTCCATGACAGGAAACAACGCTCCCAATCTAATTTCTGACTGTTGCCCAGCAGCTCTCATGAAGAAAGTGTTCTTCCCTCAATAGTTCCAGCCTTTGGTTTGTTGAACCCTCGTTGACTCTGTTCAGTTGCTTCCGGGACATGTTGCTTAAACCATTTCAATTCTGTAATTAGGGGCGATAGGTCTTTATTCAATGTCATTTCTATATTTTATTATTACATCACTTTCTTTTCTCAATGGGTTCATCCTCATCACATCCAACTCTTTGGGGCTTATTTGGGATTTTCTTGGCAAAGATACTGGAGTGGTTCACCATTTCCTTCTCCAGTCCATTTTACCAATGAGGAAACTGAGGCAAACAGGGTTAAGTGAATATATACAGTTACAATTTTTACTGACACAAAGGATGCAGAGCACACAATTTACAATCCATAATGAAATATATTCTCTATTCGTCAACTCCAGAGAGCCAATGGATTCTTACAGAATGTTCTCGTTGACTTCTGCCGAACTCTTGTATCTGTAGCCAGCCTGTGGTTGCAATTTAACCATGACTTGACAAACGGAGTTGCATCCCAATCGGCTAATTCTTTTCCCAATAAATTAATTGTCATTAAATCGGATACATGATTTACTGTTAAACTATTTCTCACCCTCGTACAAATTATATTCATTAAACCAAAACCTCTCTCAGCTTCAGATGTATCGATGGCAATGATGCTAATGATCTTTTTAGCTTTCTGTATAGTTGAAGGTATTGGAACATTGTTTGATTCGACATTATTATCTACAAAATCACGAAAATCATTCAAATCAATTTCGTACTTTAAAATTTCACTTAAGTGATGTAATTTTTTTTCAGCAGCTCTCCATGGTGAAGTTACTTGTTCAAAAGACCAAGTAGATGGCTCTAATAAATCAAAATAATGAAAAATGTTCTCATCATCCGGTAAGAGGCATGAATTCATGTGTTGAATTATATTTTCCAGTAACGTACTCCTAGGAAGAGGATTGAGTGTATTGTTCTTGTTAAATGGAATGCCTTTAAACTTATCTGACTTCATCAAATCTTCAACCTGAGATTCATGCTTTCCGGGGACAGTCTTTAATCTTTCTAAAGCTTTGATGGTGCATTTGATCAAGTTTTGCGCTTTCTGAATGTTAGTCGATCTCGACGGCAAACGCATTGCAGTTGAAAGAAATGAAAGCTCTTCAAGAATGTCAATCATTAAAGCAAGGTCTTGCAAGAAATTAATGTTAGCCAATCTCTTCACCAAACCAGAATAGGAAGAAGATTGGGAAAAATGTGTATATAATGTAGGATACACACGCCAAAGAGCAGTAGCAGCTCCCAAGTTGCATGCTGCCCATCCCGGGCCCAGGACTTGACCAATTTTCATTATTTCCATTTCAAGTTCTTTAGCCACAGTTTTCAGCTCAGTTTGATTTTTATTTGATTGGTGATAAATAGAACACATTTTGTCCAGAAAATTTTTTAAATGATTAACTTGTTTTATTTCCAATATTGAATCATCAAGTGATAATTGCAACCGATAATTTAAACAGGGCCAAAAGATGATTTTAGGAAAGGTTTCTAATACCTTTTCAGGTACTCCGGACTTTCTTCCCAGAATTTTACTAGCACCATCAAAGCAAAACGCAATTAAATTCGCTTTCAAATAGTCATTAGTGAAGCCACAGTCAACCAAAGTAGACAACAAGGTGTTGAAGACACACTCCGCTGTGGTTGACACCAATTCTTTTAAAGCAACAAATAACATTATGGGTGCAGGGGAAGACTGAACCTCATACTGGAGGTAAATCACTAGGGTGCTCTTCTTTGAAATTGTAGATACCTCATCAATTATGATACAGATTTTGGCATTCTCTTCTACGATATTCTTAAAGAGCTTAATCTTAATCTCCTTTGCGATGTGTTCCGCTATCCTTGTTGCACTGTATCGCGTACGTAAACAATTGCCTATATCTATTCCATTTTTCTCCTGTAGTTCTATTGCACCCTCAATCTCAGATAAAGGCCTATTACGTTTTACTAAACCATAAACGGTTTTGAAGACTCTTACAGTAGCATCAATATTTTTATTATTTAGTTTACGCACTATATTTGAGATTGAGTCATCACCGGATTCTTTTAATATATTCTGAATTTTCGTATGGGCTTTAGACACATCGTGTTCCCTAATTTTTTTTCTCAGAGCAGCCTGCCTTGTAACTTTATTACTGCCATTTGGAGTTATTAAATAAGCGCTCCATTCCTTGGAGACATGGACGTGCTTTTCTGCTGTCACTCCTAAGTGCCGAACTGTGGAACAATCTTTACACCCTAATTTACCTCCTTTTATTTCAAGCCATTTGTACTGTTCTGTAAACAGAAACGCTTGTTTTTTGTTCCAACAGTCTGGAAGCAAAAGATTATCGAGGTCTTCCTTGGGCGAACACGATGGTTTTTCTCCAGCGATAGGTTGTTCGACAGATTCAAACGCGGCTTCCGTTGGCTTCAGAGCTTCACGATGACTTTCGTTCCTACCCTTATTTTCTGTATCTGTTTTCACCTTCTTTACACTTAAACAACCCAATAGATCACTTTGTCGTTTTGGTATTTTAGGGAAAATGACCTGAAAAATAATTTCATCGCAGGTTAGTAAAATTCACAATAGCATTTGAGGATTATTATAAAAATCCTGGTAGCGATCGATTTCTCTATGGCACAAACTTTCAGCTAAAATACTTATATTAACTTGTATTTCAGTTTTCACCCACAACTTGGGTAGGACTTTTGAAAAACTCACGATCAGGTTTTCTAATCCTACGGCTGACTACAGTGCCACAATCAGACTACCAAGAAACGCTCCATTATCAGTTGATGCGGCAAAGAAGTCATTCGTTTCATTAGCAAACAAATGGAGAAAAAGAATTCCAACACAAACGATGACGGATACTTTCATTTACGTTCATAATTAAGACAAAGCGAAACAATCTGTCGCTCATTTGTCAGTGATGCAAGCGACATCTTTGCTAGGTTGGGCAATAGTTTCCGAGTTCTGGAAGGTACTTCCACAGTTTCTTGGTTTATTCCCAGTGTAACAGCTGCAGTCATGCCAGACTTTTCAGTAGAGTCCGCATTATCCCCGTCTTCTCCGTGGCTTTTTCAAGTCTAGATTGGAATGAGGATGGAGACTGGCCCCCGGCTGAGCCCACACGTCTCCCACATGTCTTACCTTCAGGGACACTCACCTCACTCAAAGTGCTCTGGGGAGGGCCTGTCACGTCCTGGCCGCCCTCACCCTCTGTGTTTTCTACCCCACGTTCTCCCGTCGCGGGACACCAGAGGGTATCCTTTGGTCTACTTCCCTTGGCTGACGGTCCCAGGCAAGTGCTCCATGTTCCAGTGGAGTCCTTGGCTCTATCCCAAGGCTCCTGTTGCGGGGAATCTGAAGAGATATGTAAAGATGAGCTGTCAGCAAAGCTCCTCGTGGCCTCCAAGTTCTAAGTTCTGTCTCTTCCGGCAAAGAGAAGAGACTCCATCTGGACCAGGTACAGTGAACACAGTCAAGGGGCAACAGGGACGTGAGATGGGGACAGAAAAGAAATAGACCCATGTGCGCACGGCCAAATCCTCTCCATTCCAGGGTCCTGCCAGAACGTACAGATTTCACTGAAAACAATACGCTGACAATAATACGCTTAAACTCTTGGGGGCTACAAAGCCAGACCCGAAGGAAGAACTCGGAAAATTCCTCAAATGGAAAACAATTTGAAATCTTGATCCACCAAAACAAAAACATCCCCAGAAGCATAATGTTTGTTCAAATAAAACACACAACAGGCTGCGGTCGGCAGGTTGGGACTAGAAACAAAACACAAAAACAAAAATGAGGCATTCGCCGGCAGGAAGACTGAACAGGAGGGCGGCCGAGGCAGGGAAAGGCAGCAGCAGACAGTGAGCCAGGGGAGCCGAGAGCACCCTGATGGAAACAAGGTGGGCCTCACCAGGCTTCAGGGAAGGGCAGCAGTTGGCAGACGATGGACGACGCAAGTCTACAGACACATGTGCAATCACTGAAAACTTGGGGGGTTTGAGTCATTCAGTTGTGTCTGATTCTACGACCCCATTTGCGGTTTTCTTGGCAAAGAAACTGGACTGGTTGACTATATCCTTCTCCAGCCCTTTTGACAGAGGAGGAAACTGGGACCAGCAGAGTAGAGTGACTTGTCCAGGGTCACACAGCTAAGATCCTAGTCACTTAATGCTGTTTGTCCTTTTCCTCATCTGTAAAAGGAGATGGAAAACCACTCCAGGGTCTGTGCCAAGAAAATCCCAAATGGAGTCATAGAGGGTTGGACATGACTGAAGAACAACAATGTAAGTGATGGCTCTCTGGGAAGGGAGGGAGGAGGGCCCTATTAGAATAAATCAATACGGCAATATAAAATATCGCAAGGAATCGCCCCCGCGGTCACCTGGATAAATGGCTCTGGGGAGCTCTGCTTCGAGCGTCCATGGAGTTTCTCCTCTTTCCAACTGGGAGATCACGTCGGGTTTGGTCACCGGCAGCCCTGCCGCTGGGGACAGAAAGGGGAAAGGACTGGGGACAGCGTTCCGTCCTAGGTGGGGAGGCTAAATCCGTCCAAATCCCAAAGCGCGTCACACAGCCGATCTGGGTTGGGAAGGGAAACGAGTTCTCTTGCCCCCTAGCCCACGGAGGGAGGAGGCTCTTCTAAGCAACGGAAGGGAAAGGAGTGAAGAGAACTGACAACCTCAGGGCAGCCACAGGAAGCTGGGAATACCTGTGGGCGGGGAGCACCTAAGTGACAGACAGTCGCACCCCAAATGATACACATTTTTGGCCCTTAAACAAAAACCAGGAAGGCAAAAGGGAGAAGGCAGAGGGGGCTCAGGAGGCAGCTGTCTAAACATGGAGATTCGAACCCCGGACTTCTCTCTCTCGGCTTCCGCTTCAGGGACACGCGTCTCTCGAGATGTGGGCAAGTGTCATTGAATGGGCCTTTCGGCCCTCCTAGCCACGGGCTTTCTATAGTCGTATTTCCTTTATTTCTTAATCTTTAATGAACCTCTAAAATATAATTCTTTTAGCAGAGAAACGAAACTTTCATCTGAACACGTCCTCACCCACAGAGACCAGGTTCTCGTAGTTCTCCAGCATCACCTCCCTGTACAGGCCCCGCTGAGCCGGGCTCAGGCGCCTCCACTCCTCCAGCGACAAGTCCACGGCCACGTCCCCGAAGGTCAGCGGGCGCTGAAACACCAACCACAGCCCCGCTGAGCGGGGACCGTCCCTCCCACTGTCCTGGGGTGACCCAGGAGGGGGTCTTAAAGCACCGAAGGCTTTTTCTTATCCAATAGCTGGGTCGGCAGAGGCAAGACAGGGCAGAGCTATGGCTGATGTGGCCCCTCGGCTTGTTAGCATCCCGGGTGAGGCCGAGAGCGAACAGCGTTTCCCAGAGAAGGGAGATCTTTCTTTTCTCATCCTCTTCTACGGCCTGGCCCCTTCGTCCCTGTATCCTGACTTGTGCAGCAAGCCTCCTAGGGCTCTATGCCCCCCCCCCCCAAGGCCCTGGAGATGGGGCGCTCAGGGTCTCCGAAACGTCACTAAGCTGCTGTCCCCCAGCCCAGGCTGGGCACATGGAGCCACGTCTTGGGGTGCTTGGCTCCTGGGACTCCAGGGTCTAATCGCAAGTCTGAGTCACCATCTGGGGGCTCCACAGCGACCTCCTGGCAGGGCTCATAGTGCTGGGAGGCCACAAGCCTTGGGTTCTCAGCTTTCTCATGTGTGAGATGGGGCTGGGGTCCTGGGCTCTGCCTCCTCTGGCCTACCCAACCCCGGGGCTGGCTCAGTCCTTCCTCTGTTCTGGCCTCCTGATGTGACTCTCCAGGGAGAAGAGAAACATCGCCGGGCTCAGGGGGTGACTCCCCGGCTAACTGTCTGGAATGATAACTGAAGAGGGAGGTCTTCCCAACTATCTTCCCAACACATGCATCGAGCTTCCAGGAACTCGCATGGCCATGAGAGAAGCTCCAGGAGACTCGGAAGTGGAACAGGAGACAGCCAAGGCCAGGACGTGGCTGTACTCCTCCTCACTCCCGCCCACTGAAGGCGAGGGATGGAGGTCTGCAGTCATGGGCTGTCTAGGAAGATGGCGCCCGAGCATGGGACTGTGGCTCCACCTGGAGGAATGACAGACCTCCCGGCCAGGTGTACCTTCTGATGACCAGAAGGAGTGGATTTGTTGGTTTATGGTCAAGATCAAGGGGTCAGAGGTCACAGAGAAGCTGAGCTCTTCGACAAGTATCAGGGCAGGAGGGGGGAGCCAGGGCAGCCCAGAAATGTAGCCAAAGCCAGCCAGCAGTGTGGGCAGTGTTAGCCAGCCCAGGCTCCCCAGGCCAGTGAGGCACGATTGCACTCCTCTGAGCACTATGGGACAGAGGCCAGCCTTGACAGGGCTGTCAATGGAGTCCAGGGACCAGCATGAGCTGCAGAATCCCCCAAGGGTGTGCAGTGGAAGAAGAACTAGAGGAGGATTCTGCAGAGGAGAATCCACAGTGGACAGCCAGGAGAATGAGGCAGAAGTCAGGCATGAAGCCTGAGCGGGGAGGGCCCAGCACCAGCTGTCTCTTCCAGACTGGCAGTAGCATCTGGTCTAAGAGCAAAGAGGCCTCTCCGACCCATCTGAGAGTGCGTGCCTGAGGGGGCCGGCCCAAACCCAATCCCAACGGCTACTTCAGCACAACCCAAGGAGACAGGGCTTGCAGGAAGGAGGGGGTGAGGGAACCTCTACTGTCTGCCCTCATCGGCCTCTACAGGGAGGACTGGGTCCAGTTCTGGGCGCCACAGTCCAAGAGGGTCCCCGGTACCCTAGACTGTGCAGAGGTCTTCAATCCAGAGCCGAATGAGGATGTAACCTGGGGAGGAGGCTCAGCAGAGGCACACCTGAATGAGGAGTTAACCTCCTTCTCTTTGGCCCCCGAGGGAAGGGCAGAACCCAAGGGGCTAACTCAGGCCAGGCCAGGACAAGCTTGGCTTTCCCAGGAGGGAATAAAGTGAGTTTCCTCCATAGAAGGTCTCTAAGCAGAGGTGGAATCCAGGCTGTTGTGGGGGTTTCCTCCAGGGGTGGGCGGGCATCCCCTCTGCCTGGCTGGACTCCTCTTGGGTCACGAGGGCCTTCTTTTTAGGCAGTGCCCACACTTAGTTGGGGTTCAGGGTTAGCACAGTGGGTTGGACGAGCCCAGGCAGTCCCTGAGATCTCTCAGCTCTGCCCTGGTCCTTCCACTCACGGGGCCCCACTTGGCATGAGGCTTGGCACCTCTAACGGAGCCTGCCTATCCTCTCCCTCGGGAGGAGGCGAAGGCCCTGGAAGTCAGAATCTGGACTCCTCACAAGCTCAGATTTAGAATGGGACAAACCACTCAGCCAAGGGCTGAAGCAAAGCAGGTGGCGGCCACATCTGGCCCTCGGCCGCTGCTGGCACGCTGAAATGGAACAGGGGTAACCAACATGTGGCCCAGGAGCTCGAAAAAGCAGGGGAGCCAGGCTTCAGCCATGCACATGGCCCAAGTGTTCTGGGGGAGTAACTGCGGATCACTTAGACGAGCCAAGCCCGTCCGAGAACAGAGAAGGGCGATGACTCACCTGGAGCCTGACTGGCAGCCATCCAGAAGTCATTCCTTCCTCTGGGCTCCTGTCCTGGGGAAGGGCAGGGTCTGGGGAAGAGATCAGAGTGAGGAAGGCCACCAGAGATCCCCTGGACTCCCAAGCACCGTCCCCACCAGCCAGTCTCCAAACCCTTCTGTGTCTACCACGTGCTGCCCCGAGGGCTCCAGGCACTCAAAAAGGAGTGTGGTGTGGGCCGGGTGTGCTCCAGAGGCGGCTCCCCTCACCTCCTGCTCACGCTCCATCACATTCTCCCCAGCATTTTGGGTGGTTCTGAAATGTCTGAGGGACAGATACTGGTCACAAAGATTTTGTTCTCCCAATCAATCACTCCCCTTCTTATGCTACTTGCATTGATTTTGTTCTTGCAGAAGTGTTTGGTTTTTTAATTTTATGTCATCAAACTCATCCATTTTAGCTTTTGTGATGACTCCTATCAATGACTTGTAAAGAATGATGCCCCCTGGCTTTAGCTGCAAAAATGTTCTGGTTTCATTCTACTCTGAACCTTTTATGGTGTGGCCTTCAATATTCAGCTCATGCATGCATTTTGACTAGTGTGGCATAAGGCACAGGTCCAACCCTAACTTGCCTCAAAGTTCTTTCTAGGTTTCCCAGCAGCTTCAGCTAACATGGAGTTGAGTTCACATTGCTGCATTTAAATAAGTGTATTTATTCCCACGTGCTCTTCTCTTTTTAAACCAGTGCCAAAACAAGGGGGAGGTTATATCTTTAGAGCATAAGGAGAAGCTTGAGAGATGCTCTTTTGTATTTGTATCTCCAGGATTTTGCCCAGGTCTGGCACACAGGAGGCGCATCAATCGACGTTTGCTTCTTATTCTCTTGTATTGAACCTGTTGCACTAAGATTACTCCAAGTGAGACAAACACAAAAGGACACAATTTTGCAGTTTCATCTCCCAACTAGCAAATTGGCCAAGAAGCCGGAAGACCACACGAGCCAAGCTGGAGAGGCTGCCGGAGGAGCTGTGACTTCTTCAACCATTCTGGAAAGAAGTTTAGAATTAGAGATGAAATGTGCCTACAATCCCCCAGAGACCCCTTTGGGCAGAAAGTGAGGTCCCAACGAGGGCCAAAGAGTTACCTCCTTGAGCAATGGAGGTGCACGAAAGGCACAGAATATTCCTGGGAGTTAAGGAAAGATAACCGGGAGGGTAGAGACGTGTGGGAAGATGAAGGCAGCAGAAGTAGGAAAAGAAGAGGCATTCAATGGTCAAATGGGGATAATACTAGCCCCTGCCTCACCTGGCACACAGTGGGCGCTCTGATAAGGGGGTCATTTTAAAACACGTACCAAAATTACAAGAATGGGAAATAGCAAAAAAACGGAAAGACGTATTACTACAACGACCAAGCTTGGCCCCAAATCTCCCTTCCTCCTTTATCACAACAGAAGTGGGGTACCGTGGGTATGTAACATGGCATATGCTACGGTGGGCTGACACTGAATTGTGCTGTTTCTCCCTTTTCATTTGTTTAAATTCTTTATTATAAGGGATGCCTTTCTAGGGAGGGATATATTTGGAAACGAGACGATGGAAACAAAGATATTCCTTTAAAAAATGGTTTTAAGGAGATACGTATCCAAGATAGAAGAAAGAACCAGCAACAAAGGGAGACTGTAAGTGTGGCTGGTCCTATAAATGAGGGGGCAGCCGTGCAGACCCTGGCTGGGAGCTGCAGTCAGTGAGGGATGCTAAGGAAAAAAGGGTTGGAGGAAGGCAGAGGAAATGGCAAAAGGGGGAGGCAGAACCATTCCATCCTTGAGCAGGCACTTAATGGCATTAGATTGTGCTTCTGTTTCCTATCAGAGAAAGACTTTCACCTGGGGGTGGGAGGGGATCAACACTTAGTTATATAGGACCTACTATGTGCCAGCCCCCATGCTAAACGCTGCACAAATATTCTCTCCCATTTGATCCTTACAATACCCTGACGAGGTGGGTGCTCTGTTACTCTCATTTTACAGCTGAAAAAAACTGAGGCAAAAAGGGTGGCGCAAAGTGAATGCTTCAGACATTTTTTCCATTTGTTTGCCAAAGGTGATAAAGTACTAGGTAAGCCTCTGAAGTCTGTACTTTTGTTTTTATTTTTTATTTTTAGAGGCAGCTGACAAGCTGATAGAGCACCAGGCTAGAGGCAGGGAGATTTGAGTTCAAATTCAACCTCAGATATATAACAGCTCTAGGATTGCAGGCAAGCCTGCCTCCGTTTCTTCATCTGTAAAATGGTGATCAAGACCCCCTTTATACAGTGCTTAAGGAATGGTTGTTCCCTTCCTTCACCTCTGAAAGGAGACGGAGACAGGAAAGGCACAAGCAGCAACCGAACAGTACCAGGCGGCTTTAACTGGCCTTGCCCAGCCAGAAACCCCCAACCGATACTGGGGAAGGTGTCTCTCTGAGGGCTTGGCTGGCTTTGGCAAGAACGGAGGCAGTTCACAGACATGCGGAGAGCCCATGCTGTGTGTGCTGGGCACTCAGCTAAGTGCTGGAGGGGTGTAAAGGGCCCCCTCCCTGCCCCCCCCCCCCCCCCCCCCCGTTTGGGGACTTCTGGGCCCTGGGCACTCAGCTTGGGCGTGTCCTGGCTGCTCCCAGGGGGAGCCCCTTTTCTTGTAAGCTCTTACCTTGGGTCTTAGTATCAATTCTAAGACAGAAGAGCAGTAAGGGCCAGGCAAACAGGGTCAGGTGACTAGCCCAGGGTCACACACCTCCCTCTAGGGCTGCCCCTGTGGTGCCTCACTTTCCACTGCAGAGCTGACTGGAGGCTTTGGCCTACCTAGAACCTCAGCCGGGGAGAGCCGAGACAGAAGGAAACCTGGCGACCTCCCAGGCTCCAGCCCATCCAGGTTGAGGATTCCTGTCCATATAAACACTGGACGGGTCTGCAGCGAGATCTCCAAGGACCGCGTGAGTGCATAGAGAGCACTATGTGGCACTTCCCGCGGGATCTGCAGCTGGGCGTGGTTCCTCCTCCCTCCCTCCCGCCCTCAGACACAGCCCTGGCACCCGCGGCCCAGCCTGAGGCCAAGCACCGCTGGGCTGCCCCTGGGCGCTGCTGCGGACCTCGGCGCCATCTTTGTGGAGGTAGGTCTCGGCTCTAGCTGCCAGATCCAATAGCCGAGCGAGGAGTTGAGAGAAACTATCCCGATGTGGCTGCAGAGGACGCCGACTGCCGTCGTCATTTCCGTTGGGTTCGACTCATCCCGAGGGTTTGGCGGGTTTTCTTGGCGCAGATGCGGAGGGGGTGGCCGTGCCTTCTCACTTCCGGTGCTGCCTGAGCTCGAGGGCCCCCGGGTAGGAGGCGCCTGACTCGGTCCGGGCTCTACCCACTGCCCCACCTGGCTTCATACAAATCCTGTCCACCCTGGTCTAAATATGGACGTTGTCGCAGAGGCGTCTGTATTCCTAGAGGTTGGGGGAAGGACGCTCCGGCTGTCTTCCGTGCCCCTACGTTGATACAGACGGATCTCGAGAGGCGCCCGTAGGCGAGGGCGCTGGCATACCCGCAGCCTCTCTCGGGCCAGGCGGGCTAAGAGCCGCCCTCCTGGTCAGCTCTCCCAGGCTTCCTGGCTGCTGTCCAGAGTGGCGGCTCCTGCCCAGCATCCATTGACTCCCGCTGTGGCCCCGCCTCACTCTCCCAGCCACACCTCCCCGCCTCCAGGCTCCGCTGGTGTCCGCACTGCCCCACTGCTCCCGGGTCAGCCAGGGGGGCCTCCCACAGCCCTCCAGCTCTGCAGCCCTGCGCCCTCGCTCCATCTTGGGCCCGGCTGGCCGGGGCCCATTTCTCAGACAGCGTCTGTCTCATGCCCTCCCTGGGGCTTGAGGCGGGGCTTTGGGGCCTGCTTGGTCCTCCCAGGGCTCTGTCCTGTGCCAGGGTGTGGGCACAGCGCTATGCCCAGGCGAGGCCAGAAGGTGACTGGGGGATGCCCCCCTTGGCCCTCATCGGTGCCTGCAGGGTGACCCTGGGCCGGTCACGGCACACCAGAGGCTCCCCCCATGGCCGCTGTGAGGGTCAAAGGGGGCACCGAGTCCCTACTCATGTGGGAACATCCACACGGGCTGTGACTCCTCCCACACCTTCTCCACGTCAGGGGAGGGAGCCAAGGAGAGCTCTGTCCCCCGTGGGCCCATCTGATGCTTCAAACCCCAGTGGGGGGCGGGAGCGGAGTGAGCCTGGAAGGACGCCTGGGCACAGCCTGGCCAAAGGCTCAGAGGCTGCCCATAGAGCCGGGGTTCTGAAGACGCAGAGCCTGAGAAGGCAGTGAGGGGCGTTATGTGCCCAGAAAGGGCTCGGGGGCGACCTGAGCTGTCACACAAGCCCGGCGTTCATCTGAGTCTCCTGGCATCAAGCGACATTTAGGCCAGCACCGTCCACGTGCCAGAGGCCGGGATGGAGTAAGAGAGGCCCGAGCTGCCCACACAGAGCAGCCGAACCTCTGCTCAAGAGCTGCCTCGACCCCTCCCTCGGCCGTCTCAGTCCCTACCCTTCTACTCGGTCTAAGGGCTGAGTCTCTGCGCATGCTCATTCTCTCCTCCTTTGGTCGCCCACATTCCTGTGGGTATGGGGCTAGGAAACTTTTGCGCATGCTCACTCTTACCCCCTCCTTTGGTCGCCCACGTTCCTGAAGTGGTCGGATACGGAGTCTCTGCGCATGCTCGCTCAGCCCCCCACCCGCGTCCTCAGTTCCCTGTCTTACTCGAAGCTGCCAAGGTAATGCGCATGCTCACTATCACCCCTACTACGGCCTCCCCGAATCCTAGATGTTTGGCTACAGACCATCTGCGCATGCTCATCCCCCCACCTTCTGTAAAAACTTCATGCCCTGAGGGTCAGTCAGACTGCAGAGTCTCTACGCATGCTCAATCTCACCCCGCTTTTGTGGTCGCCCATATTCCAGATGGTCAGTCTGGCCGCGGAACCTCCGCACATGCTCAGTCTCACCCCCTCCGGAGATAGCCCACATTGCAGATAGTCTGGCCGCAGAGCTTCTGCGCGTGCTCAGTCTCTTTTATAAACGCATCTGGGCCCTCACTGCCAGGCCCACTGAGAAACTTCTGCGCATGTTCAGTCGCACTCCTCCGAAGTTCGCCCACGTTCCGGATGGTCAGGCCGACTGCGGGGGGTAGCGGGAGTCTACGCATGCTCAGTCCGCGCCTCTGACTTCTCCAACCCTATCTCGGTTTGGGAGCTCCCCTCCTACTCAGCTCTCCATCCTTCAGCTCCATTCTTCTCATTCCCCGCCCTAGCTCCATGCGTGGCTCCCATGCTGCCCATTTTCCCTCCCGATCCCACCTCTAACGCCGCACGCTAGGCTCACCAGCTGCGTTCTCGAATGGCGGCCCCATGCCGCACACAGGCGCACCGAGGATGCCCCGACCAATCAGAGCCCTCAGTACCTTTCCCAACCCACCAGTCACGGACCCAACTCGTCCGGTCCCGCCCTGAGAGCTGGGCTGTGCTGGAGCCAGCTCGGCCGATGGCTAAATCCTCCCTGTGAGCATTTTGTTGGGAAACGAGCAAACGCTCGGAGTCCGAGCTTTATTTGTTGTTCAAAGCGATGGAGAAACTGTCAGCAAATCAAACTTAACGGTGCGTGGGTGCATCTTGGGGGAGGCGGAGAGCTGGTTGTTAAACATTTACCAGTAAAGCAGAGGCTCTCCTCAGGTGCCAATACTCTGCCCAGACCAGCTGCATTTCCTCCCAAAAGGGTAAGAATGAGCGAAACGTGAGCACTTCTTCCAACTTTCTGCCCTAAGAAATGTGCTCCTGCCAATACACCGAATACCCGGTCCCCCTCTCCACTCCGAGGTCACGGGACAAAAACGGGGCTCTCAGGCCTTACAGAGGAGAACATCGAGGCAGAGAGGTTAATGCTTTACCCAAGGTCACCTGCTCGCGAGATTGGATTCCAGCTCCTCTCCCACAAACTCCTGGTACTGTCCCTGACTTGCAGCCCCCGGCCCTGGAACGCTCTCCCTCCTCCTCCTCCTCCTTGCTCCTGGCTTCCTTCAGGTCCCACCTTCTAAAGAAGCCATTCTCCATTCCCTATAGCGTCCCAGTGCTCCCCTCTGTGGATGATTTCTCATTTCTCCTGCATTTGGTTTGCTTGTACATGTTTCTTTGCATATTGTCTCCCCCATTAGACCAGGAGCTCCCTTGGAACAAATCATCTTTGGTTCCTTTAAAAAATGAATTTTTAGTTGAGGTTTCGTGTTTGACATCACCATCGTTACCCCAAACATCCCCCCCTTCCCCTCCTAGAGAGGATCCCATATAACAGAGTACTTTGATTTTTTTTTTAAACTCTCACCTTCCATCTTGGAGTCGATGCTGTGTATTGGTTCCAAGGCAGAAGAGTGGTAAGGGCTGGGCAATGGGGGTTAAGTGACTTGCCCAGGATCACACAGCTGGGAAGTGTCTGAGACCAGATTTGAACCCAGGATCTCTTGTCTCTGGGCCTGACTCTCCATCCACTGAGCTACCCAGCTGCCCCAACAAATAGTATTTTTAGAGAGAAAAAAAAGCAACCAGCATTCCTGGTTCATACATGAAATTATAAGCCATGGGTGACACCTGGGGACCTCTTCCCTCCAGAAGGGGTGGCTTCTCGCACCTCTAGGAATCCCCTTTGATCTTTGTATGCCTGTTCTTTCTGTGTGCACTGCTGCAGTCACTGTCTCACTCCTGGCTCATTTCGCTCTGATTTCATTCCTGGAGATGCTTCTCTGCATGTGTTCTTAGAGCACACACCCCATTACCTTCATTTACCACCTTTGTTTGGCCGTTCTACAACTGATGGATATTTACCTTGTTTCCAGTGCTCAGAGCGCTTGGGGATCCTTTTTTAGTGATGGAGCCCTGAAGTATAAGCTCAGAAATGGAGGCTCTAGTTCAAGGGGAATAATTCCACACCTTCACCAACAACATATTAGAGATCCTAAGGAAAAAGACCTGTACAAGAACATTCCTAGCTGCGCTCTTTGTGGTGGCCAAAATTGGAAACTGAGGGGATGCCCTTCCATTGGGGAGTGGCTGAACACATTGTGGTATATGTTGGTGATGGAATTCTATTGTGCCCAAAGGAACAATGAACTGGAGGGATTCCACGTGACCTGGGATGACCTCCAGGAAGGGATGCAGAGCGAAAGGAGCAGAAAGAGGAGAACCTTGTACACAGAGACTGAGACACTGTATTCATGGGGTACTTTAAGGTTTATATGATGTCCTAGAAACATATCACTTGGTACTCAGAAGAGGGAGTTATGATGCTATTTTTATCCCCATTTTACAGATGAGGAAACTGAGGCACATGGGGTTAGATGAGTTGTCTAGGGTCACTCAGTACGCTTTTGAGGCTGGATTTGAATTCAAGTCTTGCTGACTCCAGGTCCTGTGATCTCTACCCTCTGTGTAACCATGCTACCTCTAGTTGATAATCTTTCTGTCAGGAAGTAGGGATGTTCTTTGGAATCACAGTCAGTCATGTTATTGATCAGAGTTCTTAAATCTTTGAAAATTGATTTTCTTTCCCATGGCATTGTTATGGGACAGCTAGATAACAACGAGTGTCTCAGGCCTGGAGTTAGAAGGAACTGAGTGCAAATGTGACCTCAGACACTCGCCAGGTGTTTGACCCTGGATAAGTAATTACACCCAGTTGCCCGGCTCTTGCTGCTCTTTCGCCTTAGAACCGATGCTAAGAGGAAGGCCGATGGCGCGGCTGCTGTGTCCTTTACACCCCTGGCGTGGTTCACTTCTCCGCCTCGCCCGTCAGTGAACAGAGGAGCCTTGGTGTGATCAGATGGCAGACACGTGGTCCTAGTCATGCTAAAAGAGAAGACGTCGGACACCTGAACGGGTGGCCCCGAATCCCCCAAACCAGGCAGAATAAAAGGAAGAAGGCCACGAACCCAGCAGCAGCAGCAGCAGCGAGAAGTGTCACCGGGATGGAATCGCCTGTAGCTGTGGGGATTACAGTGGAATAGCAAATGCATTCCTCTCTGCGTCCCCGGCACTGGGCACTCGTGACAACACCGAGAAAGAAAATGGAGATGAAGTCCTTAGCGAAACCCTGGTGGGTCTCTGGCTT
Organism: Monodelphis domestica; assembly: GCF_027887165.1. NCBI lineage: Eukaryota > Metazoa > Chordata > Mammalia > Didelphimorphia > Didelphidae > Monodelphis > Monodelphis domestica. The sequence continues at coordinate 437,372,333 of NC_077230.1, read as the reverse complement.
AACAGTCGTTTCCATACCGCTAAAATGACCAGAGAAGCAATCAGTGCAGACGACCGACCACACAGCAGCCAAACGGCCCTGTTTCAAGGCAAACACCCGAAGAGGATAGCTATCGTGGGCAGGACATTTTAACGTCGAGGAAACACATCCTGGAAAAGAACATCCATTTCTGCCAAGAAAAACCCATCCTGGACTAAAGTGTCTGAGGACCACCTCAAACTGTCATTGCTCAGACGTGCAGACGGGCGTTTTAAATGAAAACTCATGCTTGTTTCTCAGTCTAACATTCTTGTGCTACAGAAGGCCACAAACTCGATTGCTTCCAATTCCTTAGCAGTGGGGCAAGGAAGCATAGGTAGCGAGCGGGCTCAGTGGATTGAGAGCCAGGCCCGGAGACGGGAGGTCCTGGGTTCAAATCTGGCTGCAGACACTTTCCAGCTGTGTGGCCCTGGGCAAGTCACTTAATCCCCACTGCCTAGCCCTTACCTCCCTTCTGACTTAGAACTAACATGCATTATTGATTCCAAGACATTTTAAATTTAAATTTTAAAAATATTTTTCTATGTTTACATTTTTTTTAACTTTTCCCTCCTCTCTTCCCTCCCCACTCCCAGATCCAATGCTCATGTAAGAAGTTTAGTTTTGATGAACCAATGAATTAGGATGATGTCCAGCATTGAACTGCCTGATTCACACTTGGAAAAATTGACTATGATCTTTGTTTAGATCAAGTATTTGAGGAACTTGTTTTTGAGGAAGTATTGTTTGAACCGGATGTGGAGGAAGAAGAGAATAATGTGCAATTGGTTTACTCTCCAAGAAACTGAAGCTCTCATCCACACTGCAGGTTATCAAACAGATTATGGATGCCAATCCTAACATTAATAGAAGCCTGCCTATCTGATTGTCTAAAATGGTAGAAGGGGAAATGACAAATGTGAAAATGGAGACGCTAATACATTGTTGGTGAAACGGAAAATATTCTGGAAAGCAATTTGGAAGTTTGGGTACAAGTCCACCCAATCAACAGTGTATAATCTTTATGACATGTTCTGGTAGCGTCTTTGATTGTATTTTGTTTAACTAGTTCCCATCAATGTTCATTAGGGGTAGGGGTCTATAGTTCTTTTTCTCCTTAGAAATTTAATAGGCCCCTGTTCTTTTCCATTTTTTCATAGAGACTATGTAACATTATGACTAAGCTTACTCTGAAAGTTCTATAGGATTTGCTTATACATTGTGAGAACAAATCCCAAAATCTGAAATAGTTTTAGAAAGAAATTTATTAGGTCATTTGGTAGAGGAGAATAAATCAGAAAGAAGGGGCGGCTCCTCTCTCCCAGGGCACTGGAAGGCTTATCTATTTCGGATTTAGACAAGGGTACCTGCATGCAAACCACATGTATGCAGTTAAACAGTTTTGATAAGAAGGCAGCTTGAAAGCAAGCCGATATCAGTAAGTGAAAACATTCAATAAAATTTGGGCAAAGCCAAAATACAAGTGGAATCCAAAACACAAAGTGGGATGGAATCAAAAAAAGACTGGTATAGAGAATCCAAACTAGAGTGTTTGGGTGAATCCCAAACCCAGGGATCCCACATTCATTGTAGCTATCTCCAACATTCCCAAAGGTCGGGGTGATATTCTGAGTTCAAATAATCTTGAAGTTATGTGAAATTAGAGTTAAAGAGCATAATAATTGATAACCAATAATTCACAAAATCCATCTAGTTCCAGGTTTGCCACCCTTCCTTTGGGAGTTCATATATAGCTTGTTTAATTTCTTTTTTCCTCTGTAATTGCATTAGATCCTATCTTTTTTGTTATGCTAATTTGGGCATTTTTCTGAGAGAATGTGACATTTGTCCATTTCATTTCGGTCTTCAGGTTTGTTGGTATGTTATTGTCCAGAATTGTTTTTAACTTTTCCTTTAATTTCTTCATTTTTTGCAAATTTACATTTTCTATCCTAATAATTTGGTTTCCTTACCTTTAAAAAATCAAATTAGCTAAAATCTATTTGAGATTCCTAAATTAAAACACTTTATTTTTATTTATGAATTCAATGTATAGATTTTTTCTCTTTCCATTTTGTTAATCTCTTCTTTGATTTTCCAGATTTCTATTTTGGTGTTTGTTCTTTTTTAAACCCATATCTTCTGTCTTAGAGTTGATATTAAGTATTAGTTCCAAGGCAGAAGAGCAGTAAGGGCTAGGCAATGGGGGTTAAGTGACTTGCTCAGGATCACATAGCTAGGAAGTATCTGAGATCAAATTTGAACCCAGGACCTCCTGACTCCTGGATTTCTACTGAGTCACCTATATGACTGAGCTATATAAGGATATGGCCATTTTTTAAAAATGCCATCTATAGCTGAGAAATATACCTAAATCTGTACTATATTTGTATCTCTCTTTGCCCATCAATATATTTAAACATATTCCTTATTCCCTTTAATCACCAGATATCTAACTTTTCTAAAATTCCATTCAGGGCAGCGAGGTAGCACAGTAGATAGAATGCTGGAGCAGGATTCAGGAAGACCCATCAGAACCCATCTTCCTGAGTTCAAATCTGGCCACAATTCCTCCTGATTAGAGAAATACAAATTAAAACTCTGAGGTACCATCTGATGTCATACATAATAAAGGAAAATAGTAAAAGTTGGAGGGAATGTGGCATTGCTGGTGGAGTTGTGAATTGATTTGATCATGTTGGAAGGCAATTTGGAATTATGCCCAAAAGGCTAAAAAAGAATGCATGCCCTTTGATGCAGCAATACCACTATAAGGTCTGTATCCCAAAGGGATTAAAAAAATTTGTTTTAATTAAAATTAATTTATTTAGTCAATTTAGAACATTATTCCTTGGTTACAAGAATCATATTCTTTCCCTCCCTCCCCTATTCCCACCCTTCCCATATCTGACACACAATTTCATTGGGTAATACATGTGTCCTTGATCAGAACCCATTTGCATGTTGTTGATGCACTAGGGTGATTATTTAGTCTACATGCCCAGCCATATCCTCTTGTCCCATGTAATCAAGCAGTTGTTTTTCTTTAGTGTTTCTGCTCCCACAGTTCTTTCTCAGGATGTGGACAGTGTTCTTTCTCATAAGTCCCTCAGAATTGTCCTGGATCATTGCATTGCTGCTAGTAGAGAAGTTCATTACATTCGATTGTACCACAGTGTATCTGTCTCTGTGTACAATGTTCTTCTGGTTCTGCTCCTTTCGCTCTTCATCAGTTCTTGGAGGTCCTTCCAGTTCACATGGAATCCCTCCAGTTCATCATTCCCCTCAGCACAATAGTATTCCATCACCAATATATACCACAATGTGTTCAGCCATTCCCCAATTGAAGGGCATCCCCTCATTTTCCAATTTTTTGCCACCACAAAGAGCGCAGCTATGAATATTCGTCCATATGTCTTTTTCCTTATTATCTCCAGAGAGATTTTTTAAAATGGGAAAGGACCTGTTTGTACAAAAATATTTATAGCTCAAATCTGGCCTGACAATTACCAGCTATGTGATTCTAGGCAAGTCACTTAACCCTGTTTGCCTCTATTTCCTTTCTATAAAGTGAGATAAAGAAGGAAATGGAAAACCACTCCAGTGTCTTGGTCAAGAAGACCCCAAATGAAAAGTTTTTGTACAAACAAAACCAATGTAACTAAAATCAGAAGGGTAGCAACAAATTGGGAAATAATCTTCATAAAAAACCTCTGACAAAGGTTTAATTACTCAAATTTACAAAGAGCTACATCAATTGTACAAAAAATCAAGCCATTTTCCAATTGATAAATGGGCAAGGGACATGAACAGGCAGTTCTCAGCCAAAGAAATCAAAACTATTAATAAGCACATGAAAAAGTGTTCTACATCTCTTATAATCAGAGAAATGCAAATCAAAACAACTCTGAGGTATCACCTCTCACCTAGCTAACATGACAGCTATGGAAAGTAATGAATGCTGGAGGGGATGTGGCAAAGTGGGGACACTAATTCATTGCTGGTGGAGTTGTGAATGGATCCAACCATTCTGGAGGGCAATTTGGAACGATGCCCAAAGGGAGCTAATAGACTGTCTGCCCTTTGATCCAGCCATAGCACTGCTGGGTCTGTACCCCAAAGAGATAATAAGGAAAAAGACTTGTACAAGAATATTCATAGCTGCGCTCTTTGTGGTGGCCAAAAATTGGAAAATGAGGGGGTGTCCCTTGACTGGGGAATGGCTGAACAAATTGTGGTATATGTTGGTGATGGATACTATTGTGCTAAAAGGAATAATAAAGTAGAGGAATTCCATGGAGACTGGAACAACCTCCAGGAAGTGATGCAGAGAGAAAGGAGCAGAACCAGGAAATCATTATACACAGAGACTGATACACTGTGGTACAATAGAAGGTGATGGACTTCTCCATTAGTGTCAATGCAATGTCCCTGAACAATCTGCAGGGATCTAAAAAACACTATCCACAAGCAGAAGATAAACTGTGCAAGTAAAAACACCAACGAAAAGCAACTGCTTGACTACAGTTATTGAGGGGATATGACTGAGGAGAGACTCTAAATGAACACTAATGCAAATACCAACAACAGGGAAATGGGTTCGAGTCAAGAACACTCGTGATACCCAGTGGAATCGTGCGTCGGCTATGGGGGTGGGGGGAGGAAAAGAAAATGATTTTTGTTTCCAATGAATAATGTTTGGAAATGACCAAATAAAAATTAAAAAAAAAAAGAAGACCCCAAATGGGGTCATGAAGAGTTGACCATGACTGAAAAATCCCTGAACAACAAAAAAATCCTTTTAGGTTCTTGAATTCTTTCTTTCTTTTTTTTTATTTATCTGCTAGATTTGGATGGGTCTGAAAGGGTCAGTCAGTAAAGGGGCATTTTTAAGCACCTACTATGTGCCAAGCACTGTTAAGTGCTGAGGGGGGAAAAATGAGGGAAAAGACAATCTCTGCTCTCAAGGAACAAGAGGTGAGGTGTTAAGACTAGAGAGGAGGAAGTGAAGCAAGTAGTGAAGGGCTTGAACACCAAACAGATTTTGTATTAGCTCCTAGAGGTGATAGGGAGCCATTGCCAGAACTGAGTAAGGAGTGACATGATCAGATGTAGTTTAGGAAGATCACTTTGACAAATCAGTGGAGGATGGAGTCAAAGGATGAGATGCTTGTTTGTGGCTGCAGCAGGCTATTGCTGTGGTCCAGATGTGAGCTGATGAGGGCTGGCAGCAGAGTGGTAGCAGGGTCAGAGGAGAGGAGGAGGAATATTGGAGACAAGTTACCAAGGCTAAATTGACAGGCCTTGGCAACCGCTGGGATATGGTGCATGAGGCAGAGGAAGCAAGGCTGATTCCTGGGATTGGGAAAAGCCATCCCCCTCCCAGGTGCTGCTTGGCTTCAAAGTTTTAATGCTTCTCCTTTTCTTGCTTGCTTTTATCTAGCTGATTCTTCCTGCTTAAGTTGTTAAATAGTTAAGTAAAATCCCACTTAAGTCGCCTTTCCTTTAACTCTTCCATTTTAGCTTTCATTTTCTGTCCTTTTCTCTAAACATTTCTTTCCCTCCTTTGTTTCATTATTTCTTTCCTTTGTACTCCTGACCAAATTCTTTGATCTACGACTCGTGCTTTCCTCCTTCTTGATTTAGTCTCTGTTTCTCTTGGAATGAAAACTTTTAAGGTATCTAGTTTGGGTTCCTTCTAAAAAGAACCTTCTGTGTTTGCCTTGTAGATTGTGCCCCCTGCATCCCTTTCTTTCCCTCTTAGAAATATCAATTCCTGAAGGTAACTGTATGGCTCAGTAGATTGAGAGCCAGGCCTAGAGGCGGGAGGTCGGAGGTTCAAGTGTGGCCACAGACACTTCCTAGCTGACCTAGTGACCCTGGGCAAGTCACTTAACCCCCATTGCCTAGCCCTCACCACTCTTCTGCCTTAGAACCAATACACAGTATTGATTCCAAGATGGAAGATAAAGGTTAAACAAACCAACCCAGAACAGTAATTCCTACAGTTTTAGCAGGGATGTTGCCTCAGCTAGCAAATCTGAAGCTGAATTTGAACTTTAGTCCTCTTGACTATAGATCCGACTCTATCCACCTAGCTGCCTGCTTGATTTTTCATTCTATTACTTAGATGCTCTTTTATCATGTGCATATATAAAATATTCAAGTTATTTAATTGCCCACAATTCCTTTAAGCCATTTCCCTCCTGATCTCTTCAAGCCAAGTTTACTTTTTACTCTTCTTTTGCATGAATTCTCAATTGCTTCACCTGAAGCGTAAATTCTACTCCATTCCATTTTATTTTATTTTAAAACCCTCACCTTCCATCTTGGAGTCAATACTGTGTATTGGTTCCAAGGCAGCAGAGTGCTAAGGGCTAGGCCATGGGGGTTAAGTGATATGCCCAGGGTCACCCAGCTGGGAAGTGTCTGAGGTCTGATTTGAACCCAGGACCTCCCCTTCTAGGCCTGGCTCTCCATCCACCGATTCACCCAGCTGCCCCCTCCATTCCATAAAACTTGACAAATCTGCTCCAGGATGGACTCTATCCTCTTCTTTTATCCCATTCATCATTACTAATACTTAATTTTCCTCCATCATCTCTCTCTTCCCTTCACCCCCCCCACCTCTCTTTACTTGGGTGATAGAAAAGAAGGAATGTGACTGCTATCAGTGATACGTCTCCCCTCAGTCAGGCCCCGACTCCATTTCCATTTTAATCCTCCCCTGAATCCTGAAGCTGGATTCAACTCAGAAGTGGAAGTCTATTTTCCTTGGACTATTCCACCAATAAGAGGTTCTCTCTTAAACTCTGACTCTTCCCATCCATGCCTGTCTCCCCGTTGGGTTTAACATCTCCCCTGACCGTCTTCTCACTCTGTTCCAACATTTTTTTCCTGGTTCAGAGGAGAGTGAGCTTCATACTATGTCTGCTCCCTCTGCGACCCTTGAAGACATTAGGACTCTTGGGAACCTTTTCCCCTGGGTAAGAAAGCCAGCAAGTCTTCATCATTACAGCCCCTTTCAATTATTCCGATGAATTCGCCCATCTGGATTTTATCTGTATTCTATATCTGTATTATATCTGTATTGAAGTTTCTCATGAAGACCACCTTTCAGATCCTTTTCCATTAGGTCCATTTTTCTCCTCTAGAATCAGGCTGACTAAAGAACCATTATTCTTGGTTGTAAACATATATATTTTGCCATTGGGAATATTGACATGACTATTCCATTTCCTTAATAATAACAAATATCAAGTCTTGTGTGATCCTGACTGGTTCATTAGTATTGGATGCATGCAGGTTTGGGGTTCTGGATTTGGGGCACAACATTCTTGGGAGTTTTTCTTCTGGAGTTCCTTTAAGGAAGTGACTGGTGGATTCATTCCATTTTCCCTTTGTCTTTTGGTTTTAATAGAGCCGTGCTGTTATCTGATTTTCTTTAATGTTTTCCAGGCTTTGTTATTGTTTTCTGGAGGGGAGCTCTGGATGGGCCAAAGACTTAGCTCATCTTTCTTGCTTGCTTTCTAGAGCACTGGGTTTCATGACTGTGCTTATTGTAGTTTCACTTTGAATTTCTTGATCACTACTTACTCTAGTGTTCTTCTTAGATATCGCAAGAGTATGTTTGATAATGGTGGGCTCCTCTGTGACCATACAGCAATCCTCAAAAGAGATTTCATTTCCATGTTTCAAGGGACGCACCCAAATCTACTTATCATCCTCACCTACCTGACACGAGTAGGCCTGTGCATCCTCCCATCATTTTGAGTGTCTATATGCATGAACAACTATACTTGATTTGCTATACTGATCTCCTCAGGCCTGTAGGACAGATGGTATGGTTGGAGAAACGTCATCATTAAGTCTGATGCATAGATGGGGCTCCATATTCCAGTGTCTTAAATCATTACTTTGCAAATATGATCTCATGTTGTCCTCCCAAACCTGCGAGGTAGGTGCTATTTTTATCCCCATTTTGCAGATAAGGAAATGGAGGCAGTGATCTGTCCAGGGTCACAGTCTCAGGCTGAATTTGAACTCAGGTCTTCTTCCTCACTCCAATGGATTCAATACACTATAGCCACTGTACCACCAACTGCCAGAAGTGGAACGAACTTGAGAATGGTTTTGACTTGCATTTGTTATTCTTAGTTGTTGGGAGCATCATATCTGTGGAGTTTCAAATCCTTCCTTTGAGAACCCGTCATCAATGTCTTTTTTCCACTTCTCGGAGGGAAGGCTCTTGGTTTTCTGCATTTCTGTTGGTTGCCTTATCTTAGCTACCAGGGAGAGAGAAAGAGAGGCAGTGAAGGGCAAGAGCCAGTGAGTGAGAGTAAGAGAGGGGTTAGAAAGAGAGAAGTTTCGCACTTGTTCCCAGTATTTATTGAGGGTTTTAGGAATGTATATGTCACATGACATAGGTTTTAACATTGGTTGAGTTGACAATGACGAGATCAAAGAGGTGGAGTTTAATCCATCCCGCTTTGCAAATGAGTGTACTCCACACTGAGGGCTCTAATAGAACCGTCCTATGTTAATGACAGTACTCAGAGCTGAGGCAGCGTGGCTGTCCACTCCCAGCCCAAGAATTTGCCCAACCCTGGCTAGTCCCCTGAACTGTCCCTATTACACAATGACCATTAGGAGGTCTGACCATGTGTTTGGTGATACAATATCAATACATCAGTCATACTTCCCAGATGCTAACATGCCTGGTATGCTACATTTTTAAAGGCAATGGCAGAAAGTGGAATTGCAGTGGAGGCTGAAGAAACTCTTCCTACAAACGTTGATTGAAGGACTTTAAAAATTGAGTCCAACCGGCCATAAAATCGTAAGAGAGGTAGTCGGAGCATTCGAGAATGTAAAAGCTACATATCCTGATGTTCTGATGAAAGTGAAAAAGATGGATTCATTGATCCCTAAAATATGAATGTGGTTGAAACAGGCTTATTTTGGGAAAGGATGCCTCCTAAAACTTACATTTCTTTTAAGCTTTTAAACCCTTACCTTCTGTCTTAGAATTGTATCAATTCCAAGACAGAAGAGCAATAACGGCTGGGCAACTGGGGTTAAGTGACTTGCTGACTTGCCCAGAGCTAGAAAGTGTCTGAGGCCAGATTTTAATCCAGGACTCCCTGTCTATGCCTGGTGCTCTATCTACTGTGTCACCTAGCTGCCCCTAGAACTTACATTTCTAAGATAGGAACCACCTCCCTGTAAATCTTGAAATTTCTCAGAGTTGTGAATGTTAAAAATTTCCCCATCAGGGAATTCTTAATTGGAACAATTCCCTACTGGAAACATTCCCCATTTTGATGTGAGAACTTGTCAGGATCAGAAATGGGAGGACCTCTACTCCACCCATACTTAAGACTGCTTTAGGGCAGAAAACTCCTTGCTAAACAATGAAAGTACTTGGACCCATGCTTATGATGAGGCAGGGAGTTCTTTGAGCCATGCCTGTTTTTAGAATTGATACAATGGGATGCTAGGTACCTATAAAGGTTGGGCAGGTTTTCTCTTAATGAGATTAGTCGACACAGCAGTGTTTTCTCTGGTTCAGACTTACTGAGGGGATTAGTCAACTTAGCTGGAATTCAGATGGGCTGACTTTTAGAAAATATCTACGGTGATTGGTAGATGGAAGAACTTAGGGGAGGTGACATAGGAAAAAACCGCCTATATAAGAAAAGGAATCTCTAGAGCAAGGGATTTCCTTGGAGGCTTGGAGTTAGGATCCTTGGAGGCTTGGAGATCCTTGGATCCGTGGAGATAGATCCTTGGAGATAGACCTTTTGGAGGAGGCCCTTTGAAGATCTCTTGAGAAGAAGTCCCTTGGGAGGCTGACTCTGGCTGGAACTCCCTCTGGGGAGACTGTTCCCCAGACATCCTTGCTTAAGACAAATCTTGTGGTGAATGATAAAAGACTGACTGACTGATCTCTCTCTCTTAAGACTCAGGTCTAGGCCATGTTGGCTTAAGGCCCTTCATACTTATTTCCTTTTTCTCTCTTTCCTTTAATTACTCATTGTATTATTAATTAAAATCTCTATAAAACCCAGTTGACTTGGGTATATTGAATAATTGGGACTATTTCCCTGGCGACCACCTTATATATTTGATTTAGAAACCAAGACACTGTAGTGAAACATATTTTCTGCAGTCAAATTTACTCACCCTCTCTTATATCTATCACAATTTATATCTTCAACCATTTTAACTGCCACAGTTTATGGCAGACAACTATTTAAATATAACATCCCCCCTGTCCCACCCAATTTAATGCACTTAAAGTACATTCAATCACCTATCACTTTTATTGGGAGGTAATACAGAAAGGAATTTTAAAGCAAAACTAAGGCTTGTTTATCAGTATTAAAATCCTTGTGTTCTGGGAGGCTTCCACCAGTTCTTCGGTAGTGAGAGAAATAAGAAACCCTGAGGAATTAGGGCAGTTTCCCAAAGACTGAAGTTCTGTTAGCCCACCTATTGAAAAATATCACAAAGACAACATTTCATCTAAAGCATTAGTGATTTCAAATAATGGCAGTCACCCAACTACTCCTGGTCTATGTGAGAATGTGATTGAGCCAGTTCTTCACATGAGATGTGGGAAAAGCTCCTTGCATTTATCAGCATGTGGATAAAAAATTACAGAAAGAGAAGATAGTTCAGTCTATGCTGCCAAAATATTTTTATAATGACAATAATTATATTTCTGTTATATCCTGAGAATAGGCTTGTCTTTAGGCATGACATTCAGTCATTTAAAAAGTTTTGCTTTCTATAGCTTCTCTATTATTTTGTAATAAATATGAATCTGAAATATATTTTCTTTGTTATTGTCACATTAAAAAAAGATTAAAAAACTCATTTTAAAAGATTTCATTGCATATTTTCATAAGGCTGGAAACAATCAACCATATTTTAGACCTAACTCTAAATAGTGTGAATCTGAACAAAGTGTTGACTTCATGGTATTTGTGATTTTCACTAATCGCTGAATCACCAGCAGGCTGAGTCCAGGGCACTTGAGAAACGCCTATTGATAGATACAGAGCAACCATTACATTCACTCCAACAAATGGGGGTCATTTGGGTCAATGGGCAAGCGCTTCTTCCATTGCTAGAAAATGTACTGTTAGCTTTGTTACTTCAAAGGATCATAGAAACCGCATGAAAGCTGGAAGGGCTCTCCAAGGGCTCTCACAAGGTACAACCCACTCTTTTTATAGATGAGAAAAGGACGCCAAGGAATTGGTCCAAGGTCACAAATTTAGTAGGTACACTGAGCCATGATTGGAGCCTGAGACCTCACACTGGAAATCGAATATCTTTTCACAGTCCCACATTACTCGCCTCTCCTAATTAACTCACAGAATCCCTGTAGTTCAAGTATTAGACAAGAAAGGGTTAACTCTATGTTTGGAACCTCTATTTCCCTTTGGAAAGAGGTCCCCTTCTTGACAACATTCATTTAAATCCAATGGATCATCTTGGCAAATAGGCCCTTTTTGGAGTCCATCTGGCTGAATTTCCATCATCATTTTACTCGTTCACATTAGGGAATCTGCTTCCTTTGCCTATAGACAATAGTGCTTGCTGTGAAGAGAAATATTTAATTCCATAAATCTTAAGCTTTTAGAACTGTTGAATAATTTGGGTCCCTGGATGAGTACATTAGTTTAAATGGTCTGGCACTACTTTTTTTCTACCTTCTTTCAGAAATAAAGTCTATATACAAAATTTCCAAAGGCTTGGTGGTACTTTGAAAGTCAGTTGAATAAGCTGGTTGCACATTCCTTTAAAGACACTGAGCACAAGACCAAGCCTTATAATATAAACACTGGCTGTCCTTTTGCTCTAGTAGGATGCTTGCCTTAGAGTTCTCTCTTGATCCAAGTATTTTTTTAAAAATCCAATATCATTTAATGCTTTCATGGTGATAGAGCACTATGCCCTCAGTAGCACCAGCTGTCACTTAGCACCTAGATCACAATTCCTTGCTGCAATGTATAGTTCCAAATACATACATTTGCTCAAAAGGTGTCCTCTAAAGAACAATTCTTGGGTCTGCAGGTTCATTCCTATCTTTTGAACTTGTAACATTTTTCATCATACAGTTGCTTCTACAAACATGTCAACCAAGGACAATCTCAGTTAAGGAGAATTAGGTTTTTTTTTTCAGTTGTTTCAGTCATGTTCAAACTCCTTGTGACTCCATTTGGGGTTTTCTTGGCAAAGATCCTGGAGTGATTTGACATTTCCTTCTCCAGGTCACTTTACAGGTGAGGAAACCAAGGCAAACAGGCTTAAATGACTGACCCAGGGTCACATAGCTAGCATCTGAGGCTAGATTTGAACTCAGGTCTTTTTTACTCCAGGCCTGGCACTCTATTCACTATGCTACCTAGATACTAGAAATAGTACACTGCAACAAAATAAACATTCTGGCATGCTCTCTGGAGGAAAATTCAGAAGCTCAGCCTCAGTGAGTAGGTGCATAGTGATTTCCTTATTTATTGATTCAATGGGTTTTGGAACAATATGAGTCTATTGGTGGTAAATAAGGGATCTTGGCCAGAAAGCTTCCCCACTTTTATTACACTAAAAGGGCTCCATTTCAGAATCATCTCTTCTAATGACCATTCATATTACAGGCTTTCCCATGTTCACTGAATTAAAAGGGATTCTCTGGTTTGAATTCTTGAATGGCCAAGAAGGCATCTACAGAAAGATCTGAGGGTTTTCCCATTCACTGAATTCAAAGTTTCACTCCAACATAAATTCTCTTATGCCTACCAAGGGTCCCCTCTCACTGTTGGCTTCTCCACTTTCATTACATTTAAAAAGCCTTCGCTCCACTATGACTTGTATATGTCTAATGATTGGTCTCACTGAAAGCTTTTCTAGATTCATTCAAATGGTTTCACTGCAGTATGAAGTTCTCTGATGATAAATAAGGCCTCTTGTGTGGCTGAAGACATCCTCACATTAAACAGATTTCATTCCAATCTGAACTCTAATGGTTTCTAAGTATCTGTTCTACCTGAAGGCTTTCCCACATCCCAACTATTCAAAGGACTACATTCTGGTATGAGTTCGCTGGTGTCTGTTGAGGCTTCCCCTCTGGCTGAAGGCTTTCCCACATTCATTACATTCAAAGGCTCTTGTTCCAGTATGAATTGTCTGATGACTAAGAAGATGTCCTTTCTGACTGAAGGCTTTCCCACATTCATTGCATTCAAAGGGTTTCCCTACCGCATGAATTTTCTGATGTCTTATAAGGTTCTGGCTGGCACTGAAGGCTTTCCCACATTCATTACATTCAAAAGGCTTCCCCCCAGTATGAATTCTCTGGTGTCGAATAAGGTTCTGTCTGTCATTGAAGGCTCTTCCACATTCATTACATTCAAAGGGTTTGACTCCAGTGTGAGTCCTTAGATGTCTAATAAGGTTCTGCCTGTCATTGAAGGCTTTCCCACATTCATTGCACTTAAAGGGTTTCACTCCAGTGTGGGTTCTCTGATGTCTAATAAGGGACTGTCTGTCATTGAAGGCTTTCCCACATTCATTACACTTAAAGGGTTTCACTCCAGTGTGGGTTCTCTGGTGGATGATAAAGTGTCCCTTCTGACTGAAGGCTTTCCCACATTCACTACATTCAAAGGGTTTCACTCCAGTGTGAGTTCTCTGATGGCTCTTTAGACAATCCTTCCGCATAAAAGCTTTCTCACATTCATTACATTCAAAGGGTTTCACACCAGTGTGAGTCCTCTCATGTCGGATAAGGGTCTGCCTCTCGTTGAAGGCTTTCCCACACACATTACATTCAAAAGGCTTCACTCCAGTATGAATTTTCTGATGTCTAATAAGGTTCCGACTATCATTAAAGGCTTTCCCACACTGGTTACATTCAAAGGGTTTCACTCCAATATGAGTTCTTTGATGGCTTTTAAGGTAATGCTTCCTCCTGAAGCCTTTCCCACATTCATTACATTCAAAGGGTTTGATCCCTGTATGAGTTCCCTGATGGCTAATTAAGTTTTCCCTCCAGCCAAAGGCTTTTTCACATTCATTACATTTAAAGGGTTTCACTCCAGAATGAGTTCTCTCATGTCTAATGAGGGATTGCCTCTCATTGAAAGCCTTCCCACATTCATTACATTCAAAGGGTTTCACTCCAGTATGAATTTTCTGGTGTCTAATTAAGTTCCGACTGTCATTGAAGGCTTTCCCACACTGGTTACATTCAAAGGGTTTCACTCCTGTGTGAGTTCTCTGATGGCTTTTCAGGTAATGTTTCCTCCGGAAGCCTTTCCCACAGTCATTACATTCAAAGAGTTTCTCTCTGGTATGAAGTCCCTGCTGTTGAGTAAAGTTTGTTCTTTTCTCAAAGGTTTTCCCAGGGTCTGGCTTTTCACCAGCACATGCCCTATGACATTTGATGAGGTCTGAGTGACAACCCAAGGTTTTCTTGTCTGGGTCATGCATATTTAGCTTCTTCCCTGAGGCAACTGCATTATGCTGAATTCTGTCTGAAAACTGCCTGAAGTTCTTTTCAAGTGTAGTATATTTATGTAGACTTTTTCCTATGACAGCTCTCCATTGTGGAAAGAAGACTGGCCCCAAACTAAAATGTCTCTCAAAGGAATTACAATCAAGGACATTTGTTTCACAAAATGTTCTTTTGTGAGTGACTATTAATTGCTGGGATTCTCCCTCCTGGGGGCCCTTCTGGCTCTCAAATTTGACCTCACTTTCCCCAAACTCTCCTCTGTTGAGATACCAGGGATTGTCCTGTGGTACTCTTTCCTTGGCCAAAGCATCCAAGCAAGTGCCCTCGGTTAGAACTGAGTCCTTGTTTTCATAACCAGTCTCCTGATGAAAAGAATCTGAAAGAAATAAACAAGAGTCAGCATCCATTCTCTCTCCTTTGTATAAATTCTAAATTCTGCCTCTTCCATTGAGGGGAAAAATATCTAAAATGAACTAAGTAGAACATTTTAAAAGGGGAAATCTAAGTCAATAATTGGAAATCTTGTGCCACTGAAAACAAAGATGAATCATTTGAAAAGTAGGGAAGGACTAGAAGGAAGAAAGCAGAACAACCCATACTGACTACAACAGCTACAGACAGAAAAGAACAGGTTGAAGAGTATTGACAACCAAGATGAGGTTGTAAGTGTGACCATATTCAGGGAGAATGAATATGCATCAACTAATGGAAGGGCACAGAGACATGTTTAATCACTGACCACCTCCTGAGCTTTTCTTTTCATGTTGGAGCTATATTTTTCTGGCTTTCTTTCTCACAGCCTATTGCACACATTTGAATAGTTATCGGGCATTGATCTTCAATAGTTTTATTATTCCCTCTTGTTTGTACACCAGCCCTCACCTCCAAATTAATCCTCCCTTGTGAGAATAATCCATGTTGTCAAATATTATCCCAAGTGAACAGTGGCAGCAGCAGATAAGGAAGAAGGGAAAGGAGGGAGCATTTGTTGAATGCCTACAACATGCTTAGTACTTTAAAAATATTATCTTATTGGCTACAACAACCCTGGGAAGTGTAAAGGGTGAAATTATGGAGAAGCAGGCACTGTTGTTACTCTCATTTTATAATTAAGGAAACTGAAGTGTTGGGTTCACATATGGCTTCAGTGACTTTCCCAGAGTCACACAGTTAGTAAATCTTCCAAGGCTTTATTTTGAACTCAAGTCCAGAGTTCTCTCTTTGTTCTACTGTAAAAATGGACTGGAATCCAGGACTTCAATCCCCACAAGCCTTTGCTCCACTTCCCCAGAATGCTTTGTAATCTCACCTGGGCCAAGATCAAGAAGGTATTTAACCTGATTGCAAAAGCTTTTGAGGGCTCTTTTGGACTTCCATTTTGGGGGTAGACGTGGCTCTTTCCATAATGTAGGTGAGGTCTTGTCTAGGCCTCTCTGTCCTAGGCACATTTTCCTTATCCTGTATTTTCTTTAATCCTTAACTTTAATAAACCTCTAAAAAAATATAATCCTCCTTGCAGAGAGAAACTAATTTCTACCTGCCTCAGTCTCCCTTAAATTTTAATCTTTACACTACCTAGTGGCATCCCATATATAACCCCCCATACACACACCTCTCTTCCAGGAGAAAGAGGTATGTTTCAACTGGGAAGATTTATTTGAATGATTTCTATGCCTGTATTTTGACTGAGGCTCAGATTTGTCCCTCTGACTTCTGTACTCACTCCTTTGTTCTTAGGCATTTCAAGGAATATTCACCCCAGAGAATCATTGTAGGGTGACAGAAAGGTGAAATTAAAGGTTCTACCTTGCCTGGTAAATAAAAACCAGTTTTGGCCAGGCGTGTCTACAAGGAGCAGAAGAGTCCTTGATTCTCCATTGGGATAAATGGAAACTATCAGGCATAACTGGATAGGACCTGATCATAGACTTGAGGCATGTTGTTGTTTACCATCAATCAAGGAATCGGGAAGGGGCCGAATGATGGACCGCCTCCTCATTAGCTATTCATCAATTAGAGACCTGTAGGGATGTCTAGGGGAGAGCTGAATAATGAGCTTCCTGTGTGAAGATGGGATGAACTCTTCCCAGCCCATTTTTAGATTTAATAACTAGAAGTGTATATATTTATCCCACTTAATGATCATTAAGTATGGGGAGGTCTGTGACCCACGGGTGCTACAGTAGGTGATGAATCAGAATCAACTGACTGTCCCCTGGGCAGTCGTAAGCAAAGCTTTAGCTCTAATTGGTCCATGTAAAATGGAAGGAAGGCACAGGAAGTGATGAAAGGATGGTCTTCACAAGTGGCAAGAACTTCCTGTGAAGAGGTCCTTTCCCCTTGGGCCTTGACTTGAAGACCCTGGAGGAGCTCCGGCTGGGGACTGCCTTCTACTTCCTATTAGGACTACCCCGTGGGTGAGTGAAAAAGGCTGACTCCTTGCCCTGGCTTGTTCTGAACGAACTAGCCCCTGGAGGGGCCCCTCATCTTGGAGGAGGCCTCGTGGCTGAAACCTTGTTTCATTTACTTCTGGGCCCCCTTTGCTGGGCCTCTTAAGCCCTGCCTGGCTCGAACCAGACCCGAGTAAATATCTACTCTCTGATTTTCTTACTTTCGTTCTTTCTCCTTTTGTAAATAAATTACCATAAAAATCATCTGGAACTGAGTAATAACTCCTAGCGACCTCACTCTCACGTTTAGTCCAAAACCTTTTCTTTCCCCCCTTACACGTGCAGTGGAATTTCTTGGGCTTTGATCACGGAGAGATTGTTGATCGATTAATTTACTGGTTCTTGTTAGCCTAATCAATATATCTGATCTTTTTACTTGGAAAGCAGTCTCAGAATTTTTTTTTTTTAAACTCTGACCTTCTGTCTTGGAATCAATACTGTATATTGGCTCCAAGGCAAAAGAGAGGTAAGGGCTTGACCATGGGGTCAAGTGACTTGCCCAGGGTCACCCAGCTAGTCAGAATTTTTAATCATCACACATCATCAGTGATATCATGCTGAGATCATTTGCCACAACTCATCAGTTTGAACTGCCTTGAAATGTCTTCACTAGTTATACTAATATAGTCAGTGCCGCCTCCTTCTTTTTCTTGATCCTCTCTGACAATTCTCACGGCTCTTCCTAATTCTCTAATTTTTCCTCTTTGCCTTGTAGCAAAACACCCGACTGTTCTGCGCTTGTTGGCGAGGGGCTCTCCTTCCTTCCTAGTCCTTCACCAGAAAGGGTGCTGCCACACTCTTTCCCCCAACGAGCACCTCTTCTTTCCCAGCCTTTTCCTTTTGACTGTCCCCAAAGCTTTTTAATCGACTAGAATCCCAACGCTCTCATCTTTCATGATGCTAAAATTCTCCCCCGAAAGTTACTGGTCCTAGATCAGAGGCACAGACCAGCCGGCCGGGGAAGAAGGAAGGCAACCCGCCAACCGGCTGTCCCCTAAACCCAACTGCTTAAGCACTTATTTGGTAAGGGCAGCCGTGGCTCTGGGGAGGGTGGGCCGGGCCTGGAGACCGGAGGTCCTGGGTTCCAGTCTGGTCTCTGACACTTCCGAGCTGGGTGATCCTGGGCAAGTCCCTGCCACTGCCTAGCCCCGACCGCTCTCCAGCCTTATGGAGAAGGTAAGACCACCTGACAGTGGGGATGGCTATTGAGGGTGGAAGGTCTGAGGGAGGAGCCGCCTCCTTGTTCCCCTCACGTGACTGGGGCTACCTGGGCAGCCAAAGCCTTTATCTCCAGGCCCGTCTAAAAGCTAGTCAGGCCTCCGCAGGGCAGAGCCTGGGAAAAGCTCTCCAAACGGGCTCCGAGGAGTCAACCAGACCTGCAGGTGCTCGACGAGCCCTTCCTGCCCCTCACTCACCTGGCGGAGGGCCCCCGGGACACTCTCCCTCCGGCACCCAGGGCGCCGCCTGCTCCAGCCGGGAGATGACGCTGGGCTTGGACCCGGAGAGCCCTGATGGAGGGGACAGAAGGCAAGGGTGGGGCCGGGGCACCAGGGCTCCAGCCTGTCCTCCTCCTTCCGGGAACAGGGTGCCGCTCGTCCGCTTGGGGCTCAGGGAGGGACTCCATCCACCTGGCTTTGGGGGGACTTTATCAGGGGACCAGCTTTTCGCTCGGCACCAAGAAAGCTGAGCCTCAGAGCTCCGGGACTTCCGCTTGTATAAAGCCGGCTTTGCCCAGGTGGCGCTGATGGGCTTCGCCCCTCTGGTCCTCCCGCCCTCCCCTCCCCCTCCCCCTCCCCCAGCTCAGGTCTCCGCCCCGCCCCTCCCCCTCTCCTTCCGCCCCGCCCCCTCCCCTTCCGGAGTGGCAGCGGAGGAGGGCCGTCCTTACCCACGCACACCAGGTGCTCGTAGTTCTCCAGCATCACCTCCCTGTACAGGTCCCGCTGAGCCGGGCTCAGGCGCCTCCATTCTTCCCCGGAGAAGATCACGGCCACGTCCCCGAAGGTCAGCGGGCGCTGAAACCCCAAACACAGCGGCTCAGCCAGGGGCCCCGGAGGGAGGCTGCCCTGGGCCCCCCCTCCTGCCCAGAGCCCCAGGCTGTCGAGGAAGATGGCCCGGAGGATGGCACTCCGCTTCCGCTTCCGCTGGGCGCCCGAGATCTGACTGGATTTGTGGGTTTGAGGCCAGAGAAGCCCCAACAAGTAGGCAAAGAGGCTGGAAAGATGCTGCCCTGCGTCTAGACCCTCAGAGGGCCCCAGGGTGCCCCCACGGAACCCAGAAGAGCCAGCCTCTGGCAAAGGTGGCCAAAGGCCCGTCCGGCCCCTCCAGGTAGGGGCCCTGCGGAGAGGCTGGATCTGGCCGGGCTCTCCTCGGAGCCGGCAGGGTCCACAGGAGGGGGTGCCAGAAGAGCAGGGCCCATGCCTCCACCCACTCCTAATTGGGATCATGTTGAGAAGATGGGCCAGCCGAGGGGAGGCCCAGAGGGGGCGCGTCCCATCCCCAGGACGAACAATCAAGAGAACGGCCCCATCTCGAGGAGGAGCCCCACGACAGCTACAGGAAGGGAATAAAACACGCCACAGCCCGGAACCGCTGGAGCAGCGGAAGGAACTCACAAGCCAAGGGAGGAAAACATGAGAGGGGAACAGATGGCCCAGAGCCGGGGAGGAAACTCCTGGAGAAACAGGGAAAACTGGGCCAGCCTGGGGCTCAGTGGTTGGCAGCTAGGCCTGGAGACTGGATTTAATCAGTATGACCTCATCATCGGGGCAGAGAGCCTCCCACATAGGATTAAAGTTAAGCCTAGAAGAGACCTGGGGCAAGTCTTCCAGCTCAGTTCTGTTTGCTCCCTTACCCTGACCTTCTGGTTGTTTTCTTTGTTTTTACTTAGTAACTTTAGGTTACTAAGGCAGAGGGGTGGGCAGTGAGGGTCAAGTGACTTGCCCAGGGTCACACAGCCAAGACAGGTCGAAGGCCAGATTTGAACCCAGGAGTGAAAAATAAAATGGAAGAAAAGGTGAAGTATCTAGGGCAAGAGCCAGGGTGTGAATAACAGATGAGGAGAGACCACTGAAGAACACCAGCCACACTCAAGCTGTCCCCGGATAGATGCACGGCCAAAGAGAATGAGCCAGTTTCCTTCCTATTTTAAATTCAACGTAATGTCTTTTCCATCATTGAGCATTTTTCTAGCTGTTTCCTTAATCGCCCAGAACTGGAAGAAAGGATTGGAGAATGGCCAGAGCCAGTGACAGCCCAGGAACATAGTGGAGGAGGGGCCAAAGAAAGGACAGAGTGCACTGAGGGCAACGAAGAGGATTGTTTCTGATTGCTTTTCCAGTGGCGGCAACTCCCCGGAGATGAGCAATTGGGCAGCTGTAGGGCTCTGACTGGAGGCCCTCGCAGAGGCCACAACCCCAGACAGGACGAGACGCCTACTTCTGGCCACAGCTACAGCCGGACCACGAGCGGGATCGCGAGGGCTGCCTTTTGAATTCCTCCATGGGGCGAGGAGTTGGAGGGAGCGATGAGAAGTGGGAAAGAAGCGACCAAACCCCCGAAGACCCCAGGCAAACCCCCACCTGGAAACCTCCCACAAAGCCAGCCAGCAAGCACTGGCCGGAGCGCTTAGCTCTCGGTGGGACAGTCCTGGGCTCTGGAGGTGTTGGGGCTCAGGGATCAGCAGCAGGCATCTGGCAAGCCCTGGCTGGAATGAGATGGACCTTCTGAAGGGAAGACTTTGTTCAAGTGCCAAAGGGCGGAACTCGGGACAAGTACAAGGTGCCTCGGGGCAAAATCACCCCCAGGGTCATGAAAAGCTTCCAGACCGCTGGGGGAGGGGGGCTTCCCCTCCCTTAAGGGCACCAGCTGGAGACTGCCGGGCCAGGTAATGGTGGGTGCTCTGCTGTGGCTGCCCCCAAGGCCCCATTCGAGGCTAAACCAGGAGTTCAAATCCCTGTGGGGATGATAAGGTCACGACTAAGTAAGTTCCTGTCTGAAACCTTCCCTGAAAACAAGCCCCCGACAGCGACAGCGACCCAAGGATGGGGAGTCCCCAGAGCCGATGTCTGAGTCAGGATGCCTCCTGCTAAACTAGGGCTGAACGCAAAGTCTGGCCTGCGACCCAATAGCTCAGCTGTGGAGGCCGCAGAAATCATGACTCCTGTGGCTGGTGGCCTTCACGCCCAGCACAACGGCCGTATTTTAGGCCCCGACTTGGGAGAGAACCCGCAGCTTGTTCAAGAGGAGGGAAACTCACTCACCTGGAGGCTGGCTGTGGGCAGCCAGGAAACCGTCCCTTCCCTTACGCTCCTGCCCGGAGAAGGCTGTGGTCCTGGGAGATGCAGGCTGGGAGAGGAGGACACTGGTGAGACCCCAAAGCTCCCCAAGCCCAGCCTCACAGCCCCACCCCGACCCCATTGCCCACCTCTGGGCTGCCAAAGGCTCTGTGCAGTGGCCTCAAGCTGGTCTGCCTGGGCCTGGCCCGAGTCCATGCTAGCCTTCCTCCCCTGTTGGATCCTTGTCCCATCCTCCCTCCTACCCGAGGCCCCAGCCTCTGGCTATGAGACCTAGGCCAGCCACAGCCCCAAAGGGAGAGAGGCCCTCGATCCTTCCTGGGCTCACTCGACCCCAAATCTATCCACAACCTTGTCCCGGGATGGGCCAGAAAGGAGGTGGCCATCACCACAGAGGGGCCACAAAGATCGGGTTTCCTTCTGTCTCTGGGTTCCAAGCATGGGTAATGGATTCATGTCCTGGGTTCTAGAATGTGCCCAAAGGGCCCGTTCTGGGCACTGCACCACGCATCTCTGCCATCGCCGTCATCTCTGTCCCAGGCACACAGCCGGGATGACACACACTGCCTGGACGCGCTTGATTGAGAAGGCCGACAGGCCTCACGGGTCCGAGAAGGTGACATCCAGCATACCAGGATCGACAGAGACGTCCGTACGTGGTCGCATCCTGGCTAGAAGCCACCGACACTTGGGCATTTCGTGTCCAACTATTTGGGACTCTGTTCAGGGTTTTCTCGGCAGAAATCCTGGATGGGTTGGCTGTTCCCTCCTCCAGTCCATTAGACGGAGAAGCAAACTGAGGCTGACAGGTGAAGTGCCTTGCCCGGGGCCACAGAGCTAAGAAATCGGAACACAGGAAGTTGAGTCTTCCTGACTTCTATCAGCAGAACTACCAGCCGCCCCCAGAGAGTCCTAAGCGGCTCCCGCTGCCAGAGGCGCAAGAGAGAAGCTTGGAGGCCAGCCCAGTGGTGGCGCGCGCGCGCGTGTGTGTGTGTGTGTGTGTGTGTGTGTGTGTGTGTGTGTGTGTGTGTGTGTGTGTGTGTGTGACAGCTCAGAGCCCCAGGAGGCAGGCACAACAGTTAGTCCACACTCAGTGTTTAGTGCTGGGCAGGGGAGGAAAGGCAAAAGGCCACTCCCTGCCTCAGGGGACCCCCACGGGCAGGCAGTACACACACCCTTGTGTAGAGTAAACTGAGGAGGAGGCCCAAAGGGCTCTGATGATGGAGGGATGGGCTCAGGCCTGGAGGAGGGGAGGCCACTGGGACCAAGAGCAGAGAGAAAAGGCTCGAGGGAGGGGAAAGGGGGCGCAAGGGGAAGAGCAGCAGCAGCTCCCCCCACCCAGCAAAGCGGCTGCAAGGCTCGACTGATCCGGACAAGGGAGGCCGGGTTCTTCTGACCACTGCGAGAGTCACTAAGGCATGGACACACACACACACTCTACATAATTAGATGGGGGGACTGCTGTAGGCAGAGTGACTAGATTTTCATCAAGGAACTGATGAAATGCTTCCTGCTGCTTCTGGCATTTGGAAGAGCCCACTGGAGAAGGTCAGACCCAAGGAGTGGTTGTTAATGGGTCCGAGGAGGTGGCAGGAGGCCTCCAAGGGATGCTCCAGGGACTGGTGGGGGCTCTGGGTTGTTTCACACTAGGAAGAGTGACCGGATCGTGGCAGTGATGGGCTGCCCAACAACGATGCCCACAACAAAAAGCTGGGAAGAAGTTAACACAGAAACTGGAGTACGGAGGGAGGCCAGAATCAAGAAGAAACAACCTGGACAAACATCAAAATCCAGCTTTCCATGGAGAAGGTGGCTAGACAGGAGGCTCTGCCTGGATCCCACCTAAATGGAAAACTGTCCAGATGAGGAAAACCAGGAGGCTAAAGGGCCCTGCCGTCCCTGAAAGGCGAGGGGAAAGAACTGGGGGCGTTTAGCCTGGAACGGCTAAGATGGAGGAAGTGGGAGAGCCACACGTCGTCTGAAATGTGCCTATCATTATCATGCCCATCCTCTGGCTACTATCCATCCCAATCCTCTCCTCCCCGTGGGGGTGAAACTGCTAGAGGAGGGGGTCCATGACAGGCACCTTCCCTCCCCTTTTCTCCTTCACACCTCCTCATTCCATCCACACCGCTCTCTCCAGCATGACCGACGATCTCCAATGGCGCCTCGGCCTCCTCGTTCTCCTTGGCCCCTCTGGAGCCTTTGGTACTGTTGGTCCCTCTCCGTTGGGTCCTGCCCATTAACCATTGGTGGCCCCCAAGGGTCCATCTTGGGTCTCGTCTCTGTCCATTTCACTTGGTGACATCATCAGCTCCCCTGGATTCAGGGCCCGTTTCTGCAGAGAATTCTCAGGTCTATCTGTCCGGCCTGAAGCTCTCTCCTGATGTCCAGTCCCATTTTCTGGCTACCTCTTAAGCCATCTCTTGGCCATCTTAAACTCAACATGTCTAAAACTGAACTCGGCATCTTCCCCCCCCTTAACTCCTCTCTTGCCGTTTGAGGGGTCAATCGCTCTCTCACCTCCCATAGCCCAGGAGGTGCCTTTTGGCCCCCCAGCTTCAAGTCCCTTCCCTCGCCAGTCACAGATCTGAGCCCATCGTTTCCTCCTCATGCCCACTCGATAAAGCCTGACTTCTCCTCCCTTGGATGTTTCTAGCATCCGAAGCCCCTCATCACTGGCTCCTTTCCATCCTCCTCCTCTTCCTCCCCATCCTCCCCTCAGTGGTGGGACAGATGAGGATGCTGAGCCAGGGAGGCTCGAATCACAGGATGAGCAAGAATCGGCGGCGGCATTCAAAGCCAAGACCGGGGAGTCTGGCGGGACTCTGCTGGTGCCATTGCTGTGGCAACAGGCTCGACCTCAGAGTCGACTGAGAGTTTCATACCTGCCAGGCTGAAGGAGACAAACCTCATCCCCCCTCCCCAGTCCTGGGCCACAAGGCTGGCTGCCAGAGGGACAAGGAAGGTGGAGAAGCAGCAGACAGTCGCTTTAAGGGGGCCCCCAGCCAGCCCTGTACCCTGCAAGCCTAGAAGGCAAACTGCAAATCCATTCATCAGATGCTGTGGCGTGAGGCTGTTTGGGGCAGCTCACTGGCCCCCCCTGCACCCTCCCCCGCCCCCGAAGAAGAGAGAAGTCGGTGACTAGCTCAGGGACACCCTTTCACAGCTGAGCTCCAGAGACAGAGAAAGAGGTCCCCCAGAACACCCACTGGGATCAGAAGGCAGGTCAGAAGGGCAAAGGGGGACCAGCAGCCAGAACATCGGCAGAGAGGTCCTGAGCTCCAGGTGCATGCTGGGCTGGGCCCGGGCTCTGGGGTTCTTCTAAACCCTTAGATATCACTCTAGGGCAGAAGAGCCTAAGGGCGAAGCTTTTGGGGTTAAGGGACTTGCCCAGGGTCACATAGTGAGGAAGTGTTAAGAGGCCAGATTTGAACCCATATCCTCTTGACTCTAAGCCCAGCACCCTATCCACAGAGCCACCTCCCTGCTCTTGCTTATGCGTTTAATGTGCAACAAGGTGTCAGAGAGGTCAGATAGCAGTTAGAGAACTGGACTTGTGGTCCAGAAGACCCAAGTTCAAATCGTCTCACACTTGGCTATGCCGTTTTAGGTGTGTAGTTGGAAAGTCTTGGACCCCTAAAAACTACGTTACCCAGAATTCCCTTCTGTGTTACCTAGAATCCTTTTCCCTTTTCCTGTGTCCTCACGTTGGCATGCTTGGCTTTAAGTTGGCTGTAACTCCTCCCTCTCTTCTTCCTCATGGTTGAGTTTGGCAGGTTTTACTCTAGTTTTTTTTAATTTTAATAAATCTTATAAATATAATAGTTGAGTTGTTGTATATTCATTTAAAAACCCACACAGGCAAATCACTTGCCCTGCCTGCCTCCGACAGCACCCACCACCCACAGTGGTGAGAATTAAACGAGCCCAACCTGTACAGTGCTTAGTCCAGTGCCCGGCACATAGTAGGTGCTCTCTGAGGGTCACTAGGATGATGGTGTCTTTTTCAGGGAGAAGTCTGGGGACTCCAGTGACAATATTAAACAGAGAAGGAGAAGCGATGGGAGAATCTAGAGGGTAGTGTGTGTGGGGGGGGCTGTTGGAAGCGTCTGGCTACGTCTGGAGGAGAGGAAAAGCACTGAACGTCCAAAAAGCCACGGGGCCCTGAAGCCTTGTGTCTACACCAAGCCTGCCTGCCTGCCTGCCTTCTCTGCACTGCTAGCTATCAGACTTCGGGCTACTTGGTGAGCTCCTGATACCACAGAAATCAGTAGAAAACAGTTTGCTGCTTGTCGGCCCCTCCTCAGGCATCTGCTGGTGTGGACACCTGGCGCCCAGGAGTGAACAGAAGGTTCGCAGGGCGCACCATGAGTAGGAGAGCCCCAGACCCCTCGCTGGGCAGCCAGGACACCCCGCAGACAGCCTCTGGCAGGAGCCAGGCTATCCACGAGAAGATGGAGATGACAGGCAGCATTGCTGCACCTGAGGAGCTCCAGAAAAGGCCAAGCCGAGTGTAAAAAATAGACACGAATCCAGGACTTCAATCCCCACATGACCACGCTCCACTTCCCCAAAATGCTTTGTAATCTCACTGAATTCTCAGGTGGGCCGAGATCAAGAAGGGATTTACCCCAATTGCAAAGGTTTTGGGGGGCTCTTTTTGGACTTCCGTTTTGGAGCAGACGCGGTTCTTCCATGATGTGAGATTGTCTTGTCTAGGCCTCTCTGGCCTAGGCATGTGTTTCTTATTCTGTATTTTCTTTAATCCTTAATCTTTAATAAACCTCATAAAAATATAATACTCCTTGCAGAGAGAAACTAATTTCTACCTGCCTCAGTCTCCCCCTAAATTTTAATTGTTACAGTTTGGCATAACCACTTTGGGAAAATGAAATATCTCAATCTTCTGATTCTTTTCTGATCTTTAGTTCAGTTTTTAATAGCTAGTATCTAGAAATTTTTTTGATCCATGTTTCTCTGGCCAAGGTTTTTTTTTTACCCTTGCAAAGCTGCTGCTCGTTCCAGCCATTAGATAGCTCACAGGCTTGCTCCGGACCTGTTGTGTTTGCTGCCCACCCCACCCGGTTCAGCCGCTTCTGCCTGCCTGCCTGGTTCTCCTGCTGCTGCTCCTGACCTCTCTCTTGATCACAGGGTCCCTGTTTAACCCGGATCTCGACCACCTGGTGACCTGCCTGCCCAACAAACCCAGATCCTTGGAGCAGATCGCTCAGGACTCATTTCTACCAGCTGGTAACAAAACAGTGGTATTGGCTCCACGTGGGTGGCCTGGGCTCCACGTGGACTGGGGCAGGAGGAGGTATCAGAGGAGGGGAGAGAGAGGGAAAAAAAGGGAGAGGAGAAGACTTTTTCAAGCAGGAACTTAAAAACATGGCTATTTTACGAGGATGTCTTTTAATTGCATTGATCCTTTTATTGACTTCACCTGCATGTCAGGGAGAAGATTCAGCTAACTTTGGGGAGGCAAATGGGTGGCTCAGTTAACTGAGAGCCAGGCCTAAAGACATGCGGTCCTGGGTTAAAATCTGGTCTCAGATACTTCCCAGCTGTGGGGCCCTGAGCAGATCCCTTAACCCCAATTGCTTAGCTCTTACCACTCTGCCTTCGGACAATAGACATTTAAATGGATAATTAATAATTTAAAAAACACACCTAAGGAACTTAAAGACTGGAGGTTCAAAGGCATTTCAGACTCCAATGGTTTATTAAAAAAAAATCTCTGTATTGCATTTTCCTAATTGCTTTGTTTAAGGTTTAACTTTGTGATTTTAAATTCATATATTACTGTATTCAATATTATTCTGTTATACTGTTCATTTAATGTACTGAGTTAACTACTGTTAAATTCTGTTGTTTTTCCCCTATAACTGTGCTGAACAAATACTATCGAATAAGTCCATATATGAAAAAACAGCCTTTCTATTTTTGCCTTTGTAAATTGTCACATAGAGGATAGATGGACTTCAGAACTGGTTACAATTGCTATAACAACCTTTGGAAAATTTTATGTGCTAAATATCTCAAATGATTTTAAGGGTTTTTTAAACATGACTTTTGTAATTTTTTTAAACAATCTTTGGTTATTTTTGCCTGCCCCTAACACAAGGTGTAAGGCCAATTCTGGCTGAAGGGAAATACATTTTATAACCCCCACCTTCCCGCATTTCTAAATATGTGAATGGAAGTTGGGGCAGTTAATCTCAGGGCATTTGTACCCCTAAAAAAGTCTCCAAAAAAGGAGTACCCCTTTATTTATACTCTTCAGCTCACTACTTAACTTCCACCAGAATGATATATAGATTTCTTGATTATGTTCTTAACCCAAGATGAGTTTTACTTTGTTTAAAAAATATGTTTATTACCAAGGTTGAAAGATTGCTATGACTGTAAAAACTTGTGACAAATATCCATCAATTCATAGGTTTTAAAAAAATGCCATACAGCAACTTATGTGAAATATGAAAGTGTGTTTGTTTGCTATTGTAATTAATTGGGCTATTGAGAATTTTGGGGACATTGATAACTACATATTTGTACTAATGTATTTTTAAAAATGAAAAATTGTTACCTTGTTCAATTCATTTGCATTCAACTCACAGTGGAGCATGGCCAGACATGAAGAAGAAATGGATCTCATTTTTGGTGAGAAAGCCTTGCATTTTATATTTTCTTAGCTGACACAGAATGTCAATGATTATAAGCTATATTTTTGAATTTTTTAAAGACTTATTATATTTTTCTTGTATGTGCAATATACTATTTTTTTAATTTTTTCTCTCCTTTTTATATTTGAAGCACATGTCACCAGCATTAAGATTTTCTTTAACTTTTTGACTTTTTAGTACTATAAGTTTGAAATACATTTGTCAGAACATGCCCAGAAAGCTTGTGACTATAAAAATGATGCCACTAATTATTTAAAAAATTATGGGACTTTGCTTAATGATTCTGTATCCCAAAAAACCTTGGCTCTGATAATCTGGTCCCCTTTTCTGCCTCTCATAGTGTTGTACCTTTCTGTAGTCCTGGCTACTAACTGGGTAAATGCATCATTGCTTAGATCATTTTGATTGGGCCCTGATTCAAGGACCTGTTACAGATTTTTCTTTTTACTTGGAATTTTTACACATAAAACTTTGATAGTCTATATTTTCATCCAGAGTTTTTTCTTTTTTTCTTTGGATTTTTCTGATGTCTTTTTAATTTCTCTTACCAATTGATTCATATACCTCATACCTCAGCCATGCATCCCTAAGTGATCGTGTATTTTTCAATTACCCACAACACAGGGACATGTAAAAAATATTATATTTTAAATGGCAAAGTTTAAATTCCTTTTGAGAAGAATTTTAGGTAAAGAAGATGCTACCTCTCTGAATCCAGAAACTGAACTGTTGGAGAAGATACTATGAAGAAGCCTCCAGACCACAAGCTGCACAAGATCAAAATGAATTTTGGGTGTGGTTGATTGAACATTTATTTGTATGTATACCTTCATGCCAAAGGGGACTGCCCCCTAACTTTTTTTGTCAATGCTTTCAGCAATTATTGGTTTTATCCTTTTTTTTCTTTTTTCTCATCCACAAATTATTGTAATCTTTAAATTGATTGTGTTTTCATGATCCTTTGGAAAAAAAATTATTTTTTTTTTCAAATGATCACACGGGTAAATGTAAAAAATAGACATGAATCCAGGACTTCAATCCCCACAAGCCCTTGCTCCACTTCCCCAAAATGCTTTGTAATCTCACTGAATTCTCAGGTGGGCCGAGATCGAGAAGGGATTTAACCCGATTGCAAAGGCTTTTGGGGGCTCTTTTTTGGACTTCCGTTTTGGAGCAGACGCGGCTCTTCCATGATGTGAGATTGTCTTGTCTAGGCCTCTCTGGCCTAGGCACGTGTTTCTTATTCTGTATTTTCTTTAATCCTTAATCTTTAATAAACCTCATAAAAATATAATACTCCTTGCAGAGAGAAACTAATTTCTACCTGCCTCAGTTTACCTAAATTTTAATCTTTACACAAGGGCCCGGAGCTGGCAGGTGCTGGCCTGAAGCACCACTTACTAAAGGTTGCTTCTGTAGTCTCTGTCAAGCATGTGGGCCCCGAGGATCACCCAGAGAAATGAACCAATGTAAAAATAGACTTGAATCCAGGACTTCAATCTCCAGAAATCCTTGCTCCACTTCCCCAGAGTGCTTTGTAATCTCACTGGGTTCTCACCTGGGCTGAGAGCAAAATCATTATTTAGACGGTCTCTGCCCATGGTGGTCTCTTCTCTTCCTGTCTCTGCTGGCAAACAGACGCGTCTCATGATGTGAGTGAAATTTGGGCAGGCCTCATGGCCCACCTAACATGTGCTTCTCTTGCTTGTATTTTCTTTAACCCTTGACCTTTAATAAACCTCATAAAAATAATACTCCTTGCAGAGAGAAACTAATTTCTACCTGCCTCAGTTTCCCTAAATTTTAACTGTTACACCAAGAAGGTGGACGGCTTATCCGCCGGCCCAGCCAAAGATTTCTAGGCTGGACATTCCCTAGGATTTGTTTGCCGCTATGGAAGGTTTGGGAAAGATCATCTCTATGGTGATCGTCATGGAGATGCTCAGGGACCTCTCTCCTGGCATGAATCAGAAGCTTCAAAGGCAGGGGCAGCATAGGTCAGGGGATAGAGCATCAAGCCTGGAGATGGGAGGTTCTGGGTTCAAATCTGTACTCAGACACTTCCTAGCTGTGTGACCCTGGACAAGTCACTTCACCCAATTTGCCTAGCCCATACCACTCTGTTGCTTGAAAGCAATACACAGTACTGATTCTAAGATGAAAGATGAGGGTTTAAAAAAAGATTCAAAAACAAACAACTCACTGAGAGCTAAGGAAGCAAAAGCTGAGTCTGGAGAAGGGACTGGCTTGGGTCCCATGGGGAGCCAGGAGCAGATCCAAGCCTGAGCCCAGATTTGCCCCGGGGAAGAAGTGGTCCTTGAGGTGCCTGGGGGGAGCATCATGGGGGAAACAGTGGGGATAACTGGGAGCAGAGCCTTCTGGTTAGGAGTAGCAGGACATAAGCTTAGAGCCACTGATCATGGTGGTCCCTTTGGGGATGGCTTGGAATGTCCGTCAATGAAGACAGGGTGGGGGGTGAGGGGTGCGGGGCTCAGAACATTAATTTGGCACGTGTGGCCATGCAGGAGGAGGAGGAGGAGCACTAAGTGGAGGCAGGGAGACCTGGAGGATTCCATACTGCAGACTAGGTCAAGGAGGGGGAGGAAGGGAAGCTGGGGGAGCAGAAGGAAGGGCCCAATGCACCAGGGATCAGGAAGCAGGAGATCAAGTCTCCCAGTTCAGCTGGGAAACAGGGTAGATTCGGGGACCAGAATAGGAAGGGCTCCTGCTCTGGCAGGCAAAGGGCTTCTGCATGGACATTTCAGGAGCAGAGAGGAACCTCTATTGGCTCCAGGAAGGGACTGGCAGGGTGGAAAGAAAGGGACAGACTCATCGGATCCCTGTTGGATAGGACTCGCCAGGATCCAGGGCCTCCCGCTCTCTGTCCTCCTGGGATGGATATGCAGAATCCGGAGAGAACACAGCTTGGGAGGAAAAGGGGAAAATCAGGAAGATTCCAGGACTCTGAGACTCAACAAGCTGGAGCCCTTCAGAACACCCCTCCTCCTCCTGTGGGACCCTGGACAGGAGACCTCTGTTTGCCTCACTTTACTGATCTGTAAGATGGAGACAACATTAGCACTGATCTCAAAGGTTGTGAAGATGGACTGAACATGTGTGTGTGTGTGTGTGTGTGTGTATGTATGTATGTATGTGTAATGCCTTACTGTCTGTCCTATTAACAACTCTGAGACAGAAGGACAAGGACTAGGCAATCAGGGTTAAGTGACTTACTCAGAGTCACACAACTAACAAGTGTTTGAAGTTAGACTTGAACCCAGAACCTCCCAACTCCAGGCCTGGTGATCTATCCACTGTGCCACCTAGCTGTCCCAAAATGATATGTTTGTAAACTATTTTGCAAACCTTAAATATAAATGCTAACTATTAATAAGAATAACTAGGGCTAGAAAAATAATACTATTAGAGACGCAGTGCTAATATAATTAATACAGTTTATTATTATTACTGTTAGTATTTAGTGAGAGGCAAAATCTTAGCTGGGGTCTTCCTGGTTTTGTGGTAGAACTGTCTACGCCACAGCTTCTTTTCTCAAAGTCCTGATGGGGGCACTTATGGCACAGGATCAGCAAGTCTTTATTTAATGCTTCCCAGAGTCAGGCATTGTGCCAAGTGCGAAAGCTACAAAGAGAAACAGTCTTCCCGGATTCCTGGGGCACTGCAATAGTCTTCCCTCTACGCTGACAACAAACTACTAGCTTCTCTTTGGGTCTAGTCATTGCACCAATGATAAACGTCTATTGTTCACTTCAGTTATTTTTTTTTTCTGCAAGACCACCACAAGAGACAGTCAAAGGCTAAAACAGAGGAAAATCACTCCCTGACCAGTCAGGCCAAAATAAAAAAAGGGCCACCTCTGCTTGAGAAGCAACGCTGGGTGTTTCTGCCAGTCACTAGGCAGTGGGAGGGACTCCTTTCTGCCAGGCATTGCCCCGAGTGCTGGAGCTACCCTCCCAGGCCTCAAGGAGCTCCAACTCTGATCGGAGAAACTACACGAAGTATAGACAGGGATCACCACTTCCTTTTCTGAGCCAGTCTCACTGCTCTAGAATCCAAGCTGTTCTGCAGCTTGCAGAAAACCTCCGGTCCGCCTGATGTCTAAGCCCTGTGGACAGCGTAGCCACCCCCAGCCTGGCACCAAGGGCGGCTTGGCATCTCCTGCCATCGGTCTACTTCTGGGGAGCGCCAGGACTCTAGAGTCAGCCCCGCCCCACCCTGGGCAGGACGCGCTGTGCCCACACGCACAAGTTAGCAAGCAGGGCCCGCCCCCAGGAGCCGGGCCCTCTCGTCCACGTCTACAAGTGACCGGGAAGCCTCTGACAGTCACACCCGGGCAGGCCCCCCTCGCCTCCCTCCACCCTGGAGCACCTCCACATCCTGCTCCCTCCAGGACCCGCCCCCCATCCCCCAGCACTTACTAGGCGCCTGCCGCGCGCCGTGCGTGGAGACCAGACCCAGGGGAAAGCAGCCTGCCCTCAGGGGGCTTCCACCTCCCAGGAGGAAACAGAGGCGCCCGCGGCTGCGGACAAAACGACCCCAAGGTCACAGGTTGGCAGGGTCGCCGGGCTCGCTCCTATATGGATCTCCTCTCCCTCCCCCACCGCCCAGGCTCAGCATCCGCCGCTCGGCCTTGGCTCACCTCCCGCCTCCGCATTGCAGCCTCCGGGCCCTCACAGCACCCTCCGGTTGTTCCATTGCAGGCCTCCCCCTAGGATCCCCGGGACTTGAGCTTCCCTTCCCCGGGTCCACCCACAAGGTCAAGGTCCGGCCTCTGCGCATGCTCAGGTTCACGCGCCCCTACTCCGCCCTTATCCCCGGTCCTATGGCAGCCCAGAATCCTGCTTGACGACCACAGCCAGTGCGCATACTCAGCCACTTACCCACACGCTTCTCCACCACCCTATCCCCCTTGCTCCGCCTTTTTACCGCCCACAATCCTTTAGGAGTGTTGTGGTAGTATTCAGTTAATGCGCATGCTCAGCTTCACCCCCACAATGGGCAAAAGGGTAGCGAATTGTGTAGCCTCTGCGCATGTTCAGTTTCTCCTCCGGGATTCCAGTTCCTTCCTGCTGTACTTCCCTCTCTGCATCCCCCCAGCCCCTCTGGGCCTGGGTCCCTGCTACGCACCCAGTTCCCCCCCACCTTACTCCCAGCCTACTTCAGAGTCACCCTAGGTCCCACCTCATCCCCCCATTTGCGAAAGATACATAAATCGACGTGCATCTGCACGCAGGAATCGGGGCGGAGCGTGATTGTTAGGCCAATCATAGCCCATCGGCCTCGCCTCCGTTCACCAATCGGAAGCCAGGCTGGCTTCTCTGCCCCGCCCCCCACAGGTCTCCTGACCCCAGTCTATCTGCCTAGCCTGGCCCTGCGCACAGCCTGGGTTTACTAAGTACTTGATGACCCTGATAAGGATGGCAGATGCCTTAGACCAGGGGTCCCCAAACTTTCTTGGGGGGGGGGCGGTTCAGTGTCCCTCAGACCATTGGAGGGCCAGACTATAAACACCTAACCCTAGCCCTAACCGGGCAGCAGTATTCACAGTGCGGAATCTCCTCCTCCAGATCACCGCTCACCACGGGCAGCCACAGAATCCTTTGCTAAGGCTGGGCACAAAGAGCACCGCCACATCCAGGGCTCCTCTCACTGACCACCAATGAAAGAGGGGCCCCTTCTGGAAGTTCGGTGGGGGCCGGATACATGGCCTCAGAGGCCCACATGTGGCCCCGACCCTGCCTTAGACCCGGATGACCTTGAGTAAGTCACTTAACCCATTGCCTTGCCCATAGAACTGACACTAAGAAGGGAAGGGTTAAAAAATAATGGCAGCCCTCATTGGGCCAAGGAAAGATCCTCATGGTTTTCCCATGGTGTTCTCTCTCCATGTTAACCCTTCTAAAAGGAGCTCATCGTGCTGTCCTCTCTCTCACCTCTACTGGATCCACCAGGAGGGCAGGACAGTCTTGGCCGGTATTCTCCAGGGAGTGAGGGGCAAGATGGTCAGAGACAAGAGGATGAATGAAACTGGCCATGCCCTGCAATCTGAGGCTCACCAGGAATAGGTACATCACCCAGAACTGATGAGCAGTGAAGCCTGGGGAAAATGAGGCAGTGCTGAGGGCTCAGGATCACTTGGACTTGGGAGGGACCATAGTCCAGTCAGGAGAATTCTGAGTTAATAGTGGGGTGGCTTCTAACGGCTGTGATTCTTGCTAGACTTAAAGGAGCCCTGGAGCACTGATGGCCACAGATGCTGAGAAGTCAGCCCAAGAGGTCTATCTCATCGCAAAGATGGCAGGAAGTTTGACTCAGGTTCTACAGATCCATCTCAGCAATTGTCCTTCATTCATAATGCATGTACTTCAAGTTCCCCTTGGAAAGTCTTCTTATCCACAATGTTTGGATCTTTTGTTTTGTCAAACACTAAGGGAATTACTCTGGCCATTTACTGCTAGGCATTGTGGGCTTAATCTGTTCCACTGATCTATCATTCTTATTTCTTAGCCAGTGAGATTGTTTTGAGGATTACTGCTATGTAATATAACCTGAGATCTGGTACTGCTACACCACCTCCACATTTTGTAAAAGTTAAAATTAAATATCAGTAATAAAAATATATTTTAAGACATTTATTAATGATCATTAGAAATCAAGGAATAAAAGAAGATACATAATGAAGACCACATGCCCGGGGCTGATCAGCCAGTTCAAACACCCACCTTACCACCACCAGGACAGGAAGTAAAGAGGTGGGAATCCTTCATATCCTTGCCTAATAGCCTGTCTACAGGAAGTATGCAAGGACAGGAAGTCAGTGGGCTCCTGGAAATGTAGTTCTTTTTTTAGGGTAACAGATTTTCAATTATACAATTTTTTTCATCAGTTCCCTTGATAGTATTCACCTTTTATTTTTCCAGATGGAATTTATTCGTTTTCTGGCACTATAAAATAATTTTTTAGCAGATTCTTTAGCATGGCACTAAATAAGTAGATTAATTTAGGTAGAATTGCCATTTTTATTATGTTGGCTCAGCCTACACATGAGCAATTAAATATTCTTCCAGTTGTTTAGATCTAATTTTATTTGTGTGAAAAGTGTTTTGCAATTATGTTCATATAATTCCTGGGTTTGTTTGGCAGGTAGACTCTCAAGTATTTTATATTATTTATAGTTCATTTAAATGGAATTTCTTTTTCCATCTCTTGCTTTTGGGTTTTGTTGGTAATATATGATAGAATAGAATAGAATAGAATAATAGAAATTCTGATGACTTATGAAGGTTTATTTTGTATCCTGCAACTTTGCTTAAATTACTTATTATTTAAACTAGTTTTTTAGTTGATTCTCTAGGACTTTCTAAATATACCATTGTGAAGATTAAATTAACTCTCCCTTGATTGTGAAGATTAAATTAGCTCTCCTCTGCCCATTTTTAGATTTAATCACCAAAAATGGATACACCTCACTTACACTTGAGTGGGGGAGGTCTGTTACCCAGCAGTGCGATAGTGGGTGACAAATTAGAATTGACTGACTGCCCCCTAGACAGTCCTAAGCAAAACTTTAGCTGTAATTGGTACATGTAAGGAGGAGGAAAGTCACAGGAAGTGATGAAAAGGAATGCACTTTTAAAATGCCAATGACGAGCAAGAGGAGAAGATGGCGGCGACGGAGGAAGCAGCGTGAGAAGCCTGGGCGGCGAGCGGGGTCTCCCTGAGGAGGGGGCGACATGGCCCTCCGCGGCCCCCAGTATGTTTTTGGAGATTTTATTCCTGATGAGTTCAATCAGTTTTTTGTGACTCCTCGTTCTTCTGTTGAGCTTCCACCATATAATGAAACAATTTTGTGTGACACTGAAACCCCAGAGGAACTGCATGATGGAGAAGAGTATCAACGAATTGAGTTTGGTGTTACTGAAGTTATTGAACAAGATGAATCTTTACTGAATAACACTGACTATAGTATTTCAAGCACACTGAATCCTCAGGCCCCAGAATTTATTCTTGGTTGCACAACTTCCAAAAAGAACCATGATGACATACACAACGAAACCAACTACAACTCCATCGACTGCCAGTTCACAAGCCCTGTGCTTGCTTTGGATAATGGTTCTAATGCCGAAGCTGAAAATATAGAAAATGACAGCCTTTCTGGCAGCCTTGGACAAAGGGAACATAAAAAGAAGAAAAAAAGGCCACCTGGATACTACAGTTATTTGAAAGATGGCAGTGATCATATCCCTACAGAAGCCCTTGTAAATGGTCATGCAAATTCATCAGTACTGAACAGTATAAGCACAGAGGATACAGAATTTATGAGAAATATACCATCATCAGCTAGCCCAAGGACTTGTAGCCCTGAAAATTCTGTGGACTTCATCAGTGACACTGTGACTGATGATTCTTTTCCTAGAGCACTAGACAATACCAGGACTGCAGGGCAGCCTGAGGTATGCCATGTTACTAATTTTGAACAGTCTTGCATCCCTTCAGAGGCTGGCAGGGGTAGCCTATTAAGGACAGCTGTTGCACAGCCTTATTCTGGTACTACTGAAAATCTTGGAGTTACTAATGGACAAACACTTGAATCCTCTGTTGAGGGCCCAGCTGCCAATGGGGTAGAATTGTACACTGTGGAAAGCACTGACTCAGATCCAGCTAAGCATGACAATGCCTCACCTACTGCTGAAGTCACAACCCCTGTTACAGGATCAGTTTCTGTTAATCAACCTGCTAAATCTTGGGCTAGCCTTTTTCACAATTCTAAGCCCTCTGCTTCCACACCTGTGGCTTATGTTGAAACTAAATATTCCCCTCCTGCCACATCTGCTCTGGTCCCTGAAAAACAGGTTGAAGTCAAAGAAGGGCTTGTTCCAGTTTCAGAGGATCCTGTAGCCATAAAGATTGCAGAATTACTAGAAAATGTAACGCTAATACACAAACCAGTATCTTTGCAACCCTGGGGGCTGATCAATAAAGGAAACTGGTACTACATCAATGCTACACTGCAGGCATTGGTTGCTTGCCCCCCAATGTATCACCTCATGAAGTTCATTCCAGTGTATTCAAAAGTGCAGCGGCCATGCACATCAACACCCATGGTAGACAGTTTTGTTCGACTAATGAATGAGTTCACCAATATGCCAATACCTCCAAAAGCCAAACAAGCTCTTGGTGACAAGATAGTGAGGGATATCAGCTGTAAACCTTAAAATTTCTTAGACTTATAAATTTTGGAAATTTCACCATTGGGAAATTTCATACTTGAAAAATTTCCTATTGATAGTGGGAACTCTATTGGAATGTGAACCCCATTGGCATGGGAGGTTCCTCCTCCTCCCTTCTTAAGATTACTTTAGGACAGGAACCTTTTGCTGAACAATGGAAAGGGCTTTGACCTATGCTTAAGCATAGAACAGGAATTTCTTTGAGTCATGATTGATTTTAGAATTGATACAATAGAGATACTTGGAATGACAGAACCAGGTCTTGGAAATTACAATCTCCACCCTACTCAGTCGTAACAGGATTTAGGAAGGGCTGCAGCATAGATCAAAATTTAATTATTCCAATCTCTACCCTACTCAGGGTAACAGGATTTAGGAAGGGCTGCAGCAAAGGATCAAGATTTAATTATTTGCGAATATGACCTTCAACAGACATGTGCAAAGTCACAGACCTCTGGGCAGTCCTGGGTTAAGCTAGAGCCACCATTGGCACAGGGAAGACATGGACAGTTATTGGTAACTGAGGGGAGGGAACTTGGATGGTTTCCTTAAAGATAGGGGGGTCTGAGGACTGAGGGGTGGTTGGTTGGAGTGGTTTTTGGTCTGAGAGGTGGTGCTTTGAGGGTTGGCTCTAAAGGAAGCTGGAGGTGGAGGCCCCTGAGACTGTTTCTCCATTTTGGTCATGTGAGTAATAGGGACTGATCTCCTTTCTTTGCCCCAGCTATCTAAGGGCTTGGGCCTTTTGGCCCAGCCTAAACAGAAGGGGTATTTAAGCCCTATTCCCTTCTCTCCCCTTTCTCTCTATCTCTAATACCTTTCTTTCTCCTGTTTGTAATTAAACTCTATAAAAGGTTGACTGCTGACTTGAGTTTTCATTTAGGAATTACATAGCTGAATTCCTTGGCGACCTTAAATTAATATATATCAGTCTTTTAAAGTGATTTCCTTGTCACACAGCCCTGGAGCTGCCTTTGAACCTACTTATATATATAGACTACTGACAGTTATCAAGTCAAGCCTCTCTGAGAAGGGTCGACAGGAAGATGCTGAAGAATATCTAGGATTTATTCTAAATGGACTACATGAGGAAATGCTGAACTTAAAGAAACTTCTTTTACCAAATAATGAAAAATTTTCAGTTTCCAATGGACCTGACGCACAGTCTGTACATGAAGATGAACAGGGACAAGGAGAAGGTAGTGAGGATGAATGGGAACAGGTTGGTCCCCGGAACAAAACTTCAGTCACTCGGCAAGCTGACTTTATTCAGACTCCAATTACTGGCATCTTTGGGGGACACCTAAGATCTGTAGTTTACCAGCAGAGTTCAAAGGAATCTGCCACTTTGCAGCCATTTTTTACCTTGCAGTTGGAAATCCAGTCTGACAAGATACACACAGTCCAGGATGCATTGGAAAGTCTGGTAGCAAGAGAATCTGTCCAAGGATATACCACAAAAACCAAGCAAGAGGTTGAGATTAGTCAGAGAGTGACCCTGGAAAAGCTCCCCCCCTTCTTGTTCTGCAC